>NC_141247.1:21102114-21692114 GCF_054856555.1 Leptonotus elevatus
CAGATTTTTTTTTTAACATACTTATGTTTTGTTTTGTGTTTTACTGCTAATTAGATGCCAGCTTGAAGTGAAACCAGCGTTAATGACATGCTTCATTAAATTCTGCTTAATCCACTAAAATCATTCAACAGTCAGTGGTTTTATGGACATTTATACATGAATGATGTATTCGAACATTCTTGCAAAAGCAATTTAAATGTTTTTAGATAGGAAACGGAAATTAAGTGACAATTAAGTCACGGGGGGGGGGGGGGGTGAAGTCAATCGTATTTATTTGATAAGCTCCTACGAAAACACATGGTAAATTCCATGTATATGAGATGTAATAACTGGCTTGCAAAGTGAGAATTACTCATTAATTTAGAGAGCATTGCCCGTTTCAAACCCTTTGCTTTAACACGCAAGTAGGCAAAGGGTATTACAAAGAGAAGCTCCAACTTTTACCGCCTCACTACACAGTAGTGTTAATTTTGTCAACGAAAACTAAACAAAAATAATTTCGTCCACACCCATTTTTAACCTGACTAAAACTAGACTTGAATAGACTATACCCCTCATTAATAAATAATAACTGGGACTAAATTAGTAAGCATTTTCGTCGACTAATGAAGACGAGGCGAAAATGTACTTCACTTAATTAATACTGGATTAAAATCTATGGACATTTTAGTTCATGAACAAAAGTGAGACGAAATTATATGATTTTTTTCACTGTGGCACGGTCATGTGACACACACCCTTATAAATCTGCAGCGAGCGAGTGCAACATGCACAAACACATGGGACAGACAGGAGGTGGATTCACGATGAAAGGTTAAAAAAAAAAACGGCTATAACGTTCCAACAATATGGTTAATTCGACCGCTAACTAATGCTGGCTAACTTACTAGCTCATAGCATGGAGCCATAGTAGCCACTTGTTGAAATACTGTAATTGTGTTTCAAGTTGTTTTTCATGAAACAAATTAGAGAAAATTTTATGTGAAATAGTTTGATCCAAAATGTTCAACATAATCTGCTGACAAAAAATATTGGGGTAAAATGATTGTCCTGACATAAAGTAGACTAAAATGTTGACAGTTTTTGTTGACTAAAACTAGATCAATAAAATGATGTTTTCTTGGACAAAAAAACGGAATGAAGTTGACTGACTATAATAAAAACGAACAAGCGTGATTGGAACTGGACTAAAACGATATTCAAAAATGGCGGCTAAAATCAACACTACTACACAGTCTAGTTACTGACACTTTGACAGCCCCAAGTTTACAGCATCAACTCACATTCTCCAACTGCCAGTATTTCAAATTTGATAATATATTACATCTTTGAGTGCAAACAATCAGAGCCTGCAGGAGCGCTGCTAGGATATTTTTGGATTTATCAAGAAAAATTCCCTTTGGTGCTCTTCAGTGGAGGGATCCGCAAAAGCATTTTCAGAAAAAGAGAGAAAACTGAGGCTCTCAAAGGTGTTCCAAGTAAAATGCCTTTATTGCCACATGGCCAGTTGATTTAAAAATTGCCGACACGTTTCGTCCTTGGTAGGCCTTTGTCAGGGCAAGCTGAAAAGGACTGTCATACAACTGCTTATATAGAAGTTAGTCACATGTTCACAGTGGGATGGACACAGTCAGCTGGTACTCATCATCCAAACAGCAAGCATTACTTTTAAAAGTCAATAATGAAAAAATTCAACAATATATACAATTTACAATATATAATATACAATTAATTACGATGTCTTTTTCAGAAGAGATCATAGAGAAAAGGAATGAAATCCTTTTGCAAATGGGGGGATAGTGCTTGACTAGTTTATTGCTAAGGGTTGTGGGGGCCTTACGGAAGCTGATTGTTGGAGCATGTGGAAGTATTTCAATAAGTAAGTTGTCTTACATCTTTATTCTGTAAAAGTAATTACGAAGGAGGCAGCTAGATGGCACAGTGGTTTAGAATTTAGCACGTCTACTTCACAATGTGGACTCAGTCTGCATCCTCGCTGTTGCGCTTACATGTTGGTACTCCAGTTTCCTCCCACATTCTAAAAACATGCCTGGTCGGTTCATTACAGATTGTAAATTGCCTTTTGGCATCAATGTGAGTGTGAGTGTCTGTTCATGCTCTGCAATTGACTGGCAAGCAGTGGTGGGTTTATCCTGCCTTTCCCCCCGAGAGTAGAATCCAGATTACCCGAGAGCCTAATGACAACAGGCGGTGTATAAAATGGATGGATGGCTGGATATTTTATTAGAGAATGTGCATAATATAATAACCCAGTGTCTTATTTAGCAATGTAAGCTTTCACAAGAAAGACCTACCGTAAAATCCTGTGAATAACACGTCCCTCAAAATCACCCGTAAAAACTACTACCATGTTTAATATGGTGCCCCGATTTGCTTTGTAGTCTTTGTCGCGGAACAGATTCCCAGAACACACAGCGTTATTTTATTACAACGTCGAGTCTGAGATTATTGTGAGGATTTTCCGCAATATGGACATCTTTTGAAATGTTGTCCGCCAACATTGAAGGCAACAGATTCTGGACCATTGACAGTTTTTATCACTCAGCTGTTGCGATGGTCCCAGGACAATTTCAAAATAATATCTGTCCTTTTCTAACACACCTACACAACTGTGCTTCATTTGTTTTCCAATGGAGCAATATTTCTCTCCAGTTTAATACTGGACCTCAAATATTGGAATTGATTTCTTACATAAAGTCTCAAAAGCCCAACTGCCAGTGTCCTTTAATTAGATCAACACAGATTTCACCCAGCTGAATTTCATTTTATTATTATTTTTTCTATCATTGAATTAAAAGTTTTATTTTCACCAAGGAGGATCCACAGGTAATGCATATTTGCCATCACTGCCCCACCCCTATTGAATACTTGCAAATGAATGAAGTAAGTAGCATTATTAAGTATTGGCTCACACACAATTGGGGTCCATTTTAACTGTTTTTGGTTTAGGTCAAGATGTTGATGTTGTCAGTTGCTATGCAGTTGCAATGCCCCTTCTGATGATGCTGTATTAGCCGCTCTTAGTTTGTCTAATCACATAGAATTGTGCTCTCAGGACATCAAGGTTTTCTATCCCTACACCCAGCTCAACGTTCAAGTTTTGTATTTTTCACCTCACGTGACATCACCACGCCCTTTAACTCATTTGCTCCCCAAAATAATTTTTTTATGTGTTTTTTTTTTATGCGAGAGCATACAGAAGGCTTTCATGCAGCCTCTCAACTGCAGAAAACAGTTGAGGAAATGGTAGCAATTATAAAAACGGCCAGCAGTTGGCAGCAGAGTATAAGAGATCAAGCAGGGCCATGCTGCAAAAAAAGCTCTTTTCCCCAGTGTTTTAAACAGATTTGTGAATAATGATGTAACTTAGCTATATTCTCGTGATAATTGCTGCAAAACAGAAACTGATAAAAATGTACTTTTTTCCTAATGACAGAAGATAATCTAATATTTCTTTTTGTAGGTTCCATGTTTTTATAGCAATAGAACACAATATTCTGCGGGCCTTGCAAAATCTGTCAAAATGTAGTAAAGCAGCCGGGAGCGAAAAGGGTTGCTTCAGTGAAAATGGCTGGGAGTGAATGAGTTAATATGCTTTACTTCAATACTACAAAAGCAAAATGGTCATAAGGGACTTATTCCCAGCCTTTGTTTTGTGGTAAGGTAGCAAATTGTCCACAATGACTCGTTAATAGAGATCATTTATTCGGTAACAACGATACGGAGTGATAATTTGATTCCGTTACAATAACCTTGCACATGTTACAGGCACTTTGGGATCCCCATCTGACAGGGACAAAAATAAATAAATAAAAATGGAGCGTATATGTCTCAGTTTTAACCAACATGGGCAAAGTTGGTATTGTGTCTCCGTTAGTTTCCGTTTTCAGCAAGTTAACAGCTTCGGAAGACATTCTTTACACTTAAGACAAAACAGCTGTTGATTTTATGTTGGCGCTTTATGAGAAAAACAAACTAAATCAGCTTTCGCATCAAAGTCTTTTTTCCGTATCTCACAAAACCTGTCGATATGCCTCAGGCGCTAACTGATAGGCTCTCAGCACAGCAGTTTTGACTTCAACCAAATCCATGCTTAGATCAAGTGACATCGACGCATAAGCTATCTGACCTTTACCTGTAAACACACATCGTAAAAGCAAAGGCCCGAGATTTTTGGTCCGTTTTAATGCAATCGCAACATGCTCGAACAATGTAAACTGTCAGTGTCTTTCGGTGAAGCAAGGGATCATTTTGTTGCATTTATTCATATCAAATGCTGAACACAAGAAATATAATTTCTAAACGTTAAAGGTCAAGTTCTAATTCCTTGAAACGGCTCATTTCAACTGGAGTTTGCTTTTAAGACATTTTTTTTTGTGTACACACAGAATGACTAATATCTCAGAGGTTATCACTTTTTAGCTATTTAGACATAGTGATAACAAAAGGATCTGTAATGAAAATGCAATGCTCTTTCATGTAATGATGAAGTTTAACCCTTTAAGTACAATTGCAACAAGTGAAATTCAATTATAGTATGATTTCATCTTTAATCAATTCAAGCTTTTTTAACATTTTTTTTTTATATATAGAAAAATTGAATATATTATTGAAAAAGCTATGGTACACCCCCATACAGTATATCATGGCTTCCTAGATTCTATAGAAGATTGCAGCCTATAGAAAGACTCCAGAGACAACAGGGTGAGGTCAAATGCCACATGCTTTTTTTTCATCCGAGATAAGAAAAAGTCAAAGAAACAAAAGGACTGGGATACCCTGAACAAAAGGAATATAAACAAACTGGATCAACCCAAAGTTAAAAAAAAAAATAGGTTAACAAAGAAATACATTATAATAAACTTAAACGAGAAAAAAACAGGCCAAGATTTTTACAGCAAAAGAACACTTGCCCCGCCAGGCATTTTGTGCCACATGCTAAATGTTCACATCTTCTCTATGGCCAAATCTCATATCTTTATTTGCAACCTTATACAGTAGGTGTTTGATTCCCACTCAACTGCTTACGTTATCTTATCCCACCAGAGATCCCGTTGAAAAGATGAAAAGAACAACAAAGGAGGAACGAATATTTGGAGAAATGAGACAATCGATGATGTCACATCATTGACACATGTCACAATCAACCCTCTCCATGGTTGAATTATTATTAGGTTTTATGAAGTGATATCACTGAGAAAGTGTGTTTTAAATAGGGGTGTCAAAATTAGTGTTCATTTTGAGTTAAGTTAAAGTTCCTTTAACGCCACTAATTTTTTCCAGTCGCAACGCAGCACACACATCCACATCAAAATGTATCAGTAATAAATGTAATAATGATGCACATATTTGTGGAGACTGTTTTTTAAAATGTTTTAAAAATGTGCATAATTTCACAAGTTACTTCATGTTAAAGATTAGATCGCTCTTAATATGAAAAGAAAAATGCACTGAGCTGTCACTGTCTTACAGATGCAATGATGCCATCTAGTGGCAGAAAAATGACTAACACAGATCAATATCACACTCGTTTTTTACAGTACAGTAGATCTTTTTAATTTTAACTCAATTTTATGAATTATGAAATTACTGTATCAATGACTAAAAGATGCAGCCATATTTCTGTTTAAGAGTTTTTCTACTTTTATGTTTACAAGACTATGAAAACATAAAAATATTTCATGTACATTTAGAACAGATATAAAATCTGCGATTAATCGTGAGTTAACAATTGAAGTCATACGATTAATTCGTTTTAAACCTTATTTTGAAGTAGTCTATTTCCTGAATCCAAAAGATCTCTTCAATGGCCGCATGGGATTATGGCCTCGGGCTACGGCTGGACCAAATGACATTTCACATGACCTTTTGACTGAGTGACATATGAAGAAAAATGCCTGTGGTGAATTTCATGACAATGCATGGTTACCAATGTCTTACCCTCTTCAGCATGGCAATTCATTGGTGCCGTAACGGGGAGAAACTAATGACAATTCACGTGTTCATGACAGCGGCTCTAAAATAAAATAAAAAGACACTTAATTGACAGCAGTAAAGTGGTACGGCCCAAATTTGGGCCTCATTAACTGAGTTCCATTCTAAAGTACAGTACTTAAGTCACTGTTGGCCCACAGGGTGACATTAGTCCCATCTAAAATAAAATAAGAGCCACTCAAACATCTCAAGACCCATACACTTGTTCTTGTCTCAGATATATTTGGTTCTCTTTGAAGGATTTCACTCTATATTCAGCCGTTGACGTTATAATAAACACGCTCCTTCTTTACTTTATATTTTGAGTAGTTCTGGGTTATTTATGGGTGAAGCTTTTAAAACTACGGAATATTATCACATACCTTATTCATGTGATTTATTTTCAATGTCAGTGAGCCTCCCGGTCTGTTCTTAAAAGAAAGTACAACTGTCGGCAAAAATAAGTGTTTCAAGAAACTTGCTGAATTATACCCTAATCATGAGTGTATTTATGAATCCTCTGAACTATGTAATTTTTTTTAATTTTATCAGTTCTACCCCGTTGAAAGAAACAGTCAACCAAAATGCCATAAATACGATTGGTTATGTGACCAGTTTTTGAATCACTTTATTGCTTTTTTTCCAACACATTTCAAAGGCCCAGTGAGGGAAGACATCACTTATATCGTGATACCACCTTCATGATGACCCGTTGTTACCATGGCAATGGCAGATGCTTGAAATGTTTACCATGCAGCTTCATTCAATATTTTCACTATGAATTATATTGTTGTTCTGCTTCTAAAAGACAATAAATCATCTTTAAGTCATATTTTGTTTTTGTGTTTCAATAGATTCAAGCTATTTTTTATTTTTGACATGTATTGAAATCGCCAAATGATTACATACAAGGGAAATTCACACTATTTCATGTATTTAGAATAATTACTTTTGTCATGTTTCCGTCAGATTTTTTTTTTTATCCACATTGTAGAGCGATGTTTAGAATGGCCGTGATCTTCTTTGTTAAATTTGTTCAGTCATACGTTGCTGCCAGCAGTCAGTGTCCACTTAAAAATGAATGAGGGACTTTAATTAAAATGAGATCTGACACTGACCGCATGAGTGTGTGCCGCACAGTTTTTTTTCATCTTCTGGTGGCATTTCCCGCCGTTTTTGTTTCAAGTATTTGTAATTCCTAAATTGGGGTCCGACTAGTGACTCTTGATTCCATTTAAAATCCATCTGCCCTTCCAATTTTCATACTGCTTGTCCTCAGTAGTTACCTGGAGCCTTTGAATAAAAGGGAGTTAAGTGCAAAATAAAATAACTGCTAATATGTGTTAAACCACAATTAACCCCACTACCACCAGTGTTTTCACACCACATTTAAAGATCGTCCAAACATTTTCTATACCCTGTATCTTCATTAGGTGACTTTGTGCAACCTGAATTAGTCGCCAGCCAATCAATAGGTAAAGATAGGCAAACAACCTTTCCATCACATTCATAGACTTTCACACCTAACGACAATTAAGAGTAACAAACTTTGTGAGAAATTTTAAGATATATTTCTGTGTTTAGTTCATGTTACAAATTTCTCAAAGCTTGCTATCTTTTTGCCACTTGACACCTCTCGCAGTATTGGGGTTAGTCCACTTTTCTCCACTGCGCAGTAGAGACCACAGGCAAAGTGACACGAGCCAGCCTCCCTGGCTTGCTTCCCGTTAATGACAAAATGAGCAAGAATTCCCCCAAAAGAAACGTTTCATTTTGCTGCCAACTAACCAGCCTTGATACTGTGGATCATTTACTCCAGGGTCATCCATGGAATGGGGCCTTTTTTTGTGTGCATCTACGGTACAGAATCACTTATTATTCCCCTTATTTTATCTCTTGTCAATAATCTCCACATGCCCCCCCCCCCCAAATTAACAGATACTCTAATTATTACTTTTTCAATTAATGTTCCGTCTCCTAAAAGAGATACAGTACAACAGAATAGAATGCCTGTACAAAAGTGCTTCCCACTTATTTTTTGCCCCCCCAATCAACTCTCCGCTAAGACTAGAATTTGTCTATAAAATTAAGTACACCTTGGCAGAGGAGCTAATACTCCTTGCACAACTCTCTGACAGTGAGATCTCCACTGCCACCTATTGTAATGGATGTGCAACTGCACTACTATTCGAGTATGGCAAAAAATATATAAAAAATGTTCCCTGAGGTCATATGCAACCCAAAGGGGCCCACAACCCATCCAAAGGGGCCCGACCCCCCTATTTAATAAGGACTGCACTATACACATGTAAAATGAGATTAACAGCAGTGCAAACAATGAAAAGTATATTAAAAAAAAATACATCTGTAGTTATAATTAGTTTTATTTTTGTAAAGTGTCTTTGAGTCTTCTGAAAAGTGCTATACAAATAAAATGTACTATTATTATTATTATTATTATTATTATTACATTTAGGGGAGGAGGGGATTACAGAAAATGAATAGTAATCCAAGTGTCACAATTTTATGGTTTGGAGCAAAAAGGTGGACCCAAATGTAAGATATTTCCCAATATTTACTCACTAAAAAAGCAGGAAAAAAAAGAAGGGCAAACTAGGTGCATGGGAAAAAAAACAAAAAAACAAGTTCAAACTAACCAAGAAACTCACCTGAGATGAAATTAAATCTCACTGAAACAAAGTCATTTAAAAACAGATCAGGTTTAAGCAGCAGTATTACAGGTATATGGATTATTGCACATTAAATATTCCACAGTAGGTGGTTAAAGGATGCACGTGGCTCAGGGTTAAATGTTAATGGCTTTTGGGAAGAAAAAAAATAATTCTTGAGCCTGTTTGTCCTTACTCTGGTACACCTGTAGCACCCCCCTGAGCGCAACAGGTCAAAGAAGTCATTGCCAGTATCTAAGAGCTGTCCTTGATCATGTTTGCTCTGCTGAGGCAGCGCAAGGTGTAAATGTCCTTCACGGAAGGGGAGGGGCAGCCGGTGATGATCTTCTGCGCTGCCTTTACAACTCTCTGTGGACTCTTCCTGTCCGCTATGGTCCAGCTGCCGCACCATACTGTTATGCAATATGTCATTAGGCTATTGGCGGACGAGCGGTAGGTAAGCAGCAGGTTGGAGTCTGGGTTGTGCTTCCTGAGGGCCCTGAGAAAGTGTAGTCGCTGTTAGTGCTTCTAACACAGTTCAGTTCATTGTATTGAGTTGAAGAAAAAAAAAAAACAGTATGCTATAAAGGAGCTCTTGGAATTGGCTGCAAACTGAAAACATTAGAGTTATTTAAACTTTCTTATCGCTGACAAGCAGTGACAAATTCCAAATGTATTTGACCTCAGGGCACTTTATTCTCCAAGTAATGAAGTTCTGAAATGAAGCCAAGGCCGTTGGGGAGCAGCCTTAAATTCCTTGTTCAGTTTATGATCGTAACTGTAACCTACCCTCCTGTTCTGTTTTATGACGGCGCATTATCGTAATTTTCCCATGTGATGAGACAAATTATTGCAACCCCCGTACTAAATGAGAGCGGATGCAATAAACTAGCATTTAAAACGAGGGTCTGTTTTAGAACAAAGGAAGATTTTATGAGCAAAAGTTGGATTAGCAATTGGGCAGCATCCCCGAAGCTTAGAGATCCCCGAAGACACAAGCTTGATGTGTGTCAAATGTGTGATATACATGACTTTCAGCTTTGTAGAGTATGATGAAGCATTCACGGAAATAAAAAAAAGATGTATTAGAGCAAAGCAATATGGCTGTCCTTCCAAGTGGTTTCTGGTCAACTGAAAGCAAACAATAGAAAGCTGATTTAACATATTTTCTGAAAGGAACAAAATATTGCTCATAGTTGGGTTTCCATAACCCGTTTTTATTAAAATTTTCAAGAAATGCAAAAATAAAACTGAATGGAAATGCTAGAAATTCGAAAAAAAAAAAAAAGGGCCCAAAATTCTCAAAACAAGTTTTTACACTTGGAGGTAGTGGATTTTAAAGTGTATAAAAAAAATTAGGAAAATGTGAATTTTGGCTATGAAAACAGGTTTTGCGAATAACCGTTGGCAATACATGTGGTACGTTCTGACCGGATATTACGTTAGACGAACGTTTGTAACCCCAAAGCAATGTCGGACGATAAAGTAAGGTATGTTTGGGGAGATGGCGAAACAGAAATCTTTTTTTTAATTCATTGAAGAAGAAGAAGCGAATATTAATGCAATTTTAGATGGTAAACAGCAAAGAAACGAAGAAAACTCATACGACATCACACGTTGCAGTCACTTCCTGGTCTTCTTCTTCTTCTAAATGATCTCTTAATGGTGTATACCGCCACCTACAGCGACGGAGTCCCCTTTCAATATTCGCAAAAGAAGAACAGATGGCAACGGGCATAAGTCGCATGTCCGTTTTGCGCATTTTCAGTAAATTCTCTTAAAAATGTGAAGCAATTGGATTTTGTTGCTTTATTCATTCATTTATTTTATTGCTTTATTGATGGGTGTCATCTGTCGAAATTATTGCTGGGAGAAGTTAATCTAAAGTAGTCTAAATCCCTAGCAATTCATAGATAGGCTACGTTATTACATCCAAACACTCAGCCTTCAGTTATTAAAAAAGCAAAACTGAGTATGTTTGCTTTTTTATTCCAGACTCATCCTTCCCACCGCGCCAGTGACCTCCACCAATAAAGTAGTGTCGACTGTAACCTGACAGGTGAAGAAGAGAGCAAAACTACTTGGTGTTGCTCATAAAATGTGTTATTGCTCTGAGCCCAAAGTAATAACTAAAGGCAATCTTGGACAGCCTATTGTGATTTTTAAACAAGTCAGCACTTCTTATTTGGATTGGAACATCTGGACAGCCAGAGAAAGCTGTCCGAAGAGTTTCAGCTATAAAACCATCTGTTAGTTTTTACTTCACTGTTTGTGATTTGAACTTTTAGTGATGGCATGACTTTTTAATGCTTTACCTTTTCACCTGGGAAAACACCGTATACAATCATGGAGTGCTAGTATGGCGATATAGTGGCTGGCCAGAATTTTAGATAAACCTACACGTTCTGATGAAATCCAATACAGCAGACATTTCAGCCTGCACTGCCTCAGATATTTGTTTCTCAGTATTTATTTTTTGTTGTAGCATCTGCTGTAACACAGCACAGCATTCACTAAGGGTGCTTCTAATATTTTGGTTACCTTATTCAACTACACGCTGCTAAACCTGAATATTTCAGGAGGCCTTTAGTAAATGTGTGTGCATCAATGTGTGTACTTTGTATTTAAGGGAGTAAAAAAATAAACACTATGTCACAAAATAGGGTAGACGGGGGATGTCTTCTTTGTTGTTTCTACATGCAATAATTTGCATTCTGAAAATACATTGAGGCCTTTTGATGCAAATTGTTATGACTTTTGGTTTGGGTTGGGTCATTGTGTTGTTATGATGTTGTTAGTTGCTATGCGGTGGCTATGTCCCTTGTGATGATATTTGTAATTGCTATGCACTTACTTTGGTTGTCATTTTATCATGTAGGCCTTTATTCCATCATATAGACATATATACAAGTATACAATACTTTTCAGTTCTGCATCCAGCCCGGTCAAGGTTCTTAGTAAAAATTTCTCCATCAATTATTTATTTATATATTTATTTATTCATTCATTCATTTATTTAAAAAAAAAAAATGTTTTTTTACATTTTTACATTTTTTTTTACATTTTTAAAATTTGTAAAAAAAAAATACATTTTTTTATTTTATTTATTTTTATTTTAAATTATTACATATATATATATATATATTATTTTTTTCTTTTTTTTTTGGGTCATCTGAATCCAGCCCTGCTCTCTGTTGTTACTTTGCATTTTTGTATATAAACGTTCTCTGTTTGCCCACCTCCAATGTCTGCTTTTGGGTCCTAATTCTGCACCTCATGTGACACAAATACTTCAATTTCACCTTGTAAGTTTAAAGTTAAATACATGATATAATTCATATTGATTTTTATGCACAATAAACTGCAAGACTTCAGCTTCATACAGTCACTTGCAAGTGTTGCGGTCCTGTGTTGAGTTCAAATGGGTGAAATCTGGAAAATGCTGACATTTCAAGCTTGAAAATTTATTATAAAGAAAAAAATAGCATATTTTAAATTCTTTAGAAACATCACAAAAGGAAACGGCATGTTAAAAAGGTGTCAGAATGGCACCTTTTGTGTGGGAGTGTGCATACCAAGAAACCCAATCTGCTATTTGTCCTCATTCTGTCACCCCACAAGTACAGCATGCACACACGCACACACAGGTAAACATCGGGGATGAACCTGGATCTGTGCATGGAATCTCTTTGAAATTAGAGCAAATATTTTTGTGTTACAATGCGGGTCACGTGAGAAGGATAGCCTAAAATAAATGTAACCCCATTTAGTTGGCTTCTAAATTGGATTCTACCTTGATTTATTGCTGCCCAGCTCGCTCTCTGCGCTTGTCTTCAGTCAGCCTCTGTTACCTCCGTCTTCCATTCTTCTGTTGGAAATAGAACAATTTCATCCACCCTGCTGCTTGATGACTTGTAGTGTAATCAAAAGCAAATTAAAATGCATTTGATGAATCATTATAGCAATCCCCATTATAGCAGATTTTGTCCTGCTCTGTGTTTTTCTACCGCGTCTAAACTTCAAACTGTTAGGGCTTTCTTTCTATTATCTATCCTAGATAGATTCCTCTTCACTTTGAGTCATATCTTCCACAAGACAGCTTGAGGCTGATGGTGTGTGCGTGTGCGTGTGCGTGTGTGGCTGTGGCTGTGGCTGGACGTCAGTCTCCCCAAACTTTGATTGTCTGTCTACTGTTTGGGTCGATTTTCACTCTCACCGTAAATTCTCTGCTGGTGTATGATCACTAAATACTTCTAAATGTACAAACCGCTACAGAAAAAGTGGTTAAGTTTCAACATGTTGGACCGAGACTGGCGTAGCTGCTTTACCTTTACACAGAGAGTGCAGACGGCGTGGGAAACAGTGGAAGGTTGGTTAAGCTCAAAGCCCGTTTGGTGCTCTTCCCTTGTGGCGTTTGGGGGCTTTGACTGCACTATTACAACTTTGAGATCAACGGCTCTTCGATTCCATTGTTGAGAGTGGGGGGGAAAAAGAGAAAGTACAGGTGCTTTTTAACATATTAAAAGCAGGCTGTTGTTTTAGCAGAGAACAGTGAGAGTTGCTAAAAAGAAGCATTTTTGGGATAAAATTATGTCCAAGTGTAGCCATCGCCTGTGTTTTGTTTAGTGCAGTGAATCGGGTCCTTAATTGACATGAAATGTGATTTAAAAAAAAAATGAAGTAAGGTTGAGACCACTACAGCCCTAATTAGCCCTCCCATGTACAACCAATCATTTTTAATTATATCCTCGGCTGCTTTTGATTCGACCAGTTTGATGAGGTCAGTTTGCCAATTGTGGGAGAAATGATTGGTCGAAAAAAAAAAAAAGGACTTTCTACCCCACACATTCAAAGAGTTGTTTACATATTTATGGTACCTAAGACTCTTAAAGGGATACTTGACTCATTGAGACATTTTCAGCAATAAAAAGTTTATATTTTGTCCAGAATGAATTTGGTAACTTCATTATTTTTCATGTACAACCTTTACAAACACCTCAGCAAGTGGTAACATTTGTTTTTAAAGGTATTAATTGTAAATAAAATTAAAAATTAAGTTATCAAATTGATTCTGGACAAAATACTAACTTTTTACTGCTAAAAATAGCTCAATGAGTCAAGTATCCCTTTCACTCATTCACTCCCAGCCATTTTCACTGAAGCAACCCCTTTTGCTCCCAGCTGTTTTACTGGATTTTGACTGATTTTGTAAGGCCCACAAAATAGTGTGTTCTACTGCTATAAAAACATGGAACCTACCAAAAGAAAGATTAGAATCTCTTCTTTCATCAGGAAAAAAGTACAATTTATATCTGTTTCGCAGCAATTAGCATCGGAATATTGCTAAGTTTCATCATTCACAAATCTGTTTAGAACTGTGGGGAAATGAGCTTGTTTGCAATATGGCCCTGGTTGATCTGTTATACTCTGCTGCCACCTGCTGGCCGTTTTGGTCATTGCTTCGCCTGTTCTCTGCAGTTCAGAGGCTGCATCAAAGCCTTCTGTATGCTCTAGCATAAATAAATAAAAACATATGTACGTCTTTGGAACACTTAAAACATTTAAAACAGAACGGGAGCAAATAAGGCGCAAATTCTAGAAAAACTGCTTCAGATCACACATCCCCAAATTAATTCAGATTAAAAGAAAGATTCAGTCTGATTTGCTAAAGTAAGATCATGTAATAATTTAAGCAATTAAGAATAAATGTCATATTTTCAATGAACCAATTAATTCAGATCAAAATTGAGTAGAAATTTCCCATTAAACTATAATTAATGCTGATTTCAAAATCCAATATTAATATCCTCGGGTCTCCTGACAACCTCACGACTCTCGCTGGATTCTGAAGTATTCGGTTTAGGTGAACGGTATGGGATTTTTAATAGGTTTTAGGTGAACTAATGAATACGCACGCGCGCGCACACACACACACACACACACACACACACGCACTTACACACACACGCACATACACATGCTCACCCACATACAAAATAAAAATTAATAAAAGGAAGAAAAAAAAGAGCGCAATGATGATATGTCAAATCGTAAAATTACAGAATGAACAATACTGAGCTCTCCAGAAAAAAAAAAATCCAATATTGAGATATTTTGATGACGAGCATTGTGGGAACATTTTAACTTGGCTTGCTTCTTTTTTTTTCAAGAAAATTTCTCATAGGAATGCACAGTCACTGACAAACATTTGAATATTTAGCAAACATACAGCACACAGTGATGGCTATGAAAATAGTCCATGTTCCTGGTGTTTAAGTTGGATAATGCCAGTCATTTGCTGTGTGATTTTATGGGGCTATTTTGAATTCAATATCGGTGTAACAGTACAGTATGTGACATCATCAAACAACGACAATGATTGAATGCATAGATGGAGCGATGACAGAGACGCACAGCCCAAGATCCATTTCCTCTTCAATCATAAACATAAGAATCATTTAGAGTGAGGAAGCATGGAATATGCCAGTGGGTGACATGACATGCAGCACTGTATATAAATGTTGTGCACGCATTTAATCGTTTTGTATTAGTCATCATTTTTTGACCTTCATTTGACACGCAAAAGTTTTCAATCTGCTTTTGTAATGGAAAAGAGGGAAATAGTTTTTAAGAGGCCATATGCTATCTGTGAAACTGAGTCACATTTGTTAATATTCAAACTCGGCATCAAAACAAAACACCTGCCTCCCACAGGAGTCACGCAGATGTTCCTTCCCCATGCAGTAATGTCAACAGCCTCGCTCACCTGCATGCTGAAATATTTATCAAAGTGTCCACTATGTGTATTTCATTCTAAATGTGGGTTTTCACTTTAGATCCAATTTATATTGCAACATTTTCTCTTCAAGGCTGTACTTGTGTTTCTGGAACACAACACATTATTCGACGAACTGCAAATATTATTTTCCAAAGTCACTGAGCTGTGGATCGTTAGGGCGCAGGCACAAGCGTCAATGTGTTAGTTTCCTTATATTGCAGGTCAGCCGTCTTACTTATCTCTCCTTCCCGCCACACCGATCCCGACTGGCGTGACCTTGACATTACTCGTCCTCTTTTTTTTTTTTTTACAGTCCCGTCCACATTGGGCTCAAGTACGTTCAATCTTGCTGTAAAACTGCTTTTAGTGGGGGTGCTCATCAGGCCAACAAGACTATTCAGCAGTTGTCAACTGTTGAAAGGAGGAATCGATGAATGAGTGGAGCAGAGAATAGACAGTCGCCCTCATATTCACCCAGCTTGAGCACAATATTAAACTGTTTTGTGAAATATTTCTATTTATGTGTCCTAAATGTATCTGGTTTTTGGGTGCAGTTACTGTATCTAAACTAGTTTTCCATATTTGAGGATGAATGCCAAATAGTTTAAAAATGATGACTTCAGATAAAAAGAGGTAAGTGCACCCTCCTCTTTACTACCCTATGGAGTTCCCCAGGGTTCAATGCTGGGGCCCCTGCTGTTTTCATTAAACCTATGAAATTTATCTTTAAAAAAAAAACTTTCTTGACAATAATGTGTTATATGTGACCTCACTAGTCTACACATTATATTCGGATTAATATTACATTTGTGGAATATGAGTTATGAAGCAAAATCCAGCTGTTTTTATCCATCTCATGGGGCGGCCATTTTGCCACTTGCGGTCGACTGAAGATGACATCAATATTACTCAGGGCTCAGGCAACAGCCAATCAGAGCTCACCTGTTTTCTGAAGCTGCGCTGTGATTGGCTATCAGATGGATACAAACGGCTGGATTTTGCTGCTTAACTCATTCCACTAACGCAATTGTAACCAGAATACCATATTTAGACGAGTCAAAGTTCAATTTCTAGGGAAATTGCTTGGGAATGCTAAGCTGAATGCTTATGAAGTCAATTGAAAGCACATTTTGTGAAAATTACAAATAATTGATTGAAGTTGAATGATGAATGAATACAAAGAAAACTTGAACTGCAATCTGTCTAAGGTGGGATTTGAACCATCGCCTCCTGGTCAAAGCTCCGCCTGAATACCCACTCCGCCACAGAGGACTTGCTTTTGCTTTTCAAAATTCCCACATCAAGTGGGGCTAGAACAAGGGGTGCTCAAGTTGGGTCCCCGAGAGCCCCTATCCAGCCTGTTTTCCATGTTTCCCTCCTGCAGCACAGCTGAATCTAATGATCCGCTAATCAGCAAGCTTTGCAGGAGCCTGATAACGATCCTGATCGTGAATCAGGTGTGTTAGTGGAGAGAAACATGGAAAACAGGCTGGATAGGGGCTCTCGAGGGCCGAACTTGAGCACCCCCTAGTGTGAATTTTTTTTTTTTAAGGTTATTTTCCGTAAACAATTAAGCACCAAGTCATATGGGCTGGAAGAAGAGCCAGCAAACAATCCCTGACCCTGTCAGGCCGCTTACGTCTCCTTAATGCTCGTAAAGCTGCCGTGAGCTGAACAAGCCTGAACCCACGTCAACATTTTGTGGACTGGTACGAGCATGGCATGGTTATTTGTCCTTTTGAAAAAATAGAGAAGTTCCGACATTGGGGATCTCAGATTCTCGGTTTGATCATAAAGTGCAGCCAATCACGTCTTTCACCAGTGAATTTAGTGCATTTTTCCACCTCATTTTTATTACAATAGCCCCCTTTGTGGAAGATTGCACTGCCTTTATGGAAGCTCAGTTACCACTGGTACTCATGTTCCTAAAAGCAATATTTACCTTGTTTGTTCAATTATTTCCATTATTCTCCAGTGTACTTTGCCTTTTTTTCTTTCTTTTTTTTTTTTTACAATTCATGCATGTTGCTTATTTCCCTTCATATCAGGAGTCCCATCAGAATATGGCCTTGTAAATTGTTTGAGTCTTTGCAGGAATGGTTATTAAATGCGATTCGGTGATCCTCTCCGCTCCTTCCTTTCTCTGCTAATTATTCTTGTCTTTCATTTCCTTTTCATCTTTTGCCATTTCTGCTCTCCTTATCATAGTATCTTAGTCAACCTCAACTTCCTTTTATCCACCTCTCATATGTTTCTCTCATCAGCCTGTAATCATGTCTTTCAGTCCTCTTATATCATCAAGGCTTTGAAACAAAACTCTGGCTTCATTACCTGCCTACCCCACTCGTTCTCAATTAACTCTTTTCCTTTGTCAAACCGTTCCCCTTTCTTTCCCTCGTGCCTGTTTCCTCACTTTCATTCCAAGCTCGATCATTCCCTTTCATCTGTCGGCGGCTCTATACCGACGGGTCAATCCGTCAACCTTATTTGTCTACGTAACTTTCCCACACTGTTGTCCTATCGAGCCAATGATGGCCAGCTGAAAGCCCAGACGAGTCCGCCTCCACCACCGTCTCAACCGTCGGTCTTTCCATCACTCTCGCTTATTATCTCCTTGGTAGCAGTCCCCATGGCAATGCTGCAAATCCAGGGCAGCTTTGAGCTGAGGTGATACCGTTCAAAAGAGAAACTGTAATGGAAAGAGGTTTGAAGTTGGAAAATTAAAGGAGAAATCTGAGGCAAAAAGGTGAAAATGATTTTTACAGTGTTGGAAAAAGAATATGGTGGTACTAAATTGCTTTGTTTTTCAAGCTCGGTGCCAATGCCAAACTTTTTTTTTAAGGAGATTCACAGTCACCAATGGACTTTCAGATTTTTATTGAAAAGGACAAATAGTCAAACACAAATAAAGCATACACACTTTCTTAATTAAGTGTACTAGAGGTGACAAAATTCATCGATTAATCAACAACTATGGGTGTAACGTTTCTTTTTATCCGTTCCGAACAGTCTGTTTGGTACGTCACGGTTCGGTACATACACTCAAGACGAGGAATACGCAACTTCATTGCAGTATTCACACTCCAAACCAGGTGGCAGTAATGCGCCTAAATCAGTTTGTCAGCCGACAGTAAAAAAACAAACAAAAAACCCCCCGAAAAAGTAAACATTATCATGACAACAAACGGACATGATAGTTTTTCCCTCACACTCGATAAATGGTCGTTTGTTTACATATGTCAGTAATATTCACTCGCGCCGCGTTTTTCGTCTCCTGTCAAATAGATTCGAGTCGGCACTCACGAACGCGGCAGACAAGGAATGGAGCTAGCGGGCTAACACGGCTATCTTCACGGCGCTCTTTTCGTACTAATTCATTGCTTTTGGATGAATGGAGGGATGTTTTCATGCTATCGGTGTCGCCAGGACCTTAAAAAGACTGGCGACCGGCATGAGATACCCGTTTAGAACGAAACCAGCGTACTGAGTCTCTCTAAAGCTCCTGTGCAGCCACAGTGACGAAGCTTAAGGCCCGTGCGTGTTATACTTATTCAAAAAAAAAAAATTTCAGAAGATTGATTAGATCACTTGGGAAACCACCTTTATTGTGTTTTTTTACATTAGAAAAACACAACAACAATAAAAAAATAAATAAAAGTATGAAGAAATATAAAAGTACGGATACTAAAACAATTATCTTGTCCAATGCCGTTCCAAATGTACTTTGTGTGAAATTTGAGCTTGTTTAATGGAACACAAACATGTTGTGTTTGCAGGGAGCCATTCTGCTGACTATACAGTGCTGACCTGGCATATATAACATTTATTTTACAAAAAACACACACTAACAATAATAATGATAATAAGATGGATAAACCTCCCACACCAGCTATCTCTGACTATAAAGAAAATCCTTTTCTTTCTTTTTTTAAAGGATAAAAAAGAAAAAATAAGGCAAGAGTACTTTTATGTGCATCTCCATCTTATGCCAAGTTATCTTCGGTAGTTCTAAAAGTTCTAAATGACGCTATGTTGGACAAACTGTTACTTTCATTACTGTCTGTTAAATAAATGTTTAGTTTAGTTTTTAATTCAGCTTACCGAACCCAAAACCAAGGTACGTACCGAACCGTGACTTCTTTGAAGCGTTACACCCCAATCGACTACCAATCGATTATCAAATTAACAACTATTTTAAAAACGGTCATTCTTTAGAGCCATTGTTGATTTCAGCCACTCAGCAGTAAATCTGAATCCGATTTTATCCGATTATTCATTAGAATAATCGATTGTAAAAAATAAAAAAAAATCTAAAAAAAAATCAATATTACCAGTTGTTTAGTGTCCAGAAGAGGTGATGATGTAGTCGACGCTTTTAAAACAGAAATCTAAATCGTTCTCAACAAACACCTGAGGGAACAAAATGAGTGTGGGAAAGGAGATAACGGAGAGCTGTGTGAAATCAAATATGTCCACTCCTTTAATTCAAAAGGTCATTTGGACTTAAGGCACTAGGCTGTGGTGAATATGGAAACTAATTGACTCAATTTGCATTCTAAGCAGGCATTGTACATCCTAATTAATATAGTGATACTATTCTGCTGAGCCTCTTAGTCAGCAGACAATGGGCGATTAATGGCTGCCACTGTAAAGGTGCCAGAAGGAACTACAACTGTATCTCAATGTGTAAAGACTATTTATCATCTCTGGTATGCAAAAAAAAAGAATGGATTCTCAAACAGCCTCAACATCTAAATATTTGTACATTTACGCCCGTCAGTACCAGCTAGTGTGGTTTGACTAACACTAAAATACTTGACATTTGAGACAAATTAGCATTCAGAGGACTCGAGATCAGCAAGTGGGCAGATGGCCTAATGGCTCCCACTCAAGTTCATGAAACTGAAGCAGTGATCAGATCTGAGTCAGCAGCGTCGTCTTTCTGCCAGCTGTTTTGTTCTTGCGAAAGCACTCAAATCTAGGCACAGGCCGACCCATATTGGGCATTTTGACGAATATCGGTATCGGCCCTTGTTCAAAATCTGACGGCCGATAAAAGGTCAATCTAAAACCACTGTAATCTCCGGGAAGCCTTTATTTAAATTTTCGGTTCATATTATAAGAGATGCTGCTGACCCAGGGAACCTTCTGGACCTGTTGTTTTTGGTTGATAAAACAAAGAAATGTTTAAAGTAGCACTAAGGAAATTTTCAACTTTAATAAAATATTTTCATAGCTCTTCTAAAAAAAACATAAACTTAAAACTAGTTGAATGGTACCTTTGATATGGCCTGAGGGGTTCTGTATCATTTTTACTGGTACTAAGCAACTTTGAGGAGGATGGTAGGAACACTGCCACACAAAAAAAAACTACAGATGTGCTGACTGCCTTATGGCATACGTCACTTCGTAATGCGCATGTCCTCATGGAAAATGTGGTCTTCCTTCAGGCATAACATTACCGCTGTTGTCCATATGGCGCTACCATAATCAGCATAAGCTGAAAGTTCCTCAGTGTTGCTTTAAGATTTCAGGATTTTTGAAATTTTGGAAGAAAAACGGCTATGGTATTTACTTATTTAAGTTTCCATTTAACTTTGACGTACTGATAACCTTGGGAGCTCCTTGAATATATATATATTTTTTTTTAGAAATTTAAAATGAAGTATATTGTCTAAGATTTAAAAATAAATAAAATAAAGCTTCTACATTTTGAAAAGTCAACAAAGTCAAGATTCTCTATCCAAAAATAGGAATTTAGCAGTCTTTAATCCCTCATAGAAAAAGCCTATTTTAATTGCATTGCGGCCATACTGTGCCATGAAAAGAAATGTAATCATCACAATGTTCCATCTGCTTCCTCCACACAATTGATCATATCGCAGTCAACTCGGGAGTTTCTCTCTGAGTCATCCCCTGAATTCCACTTGGTGAGTCCCCCGCTGTGTAGAAGGTTTGCTGATCAATGGCTCGTGCATAATAGAGCTTGTGCTTACTGGAAGGAAAGAATTTAATAAATGTTTGTGTAAAATATTGAATCAAATGATGCCCCGAGACACTTTGAAGATCGCAAACAGTTTATTAGCAGAAGAACAAAAGAAAAAATAAACAGACATGCACAAATGATAGGAATGTGCGAAGCGGCATAAATACTGAAGACGACGATCACATCGATTCTTTATGCTCGCTTTACATTTCGATCTTGGTGAATCAAGTACTGATAAATTGTCTTTCAAGGTATGTCAAATATTACACTGAAAATGTGCACATTTTATTGACTGGAAGGTTAAATCAATATTTACATATATACATAGCCTTAAGTCTGAATTGTGACGGTTTTCAGTTTAGTTTTGTTCATTCACTCTACTTTCTTTTCTCATAAAGGTATTTATTTGTTACATGTAAAATGTAACTGGAAATCTGTTCTTTTATTTATCCCAGATAAGCAATTGGTGGCAAATTGTCAAGGTAACTGGCTAGAGAGAAACAAATTCAAGTGTAAATGGAAAACCTCTGATTTGGCAAGCAGGTCAAGGACATTTGCGATTCAATTTGAAAAAAATAGATTAGTAATGAAGCAGCAACATGGCTTTGCTGCCTGCTCATTTTGATCACAAAATAAGTTATTCTCTGTGTATATAAAGTCAAGTGTTTTTTTGTTTGTTTTTTAAACAAGCTATTCAGAAAGGAAAACAAATGTTTTGGGTTGTTCCCCAAGCAGAGTAAGCATTTTTTTTTTATAGGGGCTTGCATCTCTCCACAAAAGCCGATTCGATACGGTTTTTGATACGTAGGGTGTGAAACGATTGAAAGACGGTTTGATTTGGAAATGGAAAGACTCGATTCGGGTTGACTCAGTGGCTTTACGATTCGATTCCATACGGTACGGCTCATCTCGAGAGGTTATAATGCAATGACTTTTTTGTTATCGTTTTACAAGCATTTGAATGAACTTGTCATTACTATAAATGTGCCATTTCCTTCTAAGATTTATCTTTCCAGTAAAAGACGGGTCAATATTAATCTTGATATATTTCAAAGTGGAACGAATTTGATACACTCGCATTTTTAAACTCATTCAAACCCAAAAACTTATAACTGTTTTTTTAATACTTTGTCCTTCACTCCCAAAAACGTATTTATGCGTTTAAAAAAATAATAATAATTTTATGTTAGAGCACACAGAAGGCTTTGATACAGCTTCTGACATGAAGAGGTTGCCTAACGCAATGGTAGTTCTTACAAAAATGGCCAGCAGGTGGCAGCAGAGTATAAGAGATCAGCCAGGACCATGTTGCAAAAAGCTCTTTTTTTCCCCAGTATTTTCAACAGGTTGGTAAATTATGATGAAACTTAGTTATATTCTAATGCTAATTGTTGCAAAACGGAAATAGATAGAAATATATTTTTTTTCCTGATGAAAGAAGAGACTCTAATCTTTCTTTTAATCTTTCAATAGAACACAATATTCTGTGGGCCTTGCAAAATCCAGTAAAACTCCAGTAAAACAGCCGGGAGCGAAGGGAGTTGCTTCAGTGAAAATGGCTGGGAGTGAATGAGTTTAATTGTTACACTCATTTTTTATACTTAAGTTTATAAATGTTCCTCAGCTGTCTTGCTCTAAATGTTCTATTTTTTAGAGTGAATGCGTGTGAGTTTTTGAAAGTGTTCTTGACCTATCCAGCTGTTGTTGCGCAACAGTCTTTCTTCACAATAGTCACATGACCACACCCTTTTGTACTTCACAAGATGTATTTTCAATACAGAAAAAATATGTTCGCTGTGTGAACATTTTCTTCAATTGGTGGCTATACTGTGTGTATATAAATGTATATATATATGTCTGCATTCATTTATTTTTTTCACTAGAATCATATAGATACCGTTGTTGCCCTGAATCAAGAAAGGATTAAGTGCAGTTGCAGGAGTAATACAGTACAGTCTGCTGCTGCACTTTACTGTAGGGAAGGTTGAGAACATCTGATTTATAGCATCATTTGACCATTTTCCAAAAGTACAAACAATACTCGTAAGAAAAGACAAATCATGGTTTTACAGAAAAACAATGCTTCCTATAAATTACATGGATGAAATAGTAAACACAGGTGATAAGAAGTGTTTTATGTAATTTATTCTTATTTAATTACTGTCTTGTAATGCAGGGCAGAGGAACTATTGATATTTTTGCACATGAACCTGGAGTTTTTGTAAATATTCCAATTGCTGGATTGGGAAAAGTATGTGAAACCCGAAGCCAGACGGCACAAACATGGTGCCCGGAGTCACCAGGTAACCCTCAAGGACCACATGAGTAACCCGCAGGCCTATTCTAAAAATGGCTCACCAGTGGTACGACATGGTTTCCTAGAAATGTTGTCGGAGGGATCATTTAAAAAGGTTTGTTAAATCATCGTTAATAATTACTGGGAGAAATCATTCAAATGACAAATCGCACGCAACTACGTCTATATACTCTCCCCACGTCGATATCATATGTTACATGTACAGAGACGAGTACCTTCCCAACATTCCTTTCTGACAACAATATGCTATGACTTGAATGCCCATCTCTGGTAATAGCGACGTCAATGCCATCCCGTTCCAGCTCGAAGACAATGAAGCGCATGTCCTTCTTTTTCTAGGACAACTCCATCACGGTTTCTTCCCTCAGACACACTCACTTTTTGATCTCAAAGCTTTCTGGTGCCAGAGCCACAGGCCAACCTGCCTGCAGATGATTGAGTCAGCAGGCTGTTTATCATACTCTGGACTGACTTGTTGGTGATTCACAGGTCATTATGGGGAAGTGAGAGTATGACATTTCCTTAGAGACCCGAGCAGATTCCATCTTCCCTCGGTTTGAACTTCGCCCACACTTATCTTTCTGTCTGCATCTCCTCTCCGTGCAGCGACTTTAACACATTTTAGAAAGTGATGTGCTTTCGACCATGGATTTAAAAAAAAAAAATGGCACATTGGTGCTTGGTTTGAAAGTAGTATATTTTAATATAATTAAGATAATTTAAAATTCTTCTAATTCTTTATGGATGTCTCATCTTTCGGTAGGATAAAAGTTCCTTCAACCTAGCGTGCTTGTCTTTTTCCAGTGCTAGATTTCTTTCCACTCAGATGAACTCCCCGCATCAAATCCTCACTGTCGCTGCCTCCTGCCCTCACATATTCACTGTCTCACCAACCCCGCCAACCCCCTGCCACCTCCCTCATCCGTACCCAGCACATTCTTGCTCATTTTAGCCTCTTTTTTGTTTTTGCTTCGTGCACCGACCCACTCATCACCCTCAGCTTCCAACCCACACGCCTGTCTCTTGCTGAGCTCACAATCTCAGAATCTACTTAGCTCGGCCCTCTCCCGGGGCCCAATTAATGTACTGAAATTTCAATCAGCCATTCCATTACCATAACCCCGTATCCTGTTTGATACCCTTTGGTGGGGGGTATATTCAGATTCGGGATTGGCTCTGTCTCTTCTGCCATGTTGGCCTTCTTACGTGCTAATATTGAGCGCATACCCTTGCTCAGGTCACGCCAGACTGGAACTTTTTATCTAAGGTCTCAAATGTTATAGAGCTAAAACTGTAAGTATGTTAACATGCAGTCAAAAACCCTTTTAGAACTGGAATATTTGCAAAATTTGGGTTTTGAAAGGCCATGTAAACATGCGCAAAAAACTTGAATATGTTCATAATTGGGTTTTCAAAAACTCGAATATGACCCCTGGGTTGCCCCTTTTGTAACCAGATTTCTTGTTCATTCTTGTTATTCGGAATACCTCAATTCAACGAGGCATAGGTTTGTCCTGAGCGCATTCTCTATTCTTCTTAGTTTCTATTCACAAGGAATCTTGGTCTTTTTCACAATATTTTCTGTCTCTACGGCGAAAATACCAAAGTGTGTATCTCCTCACACATATCGTACATATAAGTCCATACTTCTTGCCTGCAACCCACCAGAAATACTCATCTGACTATCAAAGGCGTGACCTCTATCTGTTCAGCTCATTACCTGACTTCTATCGTCTTTAAAGATCCTACATTATTGTTTGGCAGCTGAAATGGAGCGAGGGGTGAGGCAGAGAATTACCACAAGAAATGAGAGCATGAACCATTCGACTTGCAAACATTGTCTGCGGCGATGTGAAGAGAATGTTCAATAATTCACACAAATAATATTTGTCCTGATTCAAAGAAAACTGACCTCATGAAGCCGAAGAACATCCTGTGTTTTTACTTTGCAGCCATTCTTTGCTTAATCTCTCTTATATCAACCAGACTAAGATAATACTGAACCAGGCATATTGCTATGACTGCATTCTAAATGTAGAGTAAGTGTCTATCTGCAGACCACATAGTGGATGGTCCATCTGTGCATAATAACTGGCAGTTGCCCAGATCACTTTACATTTCCTCATTCATCACCCAATTAAGTTTGAAGTGTGCTTTCCCGCATTATTATATTCTATGCCATTGCCGATCATGTTGGAACCAGAAGGACTGTACTTAAAGTGCATATAATCATCAAATAAACTTTTAAAGCACTTAGTGTGATCAATTCAGTGTAGACGTGTTCATTAGGGCGTTTCATCGAAAGGCGTTTAAGAGGAAAGCTATTGAAAGCTCTTTGTTTCATTGCATGCTGTTACCGTGGCGATGCGCTGTTTACCAAACAAATGATGCAAACTTTGGAAACACGGAAGGCAAAGCAGAAACATTTATATATTAGAGGATTCTTGTCCTATGTGCCAGTACGACAACTTGCAAGTACCCCAAACTGGCCCTTTGTAGCTGCTCGCAGCTCTAGTTATTCATCTTCTCTGTAACGAATCGCATTTTTGGAGGGCCTAAACATGAACGAAAAATCACATCACACTTCAGGCCTGGTGGAAAAAGGTGATCATTTAAACTTGTCATACACAAGTACAATAGTTTAGCCTTATCCCAGTATATTTGACCGAGGGTTACAAAAATTGTGAGGCCCATTTAGCACTCTGACGTACCAAAAAACAATAAAAGACTTTGACAGTTATACATTAAAACGTAGAATAGGTGAGCCATGAGCATTTTAATGTATAATTTTGGTCCAGTTTTGCACATTTTCAGGGGTCATATTTTTGTGCTCTTGTACTCGAGATTTTATGCGATTGACTCGACCCTAGTGAGGTAAGCGGTTCAGATAATGGATGGATGGATGACTTCAAACTTGATCTATTTGTACTCTAATCTCAAGACCTGTGACCTTAACAAGGACTAAAATCTTGAGTTTTCAACATGCTATGACGGGAACGGGGAATCAAATATTCCTTCTTAAGAAAGCATTCTTAGTTGTACATTTCACCTATATTTACCAAAATTGGGTGGCATATGTAAAAGCCTACAACGTACACAAGTCTTTTCGAACCATATGCTAAACTTAATAGAAAGTCCGCCATTTTGATTTATTTTGGAATTGATTTGTCTTTTATAGATTTCATATTATTTTAACAAACTCTTCCTCATTAACATTTTTGTCATAGGACTTTTTCTCATTACAAAGGAAAGGTTGTACAGCCAACAATAATATTGCCTTTTATTTTTTATTTTATTTATAAATTTTTGTTATATTTCTTCATCTGAATTTCCTTTTCTTAGTGTGCACTGCGCTGTTTGCTGTCAGTTGGTCAGCATTAGCATTCTAATTTTCTTCTTTCTTTTTTTCCTGTGAATGTTCATCAGATCCCTTTGATCGTGTGTCATCCTGTTTACCCTCATGTTCTTTGCTATTTATTCAGTTTGGTGTACTCCTGTCTTGCTTTTCCATTGTTGATCCTGCACATGCTGTATTTGTTTAATCTTAGCACACTGCCTATTTTATTTTCGCTAATATTTCATATAAGCCAATATGTCTGAAGGTGATTTTGTTTAGTCACGTCGTGTTTGCCGGCTTTCCGCTTGGTTCCTGAAAAAAAACAAAACATTTTTAATGATATTCTCTGTTGGATAAATTACGCTTCAGACTTTCAGTTAGTGCTTGTACGCCGCTGCTCTGAAAAGGTTGGCAACCACTTCGCTAGGCCATAACCATGAATCCCTCACTTCAGCTGCCCTTGCTAGTCACCTCGCCATTCCCATTAACGTCTTGGCTAATGTTCAAGATAGAACACTTGTGTGCAACCCTAAGGAAATGGGTTTTATCCTGCATTTAAGATGGAATGGTTATGGGCATTTTGGTGATTAAGAGTTGTTTCTGCGATCATTGAAGATTCTGCTTTAATCACATTTCAAATGTTTACAACCAGATTATTGTTGTTCATATGAAAATATAACTTATTTTCTCAACATAACCTTTTTGTTACAGATGTCCGTAAAGTCAGGGAAGGCGAAACAGATCAAATCGTGAAAATGCGGGAGTCATTTATTTAGTTATTTATGTGTGGTGAAATAGCGGTCAGTGTTGTTCTTCCCGAACTTCTTTGGGCTCCCGCTAATATTCTGGTTCTCCCGCCACAGTCCGAAAACATGCATGTTGGTTTAACTGACTCTAGATTCTCAGGATTTGGGTCATACAGCTTGAGGAATGACTACCATAAGCCTTTTTGACATGGAGATCATGCAACACTGGCACGTCATGCCATAACAGTAGAGCCGGTATTTATTGGCCTATGCATTTTACACTGAAACCAGCGAAAAATCTGATACAAAGACACCGAACAGTGCCTTTTCCGTACCAGTCTTTTTTTATATAGTATGTATATTATCGAGTAAATAGGCAGACATAGCAATACTATGCATACATCAAAGCCAATTTCCGTTCAAAAATAGAGTAGGGCTAAGGAAGAACCCATGATATTTTGGTGGGTATCTGGATAAAGGTAGAAACGTTCATTTTCATTGTTTATTTGCTATGCATGACCAGTTCAACAACATTGACGGCAGCTTCCTTGTGCTCTGAGAGGGGTCATATTTGACTCTCCATTTTTTTAAAAGGCAATCGAGATAGCGTACGTGGAATAATAACTGGACAAACCAGATGGACAAATAAAAAATATTTTGCGCCACGATTGCTTAGTGCTCCGTTTCTTGTCGTATTTGACCATTATAACGTAGATAAAACAGCTGAAGTCTTCAGCATGGTCCGATCTGTAGTTGTGTTATATCCAAACATGATGAAAAGCAGCCATTGTTCTCATTAAACAGACAAATGCTGAAAACAAAAGGCATTCTTCGGTTTCCTCTGGGTCTGTTTGTTAGGCTCCGAGGAGTCATGCAGGCTGCCCTCTTTCTGACTTGCCTCCATTAACCGATGGTGTTTTGGCAGTAGAGATTGTGTGGCTTATTTTGATGATGTCTAGTCTGGTCAGTTTGCAGACACTGGAGAGTGCTCATTACTGGAGGAAATCCACCTGGCATAAAGCGGATCTATATATGATTTAAAGCGGCCAGGCAGCCTCATATACTGTGGCTGTGTGTTGTGTTGTTCCTGTTTTTATTTTTGCATTTTTGTCTTTCAACTTCATTGTAATCATTGTGGAAAAGTAACAATCGCAACTTCATACAAGCACAGGATGTGAGCAAGCATTGTGCACGAGCAGAAAACAAAGACCAAGAAATGTGTTGATGTGTCTCGATATCAGTCATTTCTGTATCTTTGGTCAGCGAACCCACCAATATCGTAGTGTGAAGCACTGAATCATGAACTGAGAAACGACAAACTGAACAAATCTTTTTAATGGAACTTATTCAAGTGCTTCTAAATTAACCGAACTGCCATTCCAATCACTGCAAAACACTGAACTTAAGAGCCGCGTGGCCAAGCAATCAACTTGAATTTGTCTTTTGAGATCCACCTCATCCCTTCCCACCCAAGGCTAATCGAGTCAGCAATCAGTCACACTGGTTAAAAAGGCCTTAGATATCAGTTTAAAACCACTCCGAGATGGCAGAAAGTTAGGCCGGCAGGTTGAAATACCTCCTCCATTAAAAGGAGCTGTTTATTCTGTTTTCCAGCTCAAGGTAGTCGTGAGTGATGTCAATGGACTGCGCGGGAGATCAGATCAATTGTAATCGCCACCACAAATCTTCTGTCAGGCGCAAGGTGGTTGTATTGATTTATCATCGAAGATGATATTTATATGCGGGAACTCATTTCTGGCAAATATCCCTGCGAATGTTTACATAAAGCGGTTCGTTACTAAGTGGGCTACATTTTGCCAAGTCTGATATCAGAGCAGCTGATGAATACAGAATGTGACATTTGAAAAGTATAAGCTAACCGTGTAAAAGCCTGAACCATGAAATATATGAGAAAAATCTAATTCTTTCTAAATAAGAGTATTTATTTGTCCTTTTGAACAAACAAACAAAATTTGGGGGAAAATCAACTTCCACAACACACAATGGGAACATTTTGAAAACTTAGAATGGAAGTCAACCTTAAATATTTCTTAATAATATGTTATATGTGACCTCCCTAGTCTACACATAATATTCTGATTAATATTACATTTGTGGAAGACGAGTTATGAAGCAAAATCCCGCCATTTGTATCCATCTCAGGGGGCGGCCATTTTGCCGCTTGCTACAACTGAAGATGACAGGTCAGGTCTCAGGTAACAACCAATCACAACTCAGCTTCAAAAAACATTATCAACCAGAATTCCACATTTAGACTATTGGGGCTGCATAGAACATATTATTGCCCCCCACCCCACCCCCACCCAAAGGGGGGTTGACTTTACTCCCCCTTAACTCATTCACTCCCAGCCATTTTCACTGAAGCAACCCCCTTCACTCCCGGCTGTTTTACTGGATTTTGCAAGGCCCACAGAATATTGTGTTCTGTTGCTATAAAAACATGGAACCTACCAAAAGAAAGATTAAAGTCTCTTCATTTTGCAGTAATTAACATTAGAATATAGCTAAGTTTCATCATTATTCACAAATCTGTTGAAAACACTGGCAAAAAGACCTTTTTGCAACATGGCCCCGGCTGATCTCTTATACTCTGCTGTCACCTGCTGGTCATTTTTGTAATAACTACAATTTCTCCAAGCATTCTCTTCAGTTCAGAGGCTGCATTAAAGACTTCTGTATGCTCTAGCATAAAAAAAAACATAAAAACGCATACATATGTCTTAGGGAGCGTGGTAATATTTAATAATATTTATAAGTTTTTGGGAGCAAATGAGTTCACAATATAAATACATTAAATAATGCCGTAGTACGGCATAAAGAGTAATTACAGCACATGGCTAGAGTTGTTCAAAGCCTCACAAAAAGTTTCATGTAAATCAGTTGTGTATTCATTTATTTATTTATCTATTTTGCGTAATCCCGCTGACACAAAAAACTAATACTAACAAACAACAATCAAAGCAACACTCCTTCACTCACACTTGGCGGAGGTAATAAAAATAAGAAACAAAGAACAAACATGAACTGGGAGTTCCGCATGGCTGCAAGTCACACGGTGACGAACGTTTGCAGACACGGAGGAAGACATGACGAAAGACGCTGATAGTTTATCTGTTCTCAATGCGAGCTGCTTGTCTTAGTGTTCTGCCAGCGGGCTTTTACGGAACCAAGGACAGCTCCCTTGGTCGCGTCGCCGGTTCTCTGGAGAGAGGCCCATTTAGTCTCTCTCTCACTCTCGTGAGCAGCGCTCCCTTTGTGTTGCTCCCATTTTCTTCTTCTCTACAACATGTGCTATCTCATTAGGGAGCCCACATTTAGCTATTTTTTCTTTGTCTTTCTTTCTATTCAAACTCTCAGAGGAATGTCAAATTTATAGACACGTTGCCCTCTTTTCTTTTTTTCTCTCTTTTTTTTTTTTCTCTCTTCATCTCATATAAGCCCAATTTCCCCTCGGTTGCTTACCAGCACGACTCCATTTAGAGGCAGTGCCATAAGGGATCGCTATGGCCTTAACCTCCTATTCAATTAAACTTTGCTTGGAACATTCACACACATACTTGCAAACACAAAAATAGACACACGCACACATTTGCGGTGTGCCAGGGACTTCAGACGACGTGACCTCAGAGAAATGGGCCCTTGTAGACACATACAGAGACATGAAGAAACACATGTAATGAAGAACACACTCTTGGATGGCAGAAACAGCCAACCAATTACAGCTAGTAAACCCCCGTGGTAAATTGGAGATACTATTTGCACTGATTTTTAATTTAAAATGTACAGTATTATCCCTAATGGGCCTTAAGTATTTAGTTAAACTGCTCTGACTTCAAACTTTTGGTCAGTGCTTCTGGGAGCAAAGAAACGAGGTCTGCTGAATGCTAATGCTAGGCAGAAACAAACATAAAGCATGGCCAATCAGTGTTGGGCAGTAACTAGTTACTAGTAACGTGTTACTAGTAACTTAGTTACTCGTTACAATGACTACTACTTTAACGCATTACTTTTTTAAATACCGTAACTTAGTTACAGTTACAATATGGTCAGTTACTTGATCAATCATTTAATTTAATAATTAATTGCGCAACACCCGTGAGGATAAGTGGTTCAGAATCAAATAATGAATTGGATGGCTGCTGTGTACTGTACTACTTCCTGTTTACAACGGATTACCGCTGCCGATTTTAAAATGACTGGCGGATCACATCTCTTAATGGTGTATACCGCCACCTACAGCGGCGGAGTCCCCTCTCAATATTCGCAAAAGAAGAACAGATGGAAACGGGCAGAAGTCGCACGTCCATTTTGCGCATTTTCAGTAGATTTACTTTAAAAATTCAAAACAATTGAATGGAATCCTGACTAGTGTTTTGTTTTTTACATACATTAAATATATGCCTGTTCCTAATGGTTGATCTTTTGAGAATACCGGCGTGTGAGTGCGCGTGTTCGCTAGCGTGTGTTGATGCATGCGTATGTGTGACCTTTCCAACAGCTCCTCATTCTTGGTATTTCAATCACCTGAATGATATATTTTTTTTCCCATGGAATGAAATGAAAAAGGAAATTGGAAGTGAAAATTAATTACAGCAGGCTTCTGTACATATTATTAGACGATTAGAAGAACTACCGCGGGATCGTTATGTAACCAGATGGGCAGACAAACATACTACACAGAGAGCGCATTCGTCTTGCTCAAACAAAAGGGTTTTGTTTAGACATGAGCAATTCCATTATCCAAGACTATTTCGGTGCTTGGTGGTCTTTCAAAATCGTCAAAAAAATGCATACTATAGGTTTAACCGCCCTCGCTGTTGCTCGTCTAATCTTGTTTGTTGTTACATGCTCTCTGTGCAGGCTCTTCTCAAGTATACATACAACAAAATTACAAAAGTCATCTCTTGGTGTCTCCCATCGTTTATTACGGCAATAGCTAAAATGTAATTTCTAACTGTGGGTTTCCATCCAATTGTTTCGAATTTTTTAAGCAAATTTACTGAAAATGCGCAAAACGGACATGCGACTCATACCCGTTTCCATCTGTTCTTCTTTTTGCGAACATTGAGAAGGGGACTCCACCGCTGTAGGTGGCGGTATACACCATAGAAATGTGATCCACCTGTAATTAAAAAAAAGAAGAAGAAAAACAGGAAGCGACTGCGCCATGCGATGACGTCGTATGAGTTTGCTTTTGTCATTCGTAACAGCGTTTCTTTGCTGTTTTCCATCTAAAATTGCATTAATATTTGCTTCTTCTTCTTCAATTAATTCCGAAAAGATTTCTGTTTCGTCGTCCCCACAAACATACCTTATATTATCGTCCGACATTGCTACAAACCTACGTGTGACGGTCAAAACGTACGACATGCATCCGGTCTTCTCAGCGCAAAACCTGTTTCCATAGCCAAAATTCGCATTTTCCTTTTTTCGATACACTTCAAAATCCACCCCCCTCTAAATGTAAAAACGTTTTTGTGAATTTAGGGCCCTTTTTCGAATTTCTAGCATTCACAGGTGTTTTTCCGCATTTCCTGAAAATTCTAATAAAAATGGGCGAATGGAAACTCAACTGCTGTTGCCTGACAATATTTTCAAATCCATCCATCAATCAACTTCTCGGGCAGCCGCCGCCTTATCTTTCATCTTTTGGGGGAATCCCGAGTCGCTTCCGGGCCAGCCGAGAGACGTAGTCTCTTCAGTGTGTTCTGGGTTTTTTCAGGGGTTTCTTCTCAATGTGAGAAAAACCATAACACCTCACCAGGGAGATGCCCTGGAAGGCATCCTGACAGGATGCCCAAGCCTTCTCATCTGGCTGCTCTCGATACGGAGGAGCAGCGGCTTTACTCTGAGCCCCTCCTGCTTACCCTTTCCACAAAAAAAAAAAAAAAAAAGGCAACCTTATAAGTGACTAATAATGTGACACAAGAGGTGTCTGTCTTCACATTCACATCAAAGCCTTCTGTACCCTTTAGCATAAAAAAAAAAACCATTAACAACATATATTTCATTATTTATTTTTTCTCTTAATTCCTTTGCAATTTTTGGACGGATCAAACCAAAACTTTTTAATTATTAGTTTTTAAGTCATTCGGAAGTTGACTTTCTGCTGTGTGTTTGAAATGAATAGCGCTTTCTTTAAGTCTAGGTGTGATTAGTGGGGGGCGGATCGATCCAAATCGCTGGCACTATAATATCGATGAAGTTTAGTTTCAGTTTGGCTCTTTTCATTGTTGCATGATCATCTTTAACATCTTTTTTAATAGGTTGAAGAAGTGATGAAAGTAGAATGTTTAGTTTAGTTTGTAGTTTCTGAACTGTATATGATAAAGTATTTGTTTATATTTATTTTCCTATGGTCACTTTGTGCACTTTGTTTAAGAAAGTAAACAAAATATTTTCTTATAGTTGTAACGTTTCTGGTGAGGGGGGGGGGGACACATTGATAAAGTATTTTCTGTTTATCGATAAACTTTGTCCTAATTTTGAAGATTTTGTATAAAAAAAAAAGGAAACACAAAAACACTTAAAGGTTGAAAATTTATTGTGAATAAGCAATTCAATGATATAACTACCTTAATTAAAAAAAAAAATATATATATATATATATATATATATACCATAATTTTCAAAAAGTATCAATATCAGTAACGGTATCGCGATACTGGCCCTGTATTTACTTGGTATAGGATCGATACCAAAATTTGCAGTATCGCACACCACTAGTTTTGACGCGTAGAAATAGTGGAGTACCACCGTATCAGTTCCGTAGCCTTTCACATGACATTACAGCAGTGGACAGACCTCACAGGTTGTACCGTCAATTTTAAACGGCTGCTTGCTGCAGCTCCCAATTACAGGGACAGGTGTGTGGCTAGCCGTGATAAAGTCAACAAAATATATTTATTCCTGCTCACTGTAACATTGCCTCAATGTAATCCCGAGGATTGATTTTGATCCTGCACGTCGCGTTCTAAGCTGACTTGCTTTCCTCAAATTACATGTCAGATGACATTAAGCACTGCATGGTGACAACCTGTACAGTCAAGCCCGTGTTTTGACAGCTAATTAAATCCAGCTACCGGCTAGAAACATTTTAATGCAGGTGGGTCGACTGTATTTCTTACGAAATAGGTGGGTAGCGCTCGTTTTATTTATTCCAAGGTCACCAAAGGTTTCTGGGAATATTCCTCGCTACCGGCACTCTGCATGCCTTCCAAGGTTCTTGGGATGATTCATTTATGCCATTAGTACAATCTAGCTGATGGCGCCGGGACAAGCTCAGACGCTTCGACACACACACGCTCAATTGGAAATGGTGTCTTTAGATAACCGCCTCTTAAATAAAGTGCTTGAATGCGGCACCCCTTTGAGTTGCACAGAGCGCGAGAAAGCAACAGATAGGGTTGAAGTGAGCCGGAATTGATTCTCTGGTCTGCTGCAGGTACGGATATGAACTGTATATATTTGTGCCAGTGTGTGGTTGCACATATATTCAAACCATTGTGGGGTCTCATTCGTAAGCTGGTTCCTTTACAGCTATAGTTTACAACTCAATATACCAAAGCAAAGACACAATTGCACCCGTTCATATGCAGTCGTTAGATAACACAGGCATCCATCTAGAAATATTTCAATCGGCAGGTCGTATAGTCCTCGCACCTGTCAAACATAGCACCTTTTCTAATCTCAAGTCATTGTTAATACATTGCCACTTTCTGCTATTGCTTACAGCAATACATTGCTGTTTGTCTCTTTTTTTTTTTTTAAGGCGAAGTGTTTTATGGAGAACTTTTCTTGATATGCAAAGATCCTAAGGAGCTATTAACATTTTTAAAAAAAAATGACGTAATTTCGATTCAAAGGTAATGTAGTCAAACGTTTTCCTTTACATCATCTATATTGTGCTTTTACGGCACTTAACTCATTCACTGCCATTGACGGCTATAGACGTCAAAAATTTATTTGAACTATTTCTATTAGTTTAACATTTTTTCTACTTGTGTTAACAAGAGTATGAAAACCTATATTTTTTCATTGTACATTTAGAACAGATATTTGTGATTAATTGTGAGTTAACTAGTGAAGTCATGCGATTAATAACGATAAAAAAATGTAATCGCCTGACGCCCCGTTTTTTTACAATTTTTAATTGTAATTAATCGCATGACTTCAATAGTTAACTCACGATTAATCACATGTTTTATATCTGTATTTCAAAAAAAAATCTAGGTTTTCATACTCTTGTTAACAAAAGTGGAAAAAAATGTTAAACTAATAGAAATAATTCAAATGATTTTTTAACGTCTATAGCCGTCAATGGCAGTAAATGAGTTAAGCTTGTAATTTATCAACGCTGCCAACGTATCACGTTGTATTGTGAGGTAGGCATGTCAATACAGTAACATTAAATGGTTTGTTTCACATTCACATCAGGCTAAAGGCTAATACACACCGTTTGAAAAATGAAGGCACATTAAAAAAAAAAAAATGCTTGCATGAAAATTCTCTCTGTTTCAGTACATTCATCAAGTACCAATTAGTTCCACATGTATCAGCCACCAAAGAGTAAAGAGCAATTTCTATTTGGGAGAGGCCGGTTTGGTGCTGTTCTTTCCTCTTCTTTCATTGAAGAAATGCTGTCCATGCATTCGCTTTCGACGAAACTAAACGGAAACTAAAAGAACTGAACCGTGGAATGATAGATTTTCCACTGATGCATTACAGACTGTACACTGCTGTTGTAAATTGAAAAAAAAAAAAAGAAGATATAATGAATAAAGACGTAAACCAAGTGTCGCAGAGCAAAAAAAAAAAAAAAAAAGCTCACCTCGCATTTTTCATCGTGCCATTTATCTTCATTATCCTCATATTTTACCTGTACAAAGACACAAGCTCAGGGTAATTGGAGATACATTTGGTACTTTGGGATTAATTTACTTTCAATTAATTTGCCGCTGCTTGTGGGGTCTAAGGGAGCAAAAATATTTTCATTTTTGCAGCAATAAAAGAAACTGGGGATATGAAACACATTTCTGCCTTGCTCATTTCCTATTTAGATGACTGATGGAGGAAATAAATGTGTTAAAATAAAGAGCAGTAAGGAAAGCAAAGAAAAACTGCAATTAGTCTTAAGGAGGAAAAGCAATCAACACTTCAAAAGGCAGCCATACCAATTTCCCATCTGTTAAAAAACTAAAGTAATATAAGAACATGTGTCGATGCCTCCTGTTTTACTCTTGGGAAAGTGGAGTTCCTTCACCGCCAAGTTGAATAGCGTCATCTGTCTGATGTCAGGCAAGTGGAAAATCGATCAATCAATTGTTTATTCTGTTTACTCTCAGTCGCTGCGAGACTCTAACAGAGCTGCGTTGGTCCTTGCGCAGCTGGATTCCTCGGGGACTGCACCACTGCCACCTCCATTAAGGAAAAGGAAAAGCAGAGATGCACTTTACAAATGTAAACATCTTGAATGAAGCAACGAGGAGTAACGTATGTAATGTATATCATTCTCCAGGGCTCACTTTAAATATTACTACTACTACTACTACTTATTTTATATAATAAAAACAAATACTACTATTATTATTATTAATACTAATAATAATAATAGTAATCATTTAATTGAAACACTATTGTATTGAATTGAATTATTTGCACTTCACTGTATTCCTTAAAAAAAAAAAAGTTATACAGCCACATATTTTGATTAGGACTTTATTTTTTATGGCCACTGGATTATTTGTTTCATTTTATCTTTTTTTTTTTTTTCAGTTTGTGTGCGCTATGCAAAATAAAATGACTTTTGTGAGCAAATTGAAAAAAAATTATTTCCATTAATTTCAAGCATTTTTAAGGAAATTGACTATAATTAAAAGATATATACGTTATTTTTAAACAAAAATGATCTGTCATTGTTTTTTGGGGAAATGTTATGTGAGTCGGTGAGTACTGAAGATTTGGGTATCGGTCTCAGAAAAAGTGGTATTGAACATCCCTAATAATAATAATAATAATAATACAAACAGTCCCTATTTTGGGTTTGTGACAGCTAAAGATGAAAATATTATAGTTGATTGTACACTGTACTGTAGACAAGGTGTTGTCTAGCATGGGAAAAAAAAAAGGCATCAAAATTTGAAGAAACGTGAAATTTTGTCGTGCGGTTTACAAACAATGTACTTTATATAAATGTATACAATATACATTACACATTGTTGCCTCGTCTCATCTTCATTGTTTACCGCATAATGAGTGTTATTTTAAAAGGCACTGTGTGCAACGGGAAGTGACTGATGCAAGGTTCGAGATGATGTGAATTTCAGTCTGTGATCCTAAGATTAGCATTGGATCCAACAAAAGCAGAAGCCCTCATCAAGAAAATTAATGAGGTGAATAATTCTGTGAATGCCTGCCTCTACTTCTAGCGGAGGAATTGTGGCGGGACACTTCCAGGACGGAGATTTTCTGCACAATTAATTCAAGGTCGTGAATTCTCAAATTGGTGCTGGACTTTTATGTTGCAGGCTTTCCGCTATCGTTTGCTTCATTTCGGCTCCCCCTCGTCTAGTTGTCAATCTGTTTCTCTTTGGCGAGCCGTTGGCAGCCCGTATTTGCAACCTCCTACACGCGCTCAGTTTTACATCCTCTCGGGACATCTCGGGCCACGTTTACATGAGAGCAGTTGAGTTAAAAAAGGAAGTTTTGGTTTCTTGGCAATTTTTGTGAAGTTCCGCCGATACGCAACATTCTCAGAAGGGCACATTGAAGACACTTGACAATATAGTGGGCAGTCTTCTCATCTGTGTCTTTGTCTGTGAAAAAGACCAAAAGTCATTCCGTCTATCTCAAAGTCCAAGTCAGCGTCCGCGCCTCTCGAGTTATTCTGGTATTTCTAAAGTGCTTGTGGGCCCATCTCCAGTCAATTAGGGCCATTCTTCCATAGGATTGTCATGTTTCTTTAGGCTTCTTGTTAGGCTGTCGTGCAAGCTCTAAAGAGCCCCTAAGGTCACGCTGGTGTTTCTGTCTGTCATCATTTTTCTCAGACGCTCATTCCCCCACCGGCGCATAGTTTTGTGTCATGCACCGCCTTAGTCGTCAGTGCATACAACTGTTTTTCTAAAACGATGGCCAGAAGGCAATTTTGGGTTTGTTGGAAACACTACATTTTAGCATGTTTAGTTGTTTTTTTTCCCCCCTCCTCTCTGGTTTGGGAACTACTCTGTTGGGGGACAGGTTATGACACAGTAGGCCAAGATATCAAGTTTTATAATGACTGGGTTGTTTCTAACTTATTGCCCTAACAATTTGTTGTCTGTTTAGTCTGCTTACGAAATGCCACAAGAAACTCTACACAGTAAATTCTGTGGAATAAATTTGACTCTATTTAGAGTGGGACAAATTTTTAGAGTAATATTTACACTTGGAAGAGATTAAAATAAAGAATTGGGGGAGAAAAGTCACTCCAAAGGGCTGAGGTACAAACTCACGACCTTCAGTTTGGGAGAGAGCCGATCTACTCCCTGAGCCACGCAACTCCTGCTGTGTTAGTATATCGCTTGTGTCAGCTGGAATCATCCCAAAAAATGTGGGGGTCTCCTCTAGGATATAAGCAAACAGTAGGTGGGGCATAGTTCGTTTCTCAACCCTTGAGTGACTTTTATTACTTTTTTTTCCTCAATTCTTAATTGTAAATATTACTCTAGAACTGAGTATTCGGCCCCACTCTAAATAGTCAAATTTAGTCTAAATAAAGTCAAATTTGCTCTAAAGAATGTACTGAGTACATACGATTGTATATTAGTTTAAGCAAATTCAACCGAAATCGGTTTATGTCTAAGATGTGACAGACATTTTGTAAAAATGAAAGCATCTGAAGCACAGATTTGGTTTGGCACACAATCAGCGAAGACAAGTATCAAAAACGTGAGGTAAAAAAAGACAAGGTCAAGAAACAGTTAAGGCCACGTGACGAATGAGAAACTTATATACGTGAGGCAATCATTGTGAAACACGGGTGAAGGAACAAGAACAGGTCAACACAGCTAAGACAGTTTTTATTTTCTATGACATGAGGAGTACAAAACTCCCACAACTGGGCCACTTTAAACGGAAATAACGTAAAAATACAAAAACATCCGACCCTTTATGCCTTCTTATTCCAAAACGATTTGACATTGAATCTTTGCATTGAAACACGACAGCCCTTGGTACTTTTGTAAGAATTTCATCATTCCAGTGGAGAATATTGACCTTTTAGTCAAAGCTGTTCAACATCTGAAGGATGGAAACACACGCAATGCATTAAACTAGGACAATGCAGAGATAATGCGCAGCGACCAAATAAACACAGGTTCATCCATATTTGGGTCACACAGATAGCCTCAAAAAGCCTGACCACACACACACACCAATCCATCTCTCGCTCACACACATGCGCCGCCTTCATGACGCCTTCCTAACGAACGTGGCAGCCTTCCCTTAATAAGCTTCAATCGGCTAACAGGGCACTTTGAAGTGGCAACAGAATTTAAATAAAACACAGAGGATGTGGGAAAGCAAACCGAAGAGGTAAAGAGGCTGGGGTGTTGCAGCAAGGAGAGGACATGAAAACAACGAAAGAAAATAAGGCTAAAACCTTGTTGAACAAGAACGCTAAACCAGCGGCAAATACTTTTTGTAAATATTTTCCAACTTATGTTGGCCGAAGGGAAACAAGGGGACTTTGTTATGCTGGTCCCATCCCGAGAGTGCATTGAATGGTTTAGCACTGTTGAATTGTTCATCTAGATAGCATTAGCTAAAGCAATAACACAACCACTGGACAACAGATTGGCTAGCGATTACATTTATTATTAAATAGTTCCTGGAGATAATTTATTGTATATTTGATTTTAAGTGAAATTGTAGTAAGGCGTGCTTTAATATGGAAAATCTGATCACCCTACCTAAGCTGGGGCATGTGTGTCAGCATCACAACTGACCCTCATAAGGTTAAAAAAAATATTTTACGAAACATAAGTAAAATGAGCCAAAATTTGGCTTACTGTTGGAAGTGTGATATCTAAGTCATTTCAAAAAAAAATGTTATACTTGCGACCGCTCAAAATGTGCAATGGCATCAGACCTATCGATATATATCTAATTTTTATTTATTTGTCTGTTTTTATGCCCTCTATGGACAATAAAAGCAATATTGTCCTAAAAGCATCACTAACTATCATCTGTATATATATAAAAAACACATTCAAAATGGAATATTCACGCACGTGTGCACATACACTCGTCACATATGCATGTGCACGTCACTGTTACTGTATCCACACAAGCTCATAGGCCTGAGCTCTCGATCCCAACTTTCTTGGTTTGGTATAAGAATGGGGACATAGGAAACAGTGAGCACATAAGTCAGCTCAACCAAAAATGATAATTAGCTCGCTAGCGCCATCTGGTATATTATGGCTTTTATGACTCGAAAGGATAAAGAAAAAAAATCTACGTTTAGTTGATGCCCCAGTGAATGGATAAATTGGGTAATCACGGAAAATGCACTATAACACATCAGGTGCATCAAAAAACATGTAAAAATTATGATTTATAATGGGAGTCAATGGGACAAAATTTGGACATTTTTACTCATGTGTACTATAAAAATTTGTTTCCACATATAATCATTTTGAAATTTTGGATGGTGCCATTTTGAAATTCAACATGCATTTTTTTCATATGCTTTATATTTGGTAATTTTGGTATAAAGCAAAAAGCCGAAAATTGGACACTTTCCTTACGAGGGCTGATAGTGTTGCCTCCATGAGAGGGAAACCCTTGAGGGTCGTGAGGAGAATACTAGAGAACACTCTCAGCAGCACAGGATATGGTGCCAGCGTGTCATGGAACAAGATGCCATCCAACTCAATTACACAAAGCACAAAGATCGTGCAATGTGTTCAAAAACTGCGCCAAGATCTTGGTAGTTAGCATTTTACTTGATTTGGGTCACAGCTTGTCTATTAGAAGTTGACAGTGGGTCCCGAAGACAGACCCATTGAGAACCACTGCCCTAAAGGAGAAAGGAAATGAAAGGCTAGGGAATGGGAAACAGGATACAAAAACCAAGGTAGAAAGAAAGTAGTAGACGAGAGTGAAAAAGGTGCAGAGGGGGAGCTGCCAAAACAATTTCTGGTATATACAAAAAAAGGAAATGCTTGCGGCAGCCAAACAAACAAATACAGCAAAAAGGAGAAACGGATACTCAATGCTCAAGACCAATTCCACACATGCACAGTTTGTAGGCTAGAGGATACATAATCTCACTGGGGTAAGGGTTCAGGGAAAACAAGCGCATAAAATGTATATATATTCTCACACGGTGCATGTAGGTAGAGGTGAGCTCAGGTAGATAAGAGATGACGGGAGATGAATGGTGGAGCTGGGGAGGAAAGAAAAGAAAGAGAGAGAGCAGATAGAGAAAAGCTGATCAGTTCCTGGCACGTCACACTCGGCCTTATCAGCCATGACGAATTGAGAAAAGACTTTTATCTTCCCTGTTCATATTTGAAACGCTCCACTGTTTCCATCGTCGAACAATATGAGCGTTCGATATGAATCGCCACCCAGCGAAGAGCATTCAAATATATTTGATAAACTGTATTAAAATATTGAAGAAATGTATCCCCCCCCCCAACTCCATCCATCACTTGTCATCTCTAAGGGAAGGTTGGATTTCAAAGTCAGAGACAAAACACTATGACACGTGTCTCACTTAAGATCTGGACTCAAATTGTGTACATTCATGTTGTACATACTAACAGCACATAATAACATTACTTCTCATCGGATTCAAAGTCAACCAAAGAAAAAGTAAACAAAAATATTTTAATACTGGACTTAGAGCAAAACTATTTTGCTTGCTAATAAGTTTGTAAATGTATTATTATATTAATATTGTATGTAGACAGTATCTAGCTAGTTAGCAAGCTAGCCAGATAGCTAGCTAGCTCTTGCTTTATCTCTAGCTAGCTAGCTAGTTATAGATAACTATCTGTAGCTATTGTAGCTATATCTATAGCTTGCTCGCTGTTGTAATGCCTGCTTATTAAAAAAAAAAAATTAACAGTTTTACTTCCTAGTTGCGACGTCCTGTTGTATTGTTTGTTTGTTTGTTTTTAACCTGTTCGTATCGTATCAAGCTAGTTACAACAGTAGCAGCTCAAACAGCAATTTACCACTTGAAGTCATACTGTATAATTTAAGTATGAGTCATGGTGAAAAGTTTTCAAATGTTAACCTCGCAAAATAGGGATTTTTATTATTATTATATTTTCAGTTGAAGAGGGCATTATTTGTTTTTCTCCCTTGAGCTAAGAGAAGGCAAACGTGTGAAAATCTGAAACCGGCTTCATCTCAGGGAGTAGCTCGAAAAGGCCTGCAGAGTTGTCAGTTTGCACGATGTGTTTCACTTTCAATATAAAGAAATAGCTTGGTTGTACTTGGGTAAGGATCGATAGATGCCATTTTTTTTTACCCCTTCCGTCTGCAGATACATTGGTTTGTACTGTATATATTTATATTTTAGGATCGAAATGTTTCATGTAGTTCCACTATACACAGAAGTTGTCATCCCATGGTGGAAAATGCCTTTTGCCGGAAATAAAAACTTTGCATGAAAGAGAAAACGGTATATTTGAAAGTAATAAAAGTTTGGCCTTTCTCTTTCCCGAGTACATTCGGAGAGACAACTGCTCTGCACTTGCACTTTGATATGCTTGTTACAGAGAATTTTTTACCGGAGATTCCTGGAAATAAACTCATTAGAGCTGAAGAAGGGAGATTTACTCTGAAGTCGATCGTGACTTCAGGAGGTAGAGTGCTGCACATGGAGATAAGCTTTGGTGAATTAAGCGGAACACTTCATAGGCGAGATGTTAACATGGAAATAAAATTGTGTGAATGCGAAAAGAGCTTCTCTTGGGTCAAAGTGCTGAGTCATGTGCTGCTTCTTAGTGGGATTCGGACTGTTGGGTGCAGCTTTTATTCATTGGATACGGTGCAAACCGAGGTTATTTCTAATTGTATTCGAGTTGATCACATGGTAACAACATACGTTGTAAAAAGAGGAATCGCGGTGCGTTAATTCTTTTTCTCAGGTTATTTCAAGATGGGAAACGCAACTAATTGAAATTCCTATTACCTGCCACGCATTAATTGCTAATGTGTCGTGATGTGTTTTCTACAGTTCTGCGGGTTATGCCCCATGTGTAAAACAACCGGTTTATCATGCCTTTAACATCCTGCAATTTAGCAAGACTGCGGCACAGCAAGTGTGCTTTAATTAATTGAGCTGGCAACTCATCACGCTTTGTTTATCGTGCTGCTCTTCTCTGCATATTTATCAGACTGGATATGGGTGTTGCTGTGTTATTTGTTCTCGATAAAAAGGAAAAAAAAGATGCAACAGTATGAGTAAAACACTCCAAGGTCAGCAAAAAAAAAAGGGAAACAACAAGGCATGCGCACATCATCCAACATGAACAGTGTCCAGGCTATAACAACTAACAACCCTTCAATCCGGACTTGGAAGATAACAAATTGTAATACAAAGAGGGGTTTGTCAGCCTCGTTCTTTTTAAAGACAAATCTCTGCTCTCAGATGGGCACTGACTGGTGCTACTTAAAACGTATTGCCTCGTTTTAGTTGTCGTCAAAGTCTGAATGTTCCCTTATTTTTATTTGGTTTTTCCAGACCATAGAATGCTCTACTTACGATGGTGAATTAGGACCACATATAAATATATATATAAATAAAAAAAATTAGAGGGCAGGGGCAATATTCCGAGAAAAAACTTGTAAATTTGCCATTTTATAAAGCGGCAAATATGCGACTTTATAAAGTGACAGATTTGCGAGAGAAAAACTTTAAAAAATTACGAGAACTACACGTAACGTACTACTTGTTTGTGCTAATACTTTTCGGTCGGGTTTCCAAATAAGGAGTGAGTAATTTGCTTTAGCAGAGATTAACCATATCATGTTTTTTTATTTTAATTTTTTATGTTTCCACTACAGTACCTGAGCAGTATGAAGTCGTAATAATCCGACAGAAATTGCTTACTAGCGCTTCTACCAGACTTCTCGATCAGAGAAGAATTAATTAAGTCCGTAATGCCTCTGATGAGCCAATTTTGTTGCAGTGTGAAAGGGGCTCTTCTTCTTTCTTTTTTTGTTGATTTTGGTTTACCACAGGAACAAATGTTTTGTGCTACTGCGAGCGATATCAATTGGATGATACATTATGTTTTGAAGTCGAGTATGAAGCAGAACGTTTTGGATGTCAACAGCTTTATATATTAATCCATTATAGCCCAATTTTTTAGACAACATTGGCCAATTATGTGGGAGCCGTGTCCGTTCCTTATATATATACCGTTATTCCTTTCTAAACCTGTGCGCTACATCATTTTATTTTTATCGTGGCTATTCATCCTGAAGGCCAAATTGCCCGTTTGCAAGGCTTTCATTGTTATTTGTATCACCATTCCAGCCATTTCTGTTCCACATCTCGGAAGCAACAAAAGAATGTCTACTCTAACTCCCATTTATCTCAGCCACTGGAGGCAATGCGCACGCCAACAAAATAATAAACAATACATGAAAAGAACATACTTGAGAAAGGCATGTGCGGGTTGACAAAAGAGGGCAACAGCAGAATGGCATTGATCAAAGAAAAATGCACTGAAATGTTCAGTTTGCGTTTGAAGTCAGTGAGTGGGCTCCACATTTCCAATGTAACTGTAATGACAAGGAGGATTTTTATGATATCGCTGATTAAGAATGAATGCGGGGAATACATTAAATTAAAGGTCTGTAATTCTGTCTGATGTTTTATTCCGATCTGACGCTCAGATCAGAGGGAGGACATTTCCCTTTTCCTTCCTTAATTGTGTGCGTTGCCGTGTGCGCGTCTTCTTTTAAAGTGCAGCTGAGTGTAACTGTTGTTTGGCGAATGTTAATATTAGTCTCATGGTTTCAATAAAAGAAACATTGGGAGGGGGGAAAAATAAAGAAAATGAGTCACAGGGGCGGGCAAAGAAGCGAGGGAAGCGGCAAGACAGACAAGGAATTGAGAGAAACGGCAATAAAAGGCAAGAAGAGAAATGTAGATGAGAATAGAAAAGAGAGGAGCAAATGAAGAAAACATAGAGGGACATGAGCCAGTGTGTAATGCATAATGCACAAGTCTGGTTCCAGGCTTAACCTTGCCTGGAGTGAATCCCATGGAGACCACCAACTGGGCATGATGCACACATACAAACAGAAACATATGCCGCATTTGCTGAATTTCAAACTGTTTTTTCAAGACCTCTCACTGCTGCTCACGTTTAATCCTATGCCAAACGTATCATATTAAATACAAGGCATTTTCAGACCTCTATTTCATGAGTATAATATTTTCCCCCCATTAAAAACCTGGCGTATATGATCTGACACATGCATTGAACGGATAATCCATTAGAGGGCAGTAATCACCCAGCTGATAGCTTTTTTAGTGATCTCGCCCCAAATGAGAAAGGAGAGACACTTTTACTTATCAATAGTGGGAAATGTTCTTTCAGATTTTTGGAAATACTAATATGTTTACGCAGCCATTTTCACTTAAACAATCCCCTTCACTCACTGCTATTTTACTGGATTTTGACTGATTTTGCAAGGCCCACCGAATATTGTGATCTATTGCTATAAAAACATGGAACCTACCAAAAGAAAGATTAGAGTCTCTTCTTTCATCAGGCAAAAAAAGGATATTTCTATCTGTTTCCGTTTTGCATTAGAACATAGCTAAATGTCATCATTATTCACAAATCTATTTAGAAATGTGAGTAAAAGAGCTTTTTTTCCAAGATGGCCCTGGTTGATCTCTTTTGCTCTGCTGCCACCTGCTGTCCGTTTGTGTAACAATTACCATTTCTTCAACCGTTCTTTGCAGTTGAGAGGCTGCATCAAAGCCTTCTGTACGCTCTAGCATTTAAAAAAAAAAAAAAAACATATAAATACGTCTTTAAGAAACATTTAAAATAGGACAAATGTATACATTTTGGGAGTTTTTGACAGTTATAAATGTACGAATTTAAGGCATTGCGACCGGGTGTATCAAATATGTAAGTCATATGTGGACTTTAAAAAAAAAAAAAAAAAAAAAAGTGTTTTTTTTTTGGTTTGTTGAAAAGGACTAATAAATATTCTATTTTCAAAGAATCCGAATTTTCTCATATATTTCATAGTTCAGGCTTTATAGGGTTGAAGACAAGTTATTTTACAATATATTTTAGTGGCAGCCAATTCTAGATTTTATAAAGACTATATTTTGTAGTACAACTAGATTATTTAGGCATTTTATTCCCCACAATGCAAAATTTTCCCATAATGCTCTTGGTAGAAACCTACAAAATAAAGAAGAAGAAGCCTTTGGCTTGTCCATGTTCTTTGGAGCGGCTGCGTATTTGCTCATTTTCCCCTTCATCCATGCCACTCTCGATATTTTTTGCAAAGTTTCCTGTTTTCGGTTTTGTTAGAGCTCACCTACTGTTTGTTGACTTTGTCATGTCAAATAAAATAAAAATTACTGTACTGTAAAAAACAAGCGTGATATTGATTTAATTTTTCTGCCACTAGATGGCATAATTGCATTTGTCAACATCTGAAGATCACTGGCCACTTTCTGCCAAGCAACTGCTCGGAGGTCCACTGCTGGACTGACAGACGTCGTACGCGGTGCAGCACTAACATGAAACATTTGTGTTTGAACTCATCGTTCACATCTGAGCCTGTAGTTTGCTGATCTTGTTCTTTGAAAACTGATCTCTGTCAGGCTTCCTGATCAAAACTTCGCCCTGAAGAAGACAATCCTTTGAACTCGAGTCATAGCCTTCAGTTCCAAACGAGCAGAACCTCGCTGAGTAGTTTATCGCTATGTTTTCTTACGCAACTGTTAATAAAAAGCGAGGAGTTTGCTTTCTTGCGTCAAAAACGGCATAGCAATAATTAAATCAAAATCAATCTTATATACAGTACATTATGCAGGTGTATTTTTGACGCTATACGTTGGTTGAGAGAATCATCACTCGACAAGCCTCCGCCACATAATATGCACATGGATGTGTAAATTGATGTATTCTTTAAGACATGAACCAATCTTGTGCAATTTGCACATCCATTAATGAACACGTTAAGGGGGTGGATCTTCTAGTGAACCACTTGCTGTTTTCACCGATAATAATAAACAAGCACTCCGAGCGCTGTCTCCACTCTGTTGTTTGTCTACCTGCTTTAGAGGTATTCCCAGCTTCCCAGCCGCTTTTAGAATACAACATTAAAATAAATCACAGTGGAGTGCTAATGAGAGCAGAAGAACCATCCCAAATAGCTGAAAAATGATAATGTGCCTCCGCCACAGGCGTAACATCCAAATTGTCTGAGGAATAAATGTATGTGGAAGGCAGAGAGTTAGTCTATTTCTGTACTGACGATCTTTTAGTCTTTAGACTCTCTTCAAGACACTAAAATAGCTTTGCTTCATGCTTTTAATACGTTATATATCCCTAATGGAAGATGTGGGTTGAGGCAAAGCTTGCCATACAAAAGACCCAAAATAAAATTGTGAGACATGTGAAGACACATAAAAACACGTCCGACAGTAATTCTGTCTTTATAATATTCAGACATTGCCACAAGCAAGGGTTTAATTACCTTAGTGGTATTCCAGTGGTCATTTTTTTTGCATTCATATTTGGTCCTCCAACAGTGTTAATATTTATACATAATATATGACATGTGCACTCCTTTTAACTGAATTTTAGTTTATTTGTCAAAATATAGTCATGGTGGTGTTAACTTGTTCCTTGCTAATTTCTGTACAATATTGCCTTTAAAAATAGCTTAAGTATATTAGATGGTAAAGAAACACTCAACCCTACGTACACTAAAAGCACTGGATCTCAATATTTACTTAAAGCCAGACTGTGTGAAAGTGACCACTAGATGTCGCTATAGCATAGAATGACCGAGTGAGCCGGAATTAGCCGGAGTAGCTAGCAAGAGCGGCTAGAAGATGTTAGTCGTCGCCGTAGGCTGGAGTGGCGAACGAGCAGCTAACGTCAGGAGCTAGTAAAAAAATGAAAAATAAGCTAATAAAAGTTTGCAAAGCAGAAGGTGACAAGCAAAAAAATCAGCGACGGGCACCTGCAACTTGGAAAGTTGTCCTTTGTGCATCCGTAACAGGAAGATGGCGGGCGAAACATGGCAGCCACTTGTAAGGTGAGACTACAGATATGTAATATAATTAGTGATTACTAATTATATTAGTGATATATATATATATATATATATATATATATTAGGGGTGTTAGAAAAAATCGATTCGGCAATATATCGCGATATTACAGCACGCAATTCTCGAATCGATTCAATATGCGGCCAAATCGATTTTTAAACATACATTTTTTTAATGGAAATAACATAACGTCTTACTTAGGGTTAGGATTCACACATTAAAAGCATGGGAGAATGTTATATTAATGGAACATTAAGCCTTCATTTTTCATTTCAGTGCTGTTCAAACATGAAACAGACTGCAACCTGTTTGTTAAATGCAGTGGCTCAGTTATAAGCCTGAATTTTCAGATAAATAAATAAATTTTCATACAAATCTTAGTGTGCATGTACAAGTTTACTGATGAGTATTTTCTAAATTTGAGTTTAAAAAAATCGCCATAATCAATTTATAGATTTGTGTCGAGATTAATCGGCATCGAATCGTGACCTATGAATCGTGATACGAATCGAATCGCCAGGTACTAGGCAATTCACACCCCTAATATATATATATATATATATATATATATATATATATATATATATATACACACACACACTAGGGCTATAAATATACAGGGTATGGGTATGTATTCATTGTACTAAAAATATGCCTAACAAGCCCCCAATTATCTTGTAAAGATGAAAGAACACTCAGCAGCCAGAACCTGGTGTACAATATGTGTTAGAATCCAGTCCAAAAGCAAATAAGAGAGCAGTGATTTCAATACCAAACAGATACTTATGCGCGCGTGTTCCTTGTAACAACACAATTTTTCAACAAACCCTCACCATTGTCACACTGAAGCCACCTAAATGAAATGATCCTCGAGCCGTCATTTATTGTGGTTTGGGTGTCCCGATTGATCGTAAGACTCCATATTTTGACCGTGCTTTTGCTCCTGGCAGGTTAACCTGAGGCAAACGAGCCTCGGGGATAGTCAGGATGTAGAGACGATGTCTCTTAGCTGGTCTGGAAACGCCTCGGGAGCCCGCTCGAAGAGATAGATGAAGAGGAAGAGACTGGAAAGAGTTTTAGGGTATAATTTATATTTCAGGTAGGGTAAGTTGAGATAAATTTACTGGTTAAGAGGCCCATTTGAGAGAGAAAAAAACTTCTTCTTTTTTTTAAGTAGTAGTAAATAATCAAAATGTACCAATGAACTGTTCCCAAGTTAAATATAAACTCGTCTTGTATAGAAACCGTTACAACGATACTAGAGTGTTATTTAGCGTCACAGAATATACAGAAAAGGTTGTTTTATTTTGCCATAGCATACTTGTTTCCTCTGCAAAGGTACGCATTTTGTTTTCCTCTCATTGCACAGGAAATTTCAAATGAAGTGTTAAATTAATCTATGGAAAACTCAAAGCCTTTTCATCTTGCAATTGGGCGCTTGTTTATCAGTACCAAAAAGCTATGCATGACGCTGAAGCAAAGCATTATAACGGTGCTTTATACTCACTACGAAACATTAAATCTGAGTTTTATGGTCAGTTTGTAGTCATTTGGAAAGGGAACGTGTTGCCACCAAAAAAATATATAAAAGCTTGCTTGACAGCTTAAGTATGTGTCATACTCTTGTGGTTTTTCTTTTTTAAGACAAAAAAAGATTGTGCTTTTATTCATTTTAGCCATTTATGTGTCATACTTTCACAGAACCAGCCATTAATACTACAAAGTACAATGTATTAGTGCAAAACTTTATTCACCGAAAAATAACGAGCTTCCCTGAGCATTTTTTTTTTTCAGATAAAATATTATGTCAATTTCAACTTTTTGCATAATCCAAGTGTGTACAAACTAGATCTCGTCTGCATTTAACTCATTCACTCCCAGCCATTTTCGCTGAAGCAACCCCCTTCGCTCCCGGCTGTTTGACTGATTTTGACTGATTTTGCAAGGCCCACAGAATATTGTGTTCTATTGCTATAAAAACATGCAACCTACCAAAAGAAAGATTAGAGTCTCTTCTTTTTTTGTATTTGTATCTGTTAACGTTTTGCAGCAATTAGCATTAGAATATAGCTAAGTTTCATCATTATTCACAAATCTGTTTAAAACTGTGGGTAAATTAGCTTCTTCTTTTTTGCAACATGGCCCTGGTTGATCTCTTATATTCTGCTGCCACCTGCTGGCCGTTTTTGTAATAACTACCATTTCTTCAAGCATTCTCTTCAGTTCGGAGGCTGCATCAAAACCTTCTGTATGCTCCTGCATTAAAAAAACAACAACATTTAAACATATAAATACGTCTTTGGGAGCATGGTGATATTGAAAATGAGCAAATGAGTTAAGGTGGTTTTATTGTTATTTTAAATTTTATTGTGTCTGAATGTGGAGGTGCGATTCGGCTGCTTAACATAAGAGCGGAAATATTATTTACATGCTGACTACCCAAAAATCGAGGAGAGTACTTGACTTTTTGCTTTACCAGCCAGCTGGTTGTCAAAATAAATACATGTATATGTTAAAACTGTTAAATCACTTTGCAAATCTTTACTTTGGACACCCCTGGCATAAACTATTTTCTTTCTTTTTTCCCTTTTTTTTTTCTTTTTTTAAATTAAAATGTACATTTATAGCTAATTTTGTTAGGGGCAGATTTTTCTCTCTCTGTGTGTATTTCTTATTCTTCTGAATTTACAATCCTAAACTTATGTCAAAGTTGCATGACTAGGTCTTAATCTCGTAATACCACGTCATAAGAAGGGGGTGACATTCGCAATTAAATTCTCAGGTGCTAATCTCAAACTAGTTAGGCGAGGAAGTGGATAAAATATTTCCTTTCGTCATCTGACTTCGCCCTCCTTAATTCATAAAGAGCTTGCGTATCATTCCGTACCAGTACGAGGTTGGCGAAAAGTCAATTACGCGAGTACAGCACGGGTAGACTGACTCACTAATCACGAGCCAATTTTTCGGAAACAAATTATTTATTATAATTATTATTCCAGTTCTTCGACATCATACTTACATGCTGGCTTTTCTGCTTAATGGGCATCTTAAGCCATCCGGAGTTAATAAACGGTGTCTTTGCTCCTCCATCATCACACGCAAAAATGTTGGAAAAATTGGCAGCATTAGGAAACGTAGGCCTAATTTGTTTCTCCTCACCCTTGTCAATGGGATTGTTTAGATGCATTTTTCCACTCACCCTCTCAAGTACAAACACACAAATCTGCCTCACTGCAGCAGCTGCTGGGCTTGCATCTTATTCAGTGGGGTATTGATTTCACTCCTGGCATCCTGCCCTGCACTACCCTCATTATTATGCCAACTCTGCCCAGAATGGAGAAGAGCCAACAACACCGCTGGGTGAGAAATAGTATCTGTTGAAAAAAAAAAAGAACAAATTTATATTTTGTACTTACTGCTCACCATCCATCCATTTTCTTAACCGCTTGTCCTCACAAAGGTCGCGGGGGGGCGTGGGGGGCGGGGGTTGCCTAGACCTTGAACTGGTTGCCAGCCAATTGCCTTAAGCATTTCTTGATAATAACATGTTATATGTGACCTCATTGGTCTAAACAATGACATTCTGATTAATGTTACAGTTGTGGAATAAGAGTTATGAAGCAAAACCGAGGCTGGCGACCATTTTGCCGCTTTGCCAATCAGAGCTCACCTGTTTTCTGAAGCTGAGCTATGATTGGTTGTGATCCGAGACCTGAGCAACTGTGATGTCAAGTGGCAAAATGGCCGCCCCCTGACATGGATAAAAACGGCTGGATTTTGCTGCTTAACTCGTATTCCACTGACACAATAGTAACCACAATATCATATTTAGACCAGTGGGAGTGCATACAACATATTGTCAACAACAACAAAATTGGGAGGCTGGCTCCCAAAAACGTATAAATACGTTTCAATATTACCATGCTCGAGCATACAGAAGGTTTTTGATGCAGCCTGAAGAGATGGTAGTTATTACTACTGCAGGTGGCAGCAGAGTATAAGAGATCAACCAGGGCCATGTTGAAAAAAAAGCTCTTTCCCCAACTGTTTTAAAAAGATTTGTGAATAATGATGAAACTTAACTATATTGTAATGCTAATTGCTGCACAATGGAAACAGATAGAAATATACCTTTTTTTTTCCTGATGAAAGAAGAGACTCTATTCTTTCTTTTGGTAGGTTCCATGTTTTTATAGCAATAGAACACAATATTCTGTGGTCCTTGCAAAATCAGTCAAACCCCAGTAAAACAGCTGGGAGCAAAGGGGGTTGCTTGAGTGAAAATGGCTGGGAGTGAATGAGTTAAAGAAAGGTGCGTAAATGTAAAAGTAGCTCCAACTTGGTATCTTGCCAAATCATTCTGTGATGCCGTTCGATATGTGAAGCCTGTGCACATTTTACTGTCATGCAACGACAAAATATTTACAAGTCAGGAAATTGACAAAGAAATGACATCGTTACTGGCCAAGTTTGAAGTTGATTAAAGGGAAGTGTATTATTTGTATTGTGTTGTTTGACTGTACGTATGTAGTATATCAATAATATCCTTTGTTGTCTGAGGTTTTGTCATTCAGAGGCCTTCCGGTTTGAAAGAAAATATTACCGGGTTGAAAAGGTTAAGTCAGAAAGCTAAAGTTCTCAAAATGTCACGTAGTAGTTTAATTTAAAGTTCGTAAAATGTGGGACAATTTTTGTGTTGAACCTGCCTTTGAATATTATGCAAATTTAAAACTACTGTATATCACATCCTTCCGTGCTAACTCTCTAACTCATAGCTGACAGCTCGTTGTGTGTGTGTGTGTGTGTGTGCGCGACAAAATTTTAGGCATGGAAAGAATGGCAATTCCCTTCTGGCAAGGATTAGCCATAATGATAAAATAGCTCTTATTGTTCAATGTCGACAGTTTTAGCAGTGGAACATAAATCTTTTTTTTTTTTTTTTCTTTCCCAGGCAACATTTAACGTATATTAAATGTCCTCTGTGTTCTCTGGAGTGATCCATAATCTTTTTTGGCAACCTCACATTCAGGTGACGAAGTACTAAGTGCTTGGTCTACAGTTTCTTCTCACATCCTCAAAACATGCACTGTGGCTTAATTTTAGACTCTAAATGGACCATAGATGTGACTTTAAATGATTGTGTTGCATGTTAGCGTGAGGAGCGCAGTCGATTGATAAATCGGCCGCAGATTATTGCCCTTCAAACATCGACCAAAACAATCGGCCAATTGGGCCAAATTTTCCACTTAAAAACGTTATCATAGAAGGAAAACAAAGTTTACGATGCTGTGAAAGTACCCTGAATGCACCATTTTTCTTGTGTAGCATTAGCAACTAGCAAGTGTGTAGCATATGTTATTCTGGTTATTCTGTTGTCCTTAAGTGTCCTTTAAGCTGTTTAATGACACCCAAGTTGGAGTTAACTGTAAAACTAAACACACAACGTTAAGAATAACATTATTATTTAAGTACAAAACATGCTTTGTTTTTAAAACATCGCTAGCCTAGCGCTAATGCTATAAGTGAAGGGAAGATCCGATTCAAATGCTAACAGGAAGTTAGCATCGACTTTGGGAGTGTTTTTCCTTCAAATAATGAATATTAGCACACAAATGCTGCACGGGAACACAATTTTATGCATTAAATATATATTTTTAAATAATCAGCAGATTAATTGGTAATCAGTATTTTTTTTTTCTGCCAAAAATCAGTATTGGCATTGGACCCAAAAAAATGCATATCGATCGGGCACTAGTCGATTGTGACTGGATCTGTCCCGGTCTCAATCGCAGTAAGTCTGTACTGACCACAGCAGATGCCTGCGACTGCGCGTATCCGTATGTGTATATAACATGGACCTAGCCTAAGACTAGACGTAGCCTAAAGACTTAAAAATCCAGCCTCGTTACAGGCAGAGGTGTCAAATCCAGGTCCAGAAAGTAAAAACCCTGCCACTGTTTGGATTTAGGTTTTTTTTTTACTTTCTGGACCTGCATTTGGGACCTCTGGTTACAGGTTGCCTACTGAATACAAGCACTGTTTGAAGTCCGTCCCGGAAAGCAGAAGGGGGACTGAATCAATGTGAGGACAGCCGAAACCACCGCATGCACAATCACCATCTGCAGGGAGGGAAGTTGTTAGTCTGTCACAGTACACTGCAGTTCACTGGCTTAATATATTCTTTGTAATACTTTTGAAAGCGGTTAAAAGGCACCAGAGACAAAACAAATAATTTCCACCTCACATGAGGATGAACAGTTTGCCGTTAGTGTCAACTCTGTTTGTGATTTAGCACATTACCTCTCACAGATCATGAAACTGCAAAGCAATCCGGCGTGCTGTCCAAATTGTTTTAAGGAGATGATATCTTAAAGCCATTATTTATATAGAGAAATAAATCAAATCCCAGAAGAGGAAAAGACAAAAATAAACTTCAGCATTCCCACATATGTTATTGTGATTTTTACTCACCACACTTTTTTGCCATGCAATAACTCCCACATAATTCTTCCGATTTACTTGCTTCAAAAATTCACGCCATCCTGAGTAAATATCGTCTGATTCCACATTACTTTCAGTATTTACACAGTTTAACGTTAAATAAAAAAAAAAAGTTCAATGTCAGTCCCATTCATTTTCAATGGGACTGACATTGAACTTTAGCACAGTTGGTAAAGCGCATTGTCCAATGTCCAGTAACCAGGAGGTCGCGGCGATCGATTCCCGCTTGAAGCTCCTTACCGATAATGTCGTTTTTATCATCCATCTACAATTAATAATTAGTCATTTTCACGTAACTTATCTTTAGATTTACTTTACAAGCATTTCACAAGCATTCCCACATTCAGCTTTTATTAGCATTCAGCTTTCACCATTCCCTTGCAATTTCTGTAGTGCACTTTTTCTAGTTAGTATATAATATTTTCATAAAATAAAAATCTGATTTTTGTTCCTGGCTTGTGTGTGTAAGAGACCAGAATTTAAACTCCTTTTTAGAGATGTCAGGTTTTTTTGGGGGGGGGGGGGGGGAGACAGAACTGGGAAGCCAAGCAGATTCATCTTATGTTACATTAAAATTTTAATCCCACACTGAGCTTTGAGTGGGACTAACCAAGTATAAGTGTCTCATAGTTCATACATTATGTCCAACATCCTTGGACGGGAGCGCCAACAAAGCTGGTAGAGCAAAAGTTCTTTTAGTCTTGTGCCTAATTTCTGTGTCACTTCAAACTTGTTGAAAAACTTTTTCGCTCGGCTTTTGCTACTTTTAATGAGCGCCACATATTCGACACACTGGTTTTGTGCTCCCGGTGGGAAGACCGAACATGGGTAAATCTCCCCATTCCCTGTTGAAAGCTCTATTTTCACTCTCTACTTTTATCTTGGAGAGCGCCATTATCTTTCTCCCACTCTCTCATCTCGCCGTCTGCTTCTGTTTCTCACTCGCTTGTCTTGTCCAACGCTCACTCACCTGTCCATTTACTTTCCTTATTTACAGTACTGGTTCCCTGCGCACTCGCCTTTTTTTTTTTTTTTTTTTTCTTGTACCACAAATGTATCCTTCTGTGTTGTCACGGGTTTCTCACCTCTCCACGTGCATGTTTTCATTCGATTTGAAAGGCGTCTGGGTTCAGATTCTGCTCAGTAACAACCTCAGCTCTGAAGTTACACGCCACTCTGGGCATTGCCTTGAGGATCCACGCAGATCTTTTTGCAAAACACAACCGGGGGGAAAGCGGAGTCAATTTTCCATCATAAAAAGTTGAGGGGTAATTGAAAAAGAATTGAATTGGAAAATCTGTTTTGAGTTTGATGTGGATCCAGCTAGACGTCAGTAAAAAGCGGACTCGATAACCCAAGCTCTTCATTTCAGTGTTAAATGAGCTAGCCTTATCGATCTTAGCAATTAGCATGGCTTCGCCTTTTCTTTTCTTTTCTTTTCTGATGATTACTGACTTCAGAACGACTCCACAACGTGTTTATGTGCACTAGTAGCCAACTGAAGCTTGTTGCTAGCTAGCTAGCTTGCTAGCTAGCTAGCTAGCTGCCGCGGCGTAAGTAACAGCTTCCCTTAACTTCCGACTACTAGAACCATCGGTTTTTCTTCTTTTGATTCTCACGTTTGCCATTTGCTGCGTCTTGATGAGGCGCTAAATGCTAATTGTGCCTCGCAAACCGTGATGCTAAACCGCTTATTTGGAGCCTTTTATACTGTAAACAAAACGTGTATACAATGAATTCCAAGGAGTAGTTACATTTATTCTAAACTATTTGGTTACCTTAGTTACAATTATATTGTCTTAGAGTTGCATCTGGCCCTTTGAGGGCAACCATTATGGTGATGTTGCCCTCGGTGAAAATGAGTTTGACCCCTCATTCCTTATAGTCAAGCATTGCGTTGTGCTATTTCTTCGGCTGCTGAAGTTGTTAAGCATCTGAAATTGAATCAATTAAACCTTTACTTGCCCTTCATGTGCACTCTCAGCAAATAATTCTCGGCAGTCCTAATTGTTTTAATGTGTTTCCCGATCAACGCATCAGCTCGGAGGAAATCAACATTTTATCCATCCAAATTTTCTTAATGAGTTGATTTGTATTGGAAACATGTTAAATCTCCTTACAACGATTTATTTGCCCTTAGTTCTAATTAACCAAATGAAGATTTACAGAGTGGGCTCTTCATTTTTAAGCTTCATTAAAGATCTTGATAGGAAATGTCATTAAATTACAATAAATACAGTCTATGACCTGTTGATGAATTATCATTCCACAAAATCGTAACACAAGTGGAATGTTAATGTTATTTAAATGGCAAAATTAGAGCGTCCGCGCGTCAGTCAACCTTGTCGTTTTTGATTTTTTTTTTTTTAAACGTTCCACCCTTATTCTGCTCAGCTCCATTTTCTCCTCCACATCACAGTTAATTAGGCCAGACCCTTGGCCACACAGCCATTTTTTTCAGACTGTAATCTCACGGAAACATGAATAAACCGTTTCTCCACCACTTTTCTATCTTGTGTGATTCTTTTATGAGCGTCCACAACGTCCACGTTTCAGTCAAATCATTGCGGGTAACTATTAGCTTGCACTTCACATCCTGCTATCAATTTCGGGCCAATTAATGCCTGAAAAGGATTTTAATTTCAGATGGGAAATGTAATTCTATCAAAATATAATCCATGATTGAGGACGTTAGAGTCATACACACAAATCAATGACTTTGGGGGATGAAGCTCTTAAATGCCACGTCTTTTTATGTGTAAATGAAGACGATTATATCAGTTTGTTGAAAACAGTGACCTGTTTAGGTCAAGTTAAGCAAGCATGCTAAAACATTTTCCTATCACCGATTAAATGAAATAAAGTTTCGATTTTGCATAATGGTGGTACAAAATCGAAATTACAATTTCGCAATATCCAAATGTAACGGACCAAGGTGAACAATATATTATACTTTGCTTTCATTATGAGGCAAGATGATAGAGTGGGGGGGGGGGGGGGGCGGTGCGGGGGGGCGCACCCCAAACATCGCAGAATTAACTTTATTACTGATCATTTCAATGAATATTTAGCCCATTCCCTCTCACAGGTCAGGAAAGTGTATGAATTATTCACGTTTCATTCTTGTTATTTATGATCTGTTGCCATGAGTAAGAAATTGTGTTAATATGATTTAGTGGAAAAGTTCAGAATTTCATCACAAAGTAAAAATATTCAGACTTGGATTATATTGCCAAACACATTTCCCAAATGCAGCAAATTGATGAGCTTGTCGATCGTACAGCTATCTCCTTGTAAATTCTGCAAAAGACAAAAGAAAGCGTACAAAAAGAACCTTGCTACGTGGTACTACTCCCAATTGCCAAACTTGGAAACTAAAATAAAGATAACAAAGTTTAAAAAAAAGAAAATGGTGCTTTCCTCATTTTTAATTGAGTTTTGTTTTTTAAATCATGCAGTACATTGTAGAGGACTAAAGATAGGTTGACAAAATACCACAATGATATTGATTCATGATTCATGTCAGTCTTTCGCGAGATGGTGTCATGATATTTTTCGGCAGTCAAGACAAAATGAATCACCTTCTGCTGTTAATTTCCTCAAGCGCTGTGATCCTGACAGGAGTTCAGATGACTAATACATGGTCGGACAGGTTTAATCCAACCTGTTTTTTTCACATCTGGCCTTTGTCATTTCCTTCTTTCTCTCCTCCACCTGTATGACGCGTTCAATGAATTGATTTCTACAATGATTCAGAGGGTTTGTTGAACGCTTTTGTTATATATGATGGCATCCACCGCACAGAATCTGTCTGACTGTATCTCAATCGAAACCACCTGCGCCACAACTTAGACCTGGTTTCACCTGGTCTAAAGTCCCAGCTACCTTCTATCACCAAATTGTCAGGTCCATTGGGGGAGGTACGGCTTGCCAAATCCCCAAACACCAGTTGAGGTTTCCATCCAATTGCTTGGAATTTTTTAAGCGAATTTACTGAAAAAGCGCAAAACGGACATGCGACTTATGCCCGTTTTCATCTGTTCTTCTTTTGCGAATATTGAAAGGGGACTCGTTCACTGCCATTGATGGCTATAGACGTCAAAAACTAATTTTAACTATTTCTATTAGTTTAACATTTTTCCCCACTTTTGTTAACAAGAGTATGAAAACCTAGATTTTCTTATTGTACATTTAGAACAGATATAACATTTGTGATTAATTGTGAGTTAACTAGTGAAGTCATGGGATTAATTATGATTAAAAAAATGTAATCGCCTGACACCCCTAAATTTTATTTTTTCATTTTTTTTAAAAGACTAGATTATTAAAAATAAAGAAAAAACTTTTTTTTAAGAAGAAAAGATGATTAAAAATTAGGGGTGATTAAAAATGTTCATAATTAATCGCATGACTTAGATATAATTTTTACCTGCGGTGGTCTTGGTTCTGCATGCAAGCCCCAAAGAGTGGGTCGGGGTGTACCAATGTTTGTTTGTTTTTCAGCATTTCACCATCTGTGATATTTTTTTTATTTCAAGCCAATCACTTGCTTAGTGATGACACTGCTGGATGTCTCTTTCCATAAAGGTGCCGACTCCCACCTGCTGTTCCGTGGTGCCTCTCCGCACGGTTGCTGCGTACTAAGACTGCCCCTTGGTGGGGAAATCGCCACGTAATTATTGAGTGGCTTTCATGCCCCCTGCTTATTTCATCTATTCTATCTTCCTCCCACAGAACTTTGATTGTTTTATCCTCCCTCCACTCCACCCCCCCCCCCCCCCCCCCCTTCTTGTCGATGGCTGACAATAATTAGGTTCTGCTGCTTCAACGCTCAACCTCAATCATGATCTGGACGCGCAGATGATCACTACAATCTGCTCTGCCGCCATCAGCATACATTTATCGAGGGTGAGCGAGGAAACTGTCCATCAGGTTTCACGGAGGTCGCCAGATTGCTACTCGCCGGTCTAATTGCCATCAACAGTTTTGCCAGGTTTTATGCACGATGTTGCTTTTTGATCTGTCAGCAGCGTGACACTGACCATAAGCTTTCTGATGACTGAGTTATCCGGCAGGATATTCATTTTGCTCCTTTGCCACCCCGCCACACCCTCCTGTCCAATTATGAAATGAAAGTGTCTTTATTGAAACCCGCCCCGCCCGCCGCCCATGTGAGGACAAAGCGCTTCTGACTTCATAACCTCGACATCTCTCTGTGGGAATACCACATGTGCGTGCGTGTCTCCAAAAATAACTTCAGGCTCACTTCATTAACCCCCATTCAATGTATTTCATTATCTTGCAGGCACAGTGGGAGATTTATGTTCAAGTCAAGTTAGGTGAATGTTGTCGGAGCCTAAAAGGCACACATTGTTCTGTTGAAAAGACGCGGACAGCCCCTCTGAGGTTTGTGGTGTTCAATTAATTAAAAAGAAATCCATGCGTGAGATTAACTGTGCCACTATGATATTATATTTGGTAATGGTATTTGCATTTGTCGGTCCCAATGAGCTTAATTCTACTCATTAAAAAAAAACGTTTTCTTTCCTGTTACCAAAATCTAGTAAACAGGACAAAAATACGCCCTCTTTGTGAAGAATAGCACTTGGTTGTAGGACACTTCAATTGAATTCTAACTTCTGTGATGATCCCCACCGCCGCCGCCACCACAGCCAACCAACAGGTTGCCTTTAAAGTGAAGATCCAGAATTTTAAATACAAACTTTTTTTTACCATCATTGTGACCTAAAAATTTTTCAAGAGGGGAAGTAAAAACGCTAGCAATTTGAAATTCAATCTTGAGCAGCTTTAAGGTGCTTCCGATGAACCCCAAATAAAGTTCAGATGTTTCTAGTAATATGATAATACTCATATAAACTGTTTCATAGACCGTACACATTGTGTGTATTAAAATTAGTGGTAATTTGGAGTTAATTTTTTTAACACGCGATTAATGACCGCCACTTAAAAAAGCCTGTACTTGGGGGGGAAATTCAGTCGCAACGCAGCAGACACGTACATCCACGTCAAAATTTAGCAGCAATAAATGTAATAATAATGCATATATTTGTGGAGACTGGGGTCAAGTTGTATTTTACAATTTTAAAAATGTGCATAATTTCACAAGTTACTTCATGTTAAAGATTAGATAGCTCTTAATATGAGAAGAAAAATGCACTGAGCTGCCACCAACGTCTTACAAAGGCAATTATGCCATCTAGTGGCAGAAAAATGACCAACACAAATGAATGTCACACTCGTTTTTACAGTACTATATCTTTTTAATTTGAACTCAATTTTATGAATTATTATGAAAACTGTGACTACAATGACTAAAAGATGCAGCCATATTTCTATTAGTTTAACATTTTTCCCACTTTTATGTTAACAAGAGTATGAAAACTTTGAAAAAAAAATTTTTTATTGTACATTTAGGACAGATATAAAAATGTGCGATTAATCCTGAGTTAACTATTGAAGTCATGCGATTAATCAAGATTTTAAAAAATAATCGCCCGACCTGACACCCTTAATTATAATCCAGCAATTTATAATGTATGTATTAGAGGTGCCAGGTTTCGGACCACTGACCTTTCTGTCACTGGACGACCTCTACCAACTGAAGTCATCCAACGTCGAAGGGTCGGCAGGTCAAATCTTGGCTCCGACTGTCCACTAAGTTTTTTTGTTTTATTTGTTTAAGTTTAAGATGGTCTTTATTTTCTATTTATAGCAGGGAGAAGTTCCACTGTAGTTTACTGAGTTCACTGATAGCATGACAATAAAAAAACAACTTCACATTCACTCGCTATTTTTATTCTATTCACAGACTTCTCACCCCATCATCCTGATACCTTTTTCTTTCTTTGCTACTTTTCCATATCTGCTGACTTCTACGTTCCAAGCTCTCATCTCAAAGGGTAAAATATTGGCAGGGAGACGCGGCAGGGGCAACAACAATGCAATGCAGACTCCCCACAGAATATCTAACGTGTCAGCTAAAATCTGACTGTAGAAAAAGGGAGAAGGTACCGTAATTGAGAAGAGGAGGAGACGGGAGAGTAAGGAGTACAACACACAACGTTTTGATAGCAAGCAGAATGAACTAAGGGGGACCAAAAAGACACATGAGGCAGTAGACCTTCCAATTAGTGTAAAACAAGGAACGGAGGCAAGGTAGAGGGATGCTCGGGTTTTTTCCCAGACATTTCTCCAAAGACGGCTACCACAACAAAAATAACTTTTTTTCAGACATTCTACGCTTGTGAGTGGCAGAGAAAACAACACACAACAAGATAGATGATGTATGAAAGTTTCACAGGAAAATATTTCGTCTGACCCTGACTCCATTCAAAATAACAATCGAACTACATCCAGTTTGCCTTATTATTAACTAATGAGCCGCAACTTTCCCCTCAGCTTCTTCAATTTTTGTATTATATCGCTTTCTCCACCTTTTTATATCTTTACGACCATGCTGTGTTTTTGCGCATCCATTTGTTGACCATGAATCAGTGAAAAAGAACCATTGTCATGATCAGTTTTGATTTAGATTTTTGGCCTCTACCAATCCAATACAAACCATCCCCAAACTCACGGTGCTTTCCACCTTTTTTTTTTTTTTTTTTTTTTTTAATACTTACATTCAAAAATATTAACTATCCATCCATCCATTTTCTGTACCGCTTGTCCTCACAGGGGTCGCGGGGTTGCTGGAGCCTATCCCAGCTGGCTTCGGGCAGTAGGCGGGGTACACCCTGTACTGGTTGCCAGCCAATCGCAGGGCACACAGAGACGAACAACCATACTCACAATCACACCTATAGACAATTTGGAGTAATAAAATGCAAAATGAAGAATACATACAGAGCTGAACTTTGTACATGGTGGTTGAATCAGCAGGTGCTAACTGTTACCAGGCTTGGGGAGTAACGGAATACATGTAACGGCGTTACGTAATTAGAATGATCTAAAAAAAAAAATTGGAGGGGGTGGGGGCAGTGTGTGAGAGAGAAGGAAAGGAGGAAATAGCGACCGGTATTGGCTTGCTGAAGGACCGATTCATCTTTAACAAAGAAAGTTTGAGCTGAGAGTCCTGCGGCATGCTACGCTGAGCTTCATGCTAGCTTCTTGCTAACCATAATGTGAGTTACCTTCCAAACTAATCTCCCTACGTCCCACACGGGCCGTTCGCTATTTAAACTCCATAAACGATATATAAACGGCTAAAGTCATTTTGCAGTTGATGTTACGATTCGTCATCCTCGTATCATTTTTAGTGCGTGTGGATTAAATGAGCTACGGTGGGAAATGTTGCTTTCAAAAGCTTACTTTGTCACTTTTCTCCCTTTTCCACATTACGGCAACAACAGTTTTGTTAGCAAGCGAAGCTTTACTTTCGACTTTTCGACTGTCGGTCGGTCATGGTTGCTTTCAGTGACAATTCGAAAACAGAAAATGGCCTTTAATCCATCAATCTACATAATCATGCATTTTAATCGGTGTCAATTATACAAGTTTTTTTTTTTTTTGTATGCTGCCCGGGTCCCTATCACCCGCAAATAGCAAGGGCGCACTATTTATCTCTTCTTCATGAGCATACTTGGTATTGGAGTAATCCAAAGTAATCAAATTACATGACTTTAATATTATGGTACTTGGATTAGGTTAATAACTACATTTTTAAGCAGGTAACTGTAACGGAATGCATTTTAAAAGTAACCCTCCCGCAGGCAAAATTCATTCATTTGTCTGCTACGGTTTAATAGACATGACATAGAAGACTTTTTACGGCATAAATGACGGCGGCCGTGGCCCAATTAGGAGCTGCCAAGTTGCTAACGTACCTTAAATAACACTGCAAGACTAGCGTGAAACTGCTAACTTCAGTGCCATTTTGAGCACACACAAAAGGGAAATAAATCCGGATATATGATCAGATATGAAAGCATTCGACGAGTTGATAAAAAAAATCCCCCCCCCCTGACACTTCATCGGCAATCCAACATGTCCACCTCACGTCCTTTTCATCAAAGCGGCTGTCAATGCTCTTGGGCGGAAAGTTGACGGATAAACGCTAGTCTTAGCCCTCCTCGCTGTTGTAGTCCATTAACGCTGCGCCGCTACTTTCCTGCCGCAGGGGGGCGTGTTCAGAGAAATAGTCATGTGACGTCCGGATCTCTATAAATGAATGAAAACCCGGCAATAGAATGACGGCCGTAATAACCGGACCATGAAGTAGCGAAAGGAGTGTTGTAATGAGGTTCCAGGGGTCCATTTTATTTCTCGTATTCTCCTATAATGTTGAGCAACACAACTCTTAAGTCATTTTTAAAATGTATACTATTAGTAGCATTTTTTTTTTAATTATTATTATATTTGTCATTATAACTTCATCCATTTAAAAACAAACATAAGATTCCATATGTATTGAGCTTTCTCTAATAGGAATACAAGATTAGTTTACCATTCCTCTCGTCTCCTCCCCACTCGCTTGTCTTATTTCTTATTGCCTCCTTGTTTACATCATTCAGCTTCCTTCCTTTCTTTTTTTTTCCACTGCAAAGCCTGCATCGTCCCTCATTTTCTCTCCTCACTCTCACTCTGCCCTTTCACGAATCGGCCCATGTGACACCAACAGTGCTTCGAAATGCGCACGTGGGAGCACGCGCGAGCGGACGTTTCGACCCAACGTCAGTAAATGCAACAGCCTGCTTCTTCTCCCTCGCTTCTCACTTATATAAATTAAAATCGTTCATCAGATTAAGGCCGAACTCTCAGGTGTGGCAGGGGGCCAGCCTTTCCATTTCTCTGCCGAAGGAGAATGTGAAGGAGGTATGGAGGGTGTGAGAGAAAAACAAATTTCACGCAGAGGAGAATAAGAGATGGGAGGGATGCATTTTAATAGCTGTTCTCTCTCGGGGGATTGAACGTATAAAGAAAATCAAGTCCATTAATACCCCGTTGTGACAGTGGGTGGGTTTCCATACACCTATTTTTATTCGAATATTAAAGAATTGCGAAAAAGAAACTGAAATTCGAAAAAAGGCCCAAAATTCGCAAAAACGTTTTTACGCTTGGAGAGGCGGTGGTTTTTGAAGCGTATCGGAAAAAAGGAAAATGCTCATTTTGGCGACTGGAACGCGACTGACTACAAGACCGGATATACGTCGCACGTTTTGACCGATACTACGTCGCACGCACGTTTGTAGTCACAATAAATGGCGGATGATAAAGTAAGATGTGTTTGGGGAGACGAACAAACACGATTCTTTCTATAATTCATTAAAGAAAAAAAAAACATTAATGCAATCTTAGATGGCTTTATTAACTCATTCACTGCCATTGACGACTATAGACGTCAAAAATTATTTACTATTTCTATTAATTAAAAAAAAAAATCATTTCATTTTTTATGAAAACCTAGAAAAAAATTATTGTACATTTATAACAGATATAAAACTTCAACTATTGAAGTCATGCGATTAATTACGATTACAAATTTTAATCGTCTGACGCCCCTAATTTAAAAAAAATATTAAAAATGAGGGGCGTCAGGCGATTAAAATTTGTAATCGTAATTTATCGCAAGACTTCAATAGTTAACTAACAATTAATCACAAATTTTATATCTGTTCTGAATGTACAATAAAAAAAATCTAGGTTTTCATACTTTTGTTAGCAAAAGTGTAAAAAAAAAAAGTTAAACTAATATTTGTATAATGTATTTCTTGTCCCCATTAAGGTCACTTTGAAGTAATTCACCAGGTGTGAGTTATTGTTTTTTTTTTTAATAACCAGTAACCACTCATGGTTGGATCATTGATTGCCGCAAATTTCCTCATCACCAGTGAGGGAGAACCAATTGTAATGGAGTGTAATTTGTAAAAATCTGTGCACTGCAGCTATAATGGAATATAATTATATTGTAATTAAGTTGAAGGATGAAGTCGCTAATGCTCGACAGCAAGTCCCAATGAATGAAAGACAACCGTGAAAAATACAAGTACCATTTGAATTTGCTTACTTTGGACCACTTTCTAAATATAGTGCAACCTCTTTTTTTTTACCATTACAATAACTGGAAATTAAACTCATTAGTGCCAACTCCAGAAGCAGTTAACGGTTGGGTTCTGCTCTCTTTAAAACCACAACCACTACTAATTAAACACTGTGTGTTCACTGTCATGAGTAACGGTTGAATTTAGAAAATGACATACAGTACATGATGGACGACAACATGTCTTCATCAGCGACCTTTATGCGTTTCACAAAAATCAGCTCATCTCCCAGTGATTAAAAATCCTCCCTTTTTTATGCTTAATTTAAAGGATGAATTATTAATGAAAAGAACCAGCTTTAATTTATGCCTGCCTGCATGCCTTTATGTTTGTCAGGTTTTAGTAAGTGCATCATTTTACAGCATTTCAGACGTGTAAAGGCAGGAAGGGATAATTAACCCCCATTTCACAATTATCCCTAATTTAGTGTCAATAAATAAAATGTTCGTGTTGAATTAAGCTGAAAGGTCGCGTGAAACCTTGTTAGTGGTTTTGTTGATGCGGTGCGTCCACAAAAAAAGTTTGCGTGGCAGCTGGTTCAAGCTTGATGACCAAGGACAACGTCACGCTCACGGGCGGTCAGAGTTGGAATGTAGGATTTCAGACGCGGGTTCGAGACTCAAAATAAGGTTTTAAAGTAGGGTTCCTTTTTCAAAGTTGGGTAATTAATCGCATGTCTTCAATAGTTAACTCACGATTAATCGCAAGTTTTATATCGGTTCTAAATGTACAATAAAACATTTTTTTTAGGTTTTCATACTCTTGTTAACATCGAAGTGGAAAAAAAAGTTAAACTAATAGAAATATGATCATTGATCAGTAATTTTATAATAATTCATAAAATGGAGTCATTTTTCTGCCACAATTTTGACGTGGGCGTGTCTGCTGCGTTGCGACTGGAATTCCCCCAGTACAGGCTTTCCAAGTAAGGGGCCGTCGTTAATCGCGGGTTTAAAAAAAAAAATAGTGGCGTTCAGGGATATTATATTTGGGGAATTTTTTGTTTTTATTTTGTTTTGAGTTTTGTTATTTAAATCTAATTCGTTTTCAGGGTGGTTATGTTAGTTATTAGTTTTTTTTTAATGTTTAGATTTAGTTTAGTTTTAATTAGTTTCAGTATTTTTTTTTATTTTTTTTTTACGTGCATACGTGTGCATAATATTTAATAAAACATCACTTTCAAACGTCTTTATTTCAGTTAATAGTGAAATAAATATACTTAAAATCACATTTAATATCATCCCCAAAGGCTCATGTATTAAATGAATTATCAAAGACTAAAACAAAGGACATTTTCGCTATAATTATAGTTAGTTTTAGTTAGTTTTGTAAACATAAAATGTAGTCTGTTCGTTTTAGTTTTTTTTTTAAATGATTTTCGTTTTTATTTTATTTCATTACCGAAATCGTTTTTTGAAAATGTGTTTTTTTTCCCGCTAGTTTTCGTTAATTAAAATAACCTTATTATCGGTTATAAAATTCAACTGTCAGAATGTGCAACCAAATTTCAAAGTAGCAGTCGACTTTCAAGGTAGAGTATCAAAGTAGGGTGTCGTTTTCGAAAGAGGGTTTCAAAGTAAGGTTAAGGTTTCCAAGTAGAGTTTCAAAGTAGATTGGCTTCTCGAAGTAGAGTTCGGGTTTCAAAAGGGGCATCATAAGCCAGCTCCCTTCCTTTAACGCCATACATCAATTATTCCGAGACTTGAAATGCATGCCACTCGTGCACTGCATTAGTTTTGACCTTTTTGGAAGCTTTAACAAGGCAGCCGGGCTGTAAGGCGATAAGCACGCGACGGAGATTGCGGTGCTCGAACCAGGCTCTTCACACGAGTGAGGCTCCAACCTTAATGTGAGCGTCACCTCCATCCATTTTGTGCCGCTTATCCTCTTCAGGGTTACAGGTGAGATGGAGCCTCCCTCAGATGTTGCTCTCGCAGGTGAACTGGTGAACTATTCCGGCTGACTTTGAGTCATCACTGCTCAATCCCAATTACATTCACACCTACATAACCTAACATGCATGAGGTCTTTTGTGTGTGTGTGTGTGTTTTTTTTTGATGCAGCTGAAAATACTTCTTTAACCTTTATTTATCCGGTTAAGGCAATTGATAACAGACGATCATTTGCATCAGCAATATACATCTTGAACTTAACTTTTTAATGCCTCCATATGAGGTTGGTGGCTACTTTATCTAACTTAACCTCACCTAACTTCTTTTCTAACTCTTACATGTGTCGTGAATATGTGAAGCAGAAGCAGAGCGGCGCCGCGCATATCAATATGCCCTTCATCAATTATTAAACCGGTTCTGAGGAAAAGTTTGCGAACAGATCCACATTTTCTACTGTTCCGAAGATTATTTAGTCCAGAAACAATATATATATATATATATATATATATATATTAATTTGAAGTTCCCTTAACGCCACAAATTTTATTTAACGCGCGATTAATGACCGCCTCTTACTGGGGGAATTCCAGCAGACACGTCGACATGAAAAATTTGCAGTAATACATTTTAAAATCATTTTATTAATGCATATATTTGCGGAGACTGGGGTCACGTATTTTACAATTAAAAAAATGTGCAGAGTTTCACAAGTTACTTCATATTGAAGGTTAGATATCTCTTAATGTGAAAACAAAAAGGCACTGGGGCGCGTCACCAACGTCGTACAAATGCAATTATGCCATCTAGTGGCAGAAAAATGACCTCAACACAAGTCAATGTCACACTCACTTTTTACAGTGCAGTACACCTTTTTAATTTTAACTCAATTTTAGGAATTATTATGAAAAGACTGTGTCAATGACTAAAAGAGGCAACCATATTTCTAGTAGATTCACATTTTTTTCCACCTATGTTAACAAGAGTATAAAAACTTTGTATTGTATTATTTTTTTTCTACATTTAGAACATATATAAAATTTGCGATTAATCATGAGTTAACTATTGAAGTCATGCGATTAATTGTGATTCAGAATTGTAATCATTTAATATATATATATATATATATATATATATATATATAATATGCAAATTTGAATGGAAACCTTGCCATAAGACTGCCCATTCACATCCTATAATTATTCTGTACAGTGGGAATCATTACAAATGAATCATTGCAGGTTGTGTGAGTGCATGTGTGTGTGTTCCCCTCGCAGCGCGCAGACCTCAGTCTCATTATGATGCCTCTGAACATTCCAGAAGTCATGGCCTTGTTACCTGAAGCCACCACGGACACACTTTTAGCGGCTTTATTTTAATTTCTGAAGCTCCTTGGCAATTAATTTCAGTGCGCACGTACTTAACGACGAGTCAGTCATATGTTCATTTACATATGCTTCTAAATTGCAGCGGAAAAGTTAACACAAGGTTTTTTCTACCATAACTGAACTTTTTTATAGAGCAAAGGTCAAATGGCTTTTCCAGTTACCGCTGTCAATACGTTACAAGCTACTGCAAAAAAAATAAAAAAAATAAAAAAAAAACTCAAATGTGTGATATGAGAGACTCCAGAGACAATGAGACTTTTAAAAGTGGCATGTACATACAAAGATAGCAGTGAATAACTGATGAGCGTTCACTGTACGTTATTGAGTGCGAGCCTAACAGAAAAGTGTGGAATTCGGGATTGACGGCCAAATGCCCTGCGAGTTTATTTTCTTGAGTTTGATATTTGTTTTCCCCACTTCCCCCCCCCCCCCCCCCCCCCCCCCAAATGCTGTGACAAAGCCTGTCATCTCTTTTCCCATCTGCCTTAGCTTACCGATGCACTTCTCTTCCTGGTTCAGGTGATGTAGGTTTTGCTGGCAGCTATTGAAACCTGAGGGATATTGTCAAGCTATTTTAGTGCATTGGGTGAACACCGCAGTATCTCATGCATCACCGACAGGCCAGGTTATATAAGGGGAAATGACAGAGCTACTTGGCTAAGGTGTCATGCTTGTTCTTAAAACCAATGCCAATTTAAAATAAAAAAATAAAAATAATACATACACTAAGGCCTAATTTATTTCTTGTCATCGACGTGTTATGTGGCGTTGCTAGTAGATAAGATGGAGGAACATGGCTGTCGTCTCCACTGAATAGTCTGAGGAACGCCAGGATGCTGAAAAGCAGCTAATAGTGGAATGTAAACAAACAACTGCACTTTTCAGTCACGAGTAAAGCAAGTAAGCTTGTGACAACACATTTAGTAGATGCTAATCTGGGATCTGTTGCTGTCGGTCGTGTATATTATGGACTATTTTTAGGTTTTTGTGCCTTTGACTATGCCATTCCTAAAAGGACCCAAGGGTCCATTTTTATTTTTATTTTTTTCACTCTCAAGCTCAACATTTCACAGTAAATATGAGTCTTTTTGTAATGTGTCATATCATGAAAATTATTTTGTTTCAGACCAATACACAGAAAACTTTATCAAGTTCTCTTGACATGACAGAGATTTTGTATGTAATAAAAACAACAATATGTCTTAAATGATTTGTTCATTTCCCTCTCCAACTACTCTTTACCTTACTTTTGTCCCCGTTCTAAAAATGTTAAGCGCTAGATTCCATTTTTTGTCATTTATTGCCGTTAGGATCAGATAAAGACAACGTATCATTTCCCTCCGGGGGATTACTTGACTGATTGGTCGCCCCAAGCATCAGCAACGATTGTGCTGGTGACACAGAGGAGAACATAAATGACAAGTTTAATTTCAAAAGCAGGATCAATGTTTCTCATTTTTGTACACCCATCCGTCCATTTTATGTACTGGTTTGTCCTCATTAGGGTCACGGGTGACGAGGGACATGTTGGACGCAAACATGCTGTAAATGACAGCGTCTTTTACGCGGACGGTCCTGTGTTTATATATGCACTCAGTTTGCCAGAGAAATCAGTCTTGCGAAACAGGCAGTACAAAGCAATAAACATTCAACCGGCCTTTGAAATGCTGCTTTTGATTCCCACACTCCTCTCCATATTTCTTCGCGTACAGTTTTGACTAAGACGTGACGGGCTAGCCAGCTAAATTATTAATAAATCCAATTCACTTATTCCGAACTTTAATGTAAATGTGCTTTCATCCATCAACGTCAATAATAATCAACATTTTTGAAATACTGTACAGTGTTAGCAAGTAAACATCAACATTTAAAATGAGAACATTTCGCTGCTGCTCATCATTTCAAAACGCTGTTTATGTACGTTGCAGTCAATCACAGCTCTTGATAGATGTTTTGTAAAAAAAAAATCTAAGTGCAACGCGGTGAGCACAACTTCCAAGCAGAAGCTAATTGTTTTGTTGCTAGCATTAGAATAGCTGTAGGTGTAAGTTAGCAATACTGTATTAGTTATAGCGTCCATCCATCCATTTTCTGTACCGCTTGTCCTCACAAGGGTCGCGGGGGTTGCTGGAGCCTATCCCAGCTGGCTTCGGGCAGTAGGCGGGGTACACCCTGAACTGGTTGCCAGACAATCGCAGGGCGATTGTCTGGCAACCAGTTGTAAAATTGTACCAGTTGTAAAATTGTACCTGTAATGTTATGTATAGTTATCCATGGGAATTATGGGCGAGTTATAGCGTAAGGACTCTAATCATTTTCACAGGAAGATAAGTAGGCTATTTTCTTTTTGGCAGTAACAGACTGCTCACATGACTTTCCTACAGAGTTCCGATTATATTTCTCAAACCACTCACTGCACCAACGTAAAGTAACCAACAAAGCCACTTGTGTGTCTCTTTGCGTTTCATGTTACAAGAAGTAGTTTGCTTCCATTGTTAGCTTTGTTTTTATAGTATAAGCTACTGCTAGCTTAAGTTTTATGGAGTGACCAAAACTGCCAAAATTCAAAACAAATAAATGACTAAATAAATAAATAAAAGTGACAATAAAAACGGATAGAAAAAGATATCATTCAAAAATTTAACTTAAATGTATTCATTTATGTGTATATATTGTTTTTATTTCCATTTATATATTTTTATTTTATTTTTAAATTATATTTTTTTATAACGGTTTTTATTTTCACTTTTAGTCATTTATTTATTTATTTAGTCATTTATTTATTGAGAATTTTGACAGTTTTGGTTCTCCATAATTTTTTTTGTATAACCTAGGTTGACCAAACATCCTGATTTTAACCGAGACAGTTCAGTCACAAAGTTGTCAAAGCCATTCATACGACTACCGAACTGTGAACGTGAACGGTTAACTGTCAATAACTGTGATTGATTGGCAAGCAGTCAAGTGTGTTGTTTGCCTCCCGTCCCAAGTCAGCTGGGAAATGTCGAAGATTCTGACAGGAAGCCTGATAGAAGACGGATGGATGGACTGATGGACTGCGTTATGTTTCATCTCTCACATCTTATCCTGTACCTGAAATTACAGAACGACTAAAGTAAGAAATCGATTTTTTTTGTTTTCAATTGTAATGAAAATCCTTTCGTTAGATATCAACTCGCGTAAAATTTCTGCCATGGTTCTTCTCATTTGACCATGTTTTACTTTTGCTCACATCACCCTGTTTTTTTTTTCTTTCTTGGCAATTATTTTACGTTTTTATGAGTGTGGGCTTCTACTAATGTTACTATTGCCATTTAGAGAGACCTTGGCTTTGGTCATGTTAAGCATGAGGGCCAGGCCACTTAACTGCTTCAGTGACCAACAATATTTCTCACTAATTCAGTTACTCGGCTGAGGCTGGGCTAAAATTAACCATGAATAAATAGCTTTAATGATATCAGGATTTGCATAATTTTGCACTTATTTTAGACGTCTTATTATACATGTAAATATATGTAAATTAGCCAGAAGCCACATACGCAAGTAAGGTACACCAGAGACTTGCAATGAATTTACTCTAGCTGGTACATACGGAGACAATGTGCCCAAATTATTAAAAGACATTGTTTGGACATGCTGTAATTATAAAAGTCCTTTTAGCGTCCATTGTGATTTCCTTTTGGGTGTCTTTTTCTCCGCCTTCAACTCAGTTCACCTCTTAGCTCCACCGAGTTGTAAATACAAGGTTTTGAGCATAGATCTTACATATTTATTCATCTGCCTGTATGAAGGACTTTTCCTGATGTGCCTCCCCCTATTTGTTTTTTCCCTTAATTCACCCTCATTTTCACTGAAGTTACACCCTTCGCTCCCGGCTGTTTTACTGGATTTTGACTTATTTTGCAAGGCCCACAGAATATTGTGTTCTATTGCTATACAAACATGGAACCTACAACAACAAAAAAAGGATTAGAGTCTCTTCTTTTGTCAGAAAAAAGTATATTTGTATCTGTTTAGAATGTAGCTAAGTTTCATCAATATTCACATTTCTGTTGAAAACACTGGCAAAAACAGCTTGTTGCAACATGGCACTGGCTGATCTCTTATACTCTGCTGCCACCTGCTGGCCGATTTTGGTAAGAACTACCATTGTTTTAATTGACCTCTTCAGGTCATAAGCTGCATCAAAGCCTTTTGTATGCTCTAGCGTAAAAAAAAAATTTAAATACGTTTTTGGGGTTTGAATGAGTTAAATACATGAATTATTATTTATTTGTATTTTAAAGTATATCTTTTAATGTATTTATATTTTTAAATCCTGTTCTCACTTGAGCTTGTTGTGTTCTTGCATTGCTACTGTATGACAGTTGGTATCTTATTTTGTACGATGTGTTTATTTTGTAAACATGACCTTTTAACAGCACTAAATAAGGTCATATTATTATTATTAGGGATGCCTGATAATATCGGTGGCCGATGATTATCGGCACTTATCAACCAATTTGATGTCATACAGATAATAAAGAAATCCGCCGATAATAATAGACTTGCCACGTTTTCCCCACTTTTGTTAACAAGAGTATGAAAACCTAGGATTTTTTTTAAATTGTACATTTAGAACAGATAGAAATCCGCCAATAATAATAGACTTGCCGCGTTGGTCCATCTGTTGTGGCTCAAGTTGTGTCTCCCCAAAATGTTACCCTCGCAGTTTTTTGTTGAATTTTTAAAACATGACTGTTTTGTTTTGGCAAACTCAAAATGAGTTACTGGATGTCTTTGAAGCAGAGAGATCAATAAAATGTAGCTTCATGGTGCGTTACACAAAGTTTCATTGTGTTTGTACTTATAGTAGGACTCGAACGTATATTTGTATTCAAGTTAATTTTGCAAAAAAATTTCAGCTTACCTATCGGTTATCGACATCGGCACGTTCTAGATGATTGGTTTATCGGTAGCAGTTGAAAAGAGCATTATCGTGGATCCCTAATTATTCACATCGTTATTATTATTATTAGTCATAGTATAATGAACCGCCTATCCTGTTCTCTGAAGCCTATCCGTGCTGCGGGTAAGACACATGCATGCCTTGAAGAAATGTAATAAATATTTTTGCCGAATTCCCCGCACGTAATGTATGACACACTTCTCACCTTGCGTGACTTTGACCCCCGCCCCCCGCCCCCCTCCCTCCCCCAAATACTTTCCAAAATAAGGTCCAGCCTCTCTGCCACGAATGTGTATGAAGGTTGTTGCTGTGTTGCAATTTTGTCTATTTTTAGCTAAGTGCACTTTAGACCAAAGCAAAGAAGTATAAGAGGTTGACTTCATTTACAATTCAAATGACTTATTTAAACTCAAAAGTGCATTCTGGCTCACTGGATGTACGTAAGTTATCACCTTTGTGAAAAGCATGCGCTTAAAACCGGAAGTCAGGCATGTCGTACTATTAAGTAGGCCTCGTGACACACAAAACATGTGGTGTCATGGTTGTGAACCGGCTTTTTATTTCTTAATAATAATTAAAAAAAATAAGCATCATTATTTGCATTCATCCAGTTATCTGAATAAAAGGCAAAGAGATGATTCCTCTCGGCAAATCCGCTGCGTGTGTGCTTATATGGCGAGTCAAGATGTGCGCGCGTGTTCGGGGGGGGTCCTGAGGGAACACGAAATGTAATCACAGGAGGTGATTACTTGGTAGCGCTCAGGTGTGTGTTGATCAGAATGCGCAAGTGCTAGAAGAGCAACAAAATATAATCACAGGAGTTACACAACGGCAGCCAGGTGTGTGTGTGCGTGCGTGCGCGCGCGTTTAAAGTGATAAAATCGTTCTCATCCGCAAAGTTACAAATTGCTACTCTTGAGTTATGTCAGAGAGGTCAAAAACATCAGTACACACTCCGAATCTACCCGCGTCGGCACTTTGTTTCCGTCTGTGATCTTCTGTTTGTAAGTTCAATTGGAACCAGGAACTTTCATCCATACATAAATGTGAGTTTTCTGAAAAACTTAAAAGGGGTTTGTGGAAAAGGAAAATGCCGAGGGTTGGTTGAGTTTTACATACAAGATACGTGAAATCAAAACAATGTCGAATCAATAGCAAGCAATGCTACATGATTAGCCTTGGAAAGCTGTATGCTAACGTATTGTTTGGTTTGGGATGCAAATTAGCGCCGACAATTATGAGGTCGTGGTTTGTCAGTCAGCGTTTTTGTTTGGTCTTAGTTTGTTAACAAAAATGTTTTTGCAATGAAAAATTATGAAAATTAATCGCCTGACGCCCCCAATTTTTTATAATCTTTTGGTGTGTTTTTTTTTAAAGAAAATATTATTAAAAACTAGAAAAATTCCCGCGGAAATTTTGAATGGGCCTGCTAACTCTTGCAACTCTTTTCAATGAGCTGAACAGTTTAAAATTTCAACCGTTGAAATCGCTCAAGAAATGTGCAAGTTAACCATAATCAAGATCAAATAAAGTATCTTACTGTCCCTTTAAGAAATATGCACATTCACGCACACACATTTGATTTTAACCAACATTTCAATGAGCTGAACAGTTTAAAATTTAAACCATTGAAATCGCTCAAGAAATGTAAAAGTTAACCATAATCTACTAAAAGTATTACTGCCCCTTTAAGAAACATGCACATTCACGCACACACATTTGATTTTAACTAACATTTCAATGAGCTGAACAGTTTAAAATTTAAACCATTGAAATCGCTCAAGAAATGTAAAAGTTAACCATAATCAAGATCAAATAAAGTATCTTACTGTCCCTTTAAGAAATATGCACATTCACGCACACACATTTGATTTTAACCAACATTTCAATGAGCTGAACAGTTTAAAATTCAAACCATTGAAATCAGTCAAGAAATGTGGAATCTACCATAATTAACAGTATCTCACTGCCCCTTTACAAAACATGCACATTCACGCACACACATTTGATTTTAAGTTGTGAGGAGACGTCACGCACCAACACTCCATTGATTTGTATAGGATTACGCTCACCTCAAACAAAAGCCTCTCGCGACTTAACGGTTGAAGATGCAGATTCCAGAAATGGCTCGTTAGAACGGCAAGGGTTTGGGGAACGCGAGCATGTTCTCAGTTTTTTAATCGGATGAAAAATGACCAAATGAGAGCAGGTTGAAAACTTATGATTGATCGAAAATGAAGAGGGAAAAAACGGCGAAATTAACATGGAGGAGATAGGCGTCAAAGTCCGACTTCTCCTCGCTTAAAGTGAAAATAAAGGTACTAAATGACACCGTAGCCAAATAAAACTTAGTTTTTCAGAAAGCAGAGGCTTGTGGCTATAAAATGTGCGAATTTGATGTCTAGTGAGCAAAGATTGTGGCCATGGTGACGAGTTGAAGTGAAACTTTTGGAAATAGATTTTTTGGTTCCCGTCACTGAAAGCTTAATTGCATATCAGAGTGGCGATTACACTCACTGTCTTTGAACCCGCACAGGGGGAAGAGCTTTCATTCCTTAATTTTTTTTTTGACACTGAGCTAAAGATGACAAAAATTCCAACAAAATGAGCTAAAATTCATATCAATCGGTTAACGTATGCGCGCGCAGCGTCTCTTTGAAAAAGGTGCTTGATGTGTGATTTTGTCTTTCCTTTTCCCATTCATTCCTATGGGACTTTTATTTGGGAGTTTTTTGGGAATAGCATCGCCATGGTAACTGGGAATTCTTATAAAAATAATGCCGCAGCGAGTCAGATCGAGCCGCATCGTTTGATACCTCATTTGTCCCGGTGCGATGTACGGTACGGGCCGCATTCTTGCGGAAAAACCCGTGGAAGATAATATAACTAGAAAAATTCCCGCGGAAATTTTGAATGGGCCTGCTAACTCTTGCAACTCTTTTCAATGAGCTGAACAGTTGAAAATTTCAACCGTTGAAATCGCTCAAGAAATGTGGAAGTTAACCAGAATCTACTAAAAGTATTACTGCCCCTTTAAGAAACATGCACATTCACGCACATACATTTGATTTTAACTAACATTTCAATGAGCTGAACAGTTTAAAAATTCAACCATTGAAATCGCTCAAGAAATGTGCAAGTTAACCATAATCAAGATCAAATAAAGTATCTTACTGTCCCTTTAAGAAATATGCACATTCACGCACACACATTTGATTTTAACCAACATTTGAATGAGCTGAACAGTTTAAAATTTAAACCATTGAAATCGCTCAAGAAATGTAAAAGTTAACCATAATCAACAATATGTTACTGCCCCTTTAAGAAACATGCACATTCACGCACACACATTTGATTTTAAGTAACATTTCAATGAGCTGAACAGTTTAAAATTCAAACCATTGAAATCGGTCAAGAAATGTGGAATCTACCATAATTAACAGCATCTCACTGCCCCTTTACAAAACATGCACATTCACGCACACACATTTGATTTTAAGTTGTGAGGAGACGTCACGCACCAACACTCCATTGATTTGTATAGGATTACGCTCACCTCAAACAAAAGCCTCTCGCGACTTAACGGTTGAAGATGCAGATTCCAGAAATGGCTCGTTAGAACGGCAAGGGTTTGGGGAACGCGAGCATGTTCTCAGTTTTTTAATCGGATGAAAAATGACCAAATGAGAGCAGGTTGAAAACTTATGATTGATCGAAAATGAAGAGGCAAAAACGGCGAAAATTACATTGAAAAGAGATCAAAAATGTGCGACTTCTCCTCGCTTAAAGTGAAAATAAAGGTACTAAATGACACCGTAGCCAAATAAAACTTAGTTCTTCAGAAAGCAGAGGCTTGTGGCTACAAAATGTGCGAATTTGATGTCTAGTGAGCAAAGATTGTGGCCATGGTGACGAGTTGAAGTGAAACTTTTGGAAATAGATTTTTTGGTTCCCGTCACTGAAGCCTTAATTAGTCACACTCTAAATAGGCGACTTTTCCCCTTTGCTCACTGTCTTTGAACCCTCACAGGGGGGAGAGCTTTCATTCCTTAAAATTTTTTTTGACACTGAGCTAAAGATGACAAAAATTCCAACAAAATGAGCTAATTTTCATATCGGTCGGTTAATGTATGCGCGCGCAGCGTGTCTTTGAAAAAGGTGCTTGATTGGAGTTGATCTCTTTCGGATTCCCATTCATTCCTATGGGACTTTATTTGGGAGTTTTTTGGGAATAGCGTCGCCATGGTAACTGGGAATTCTTATAAAAATAATAGCGCAGCGAGTCAGATCGAGCCGCATCGTTTGATACCTCTTTTGTCCCGGTGCGATCTACGGTTCGGGCCCTATTTTTGCGGAAAAGTCGCTGGAAGATAATATAAAAACTAGAAAAATTCCCGCGGAAATTTTGAATGGGCCTGCTAACTCTTTTCAATGAGCTGAACAGTTTAAACTTTCAACCATTGAAATCGCTCAAGAAATGTGCAAGTTAACCATAATCTACTAAAAGTATTACTGCCCCTTTAAGAAACATGCACATTCACGCACACACATTTGATTTTAAGTAACATTTCAATGAGCTGAACAGTTTAAAATTCAAACCATTGAAATCGGTCAAGAAATGTGGAATCTACCATAATCAACAGTATGTTACTGCCCCTTTAAGAAACATGCACATTCACGCACACACATTTGATTTTAAGTAACATTTCAATGAGCTAAACAGTTTAAACTTTCAACCATTGAAATCGCTCAAGAAATGTGCAAGTTAACCATAATGTACAGTATGTTACTGCCCCTTTAAGAAACATGCACATTCACGCACACACATTTGATTTTAAGTAACATTTCAATGAGCTGAACAGTTTAAAATTCAAACCATTGAAATCGGTCAAGAAATGTGGAATCTACCATAATTAACAGTATCTCACTGCCCCTTTACAAAACATGCACATTCACGCACACACATTTGATTTTAAGTTGTGAGGAGACGTCACGCACCAACACTCCATTGATTTGTATAGGATTACGCTCACCTCAAACAAAAGCCTCTCGCGACTTAACGGTTGAAGATGCAGATTCCAGAAATGGCTCGTTAGAACGGCAAGGGTTTGGGGAACGCGAGCATGTTCTCAGTTTTTTAATCGGATGAAAAATGACCAAATGAGAGCAGGTTGAAAACTTATGATTGATCGAAAATGAAGAGGCAAAAAGGGCGAAAATTACATTGAAAAGAGATCAAAAATGTGCGACTTCTCCTCGCTTAAAGTGAAAATAAAGGTACTAAATGAAACCTTAGCCAAATAAAACTTAGTTCTTCAGAAAGCAGAGGCTTGTGGCTACAAAATGTGCGAATTTGATGTCTAGTGAGCAAAGATTGTGGCCATGGTGACGAGTTGAAGTGAAACTTTTGGAAATAGATTTTTTGGTTCCCGTCACTGAAGCCTTAATTGGGTATCAGAGTGGCGATTACACTCACTGTCTTTGAACCCGCACAGGGGGAAGAGCTTTCATTCCTTAATTTTTTTTTTGACACTGAGTTAAAGATGACAAAAATTCCAACAAAATGAGCTAATTTTCATATCAATCGGTTAACGTATGCGCGCGCAGCGTCTCTTTGAAAAAGGTACTTGATGTGTGATTTTGTCTTTCCTTTTCCCATTCATTCCTATGGGACTTTTATTTGGGAGTTTTTTGGGAATAGCGTCGCCATGGTAACTGGGAATTCTTATAAAAATAATAGCGCACCGAGTCAGATCGAGCCGCATCGTTTGATACCTCTTTTGTCCCGGTGCGATCTACGGTACGGGCCGCATTTTAGCAGAAAAAACGCGGAAGATTAAAGAATAATAAGAAGAAAAAAAATAAACCCCTTTTCTAGGATAGTAATATGTGCCTGCTTGCTCCGCAAGCAGCAGCTTCGCTGCTGCTTGCTCCGCTTAGCAGGCCCATAATAATATTAAACCCTTTTTTCTAGGATAGTAATATGTGCCTGCTTGCTCCGCAAGCAGCAGCTTCGCTGCTGCTTGCTCCGCTTAGCAGGCCCATAATAAGAAAAATATTAAACCCTTTTTTCTAGGATAGTAATATGTGCCTGCTTGCTCCGCAAGCAGCAGCTTCGCTGCTGCTTGCTCCGCTTAGCAGGCCCATAATAAACCCCTTTTCTAGGATAGTAATATGTGCCTGCTTGCTCCGCAAGCAGCAGCTTCGCTGCTGCTTGCTCCGCTTAGCAGGCCCATAATAAACCCTTTTCTAGGGTGGATAGTAATATGTGCCTGCTTGCTCCGCAAGCAGCAGCTTCGCTGCTGCTTGCTCCGCTTAGCAGGCCCATAATAATATACACTTTTCCTGGGTGGATAGTAATATGTGCCTGCTTGCTCCGCAAGCAGCAGCTTCGCTGCTGCTTGCTCCGCTTAGCAGGCCCATAATAATATACACTTTTTTCTAGGATAGTAATATGTGCCTGCTTGCTCCGCAAGCAGCAGCTTCGCTGCTGCTTGCTCCGCTTAGCAGGCCCATAATAAACCCTTTTCTAGGGTGGATAGTAATATGTGCCTGCTTGCTCCGCAAGCAGCAGCTTCGCTGCTGCTTGCTCCGCTTAGCAGGCCCATAATAATATACACTTTTCCTGGGTGGATAGTAATATGTGCCTGCTTGCTCCGCAAGCAGCAGCTTCGCTGCTGCTTGCTCCGCTTAGCAGGCCCATAATAATATACACTTTTTTCTAGGATAGTAATATGTGCCTGCTTGCTCCGCAAGCAGCAGCTTCGCTGCTGCTTGCTCCGCTTAGCAGGCCCATAATAAACCCTTTTTCTAGGATAGTAATATGTGCCTGCTTGCTCCGCAAGCAGCAGCTTCGCTGCTGCTTGCTCCGCTTAGCAGGCCCATAATAAACCCTTTTCTAGGGTGGATAGTAATATGTGCCTGCTTGCTCCGCAAGCAGCAGCTTCGCTGCTGCTTGCTCCGCTTAGCAGGCCCATAATAAACCCTTTTTCTAGGATAGTAATATGTGCCTGCTTGCTCCGCAAGCAGCAGCTTCGCTGCTGCTTGCTCCGCTTAGCAGGCCCATAATAAAATTAAACCCTTTTCTAGGGTGGATAGTAATATGTGCCTGCTTGCTCCGCAAGCAGCAGCTTCGCTGCTGCTTGCTCCGCTTAGCAGGCCCATAATAAAAAAAATAAACCCCTTTTCTAGGATAGTAAATATGTGCCTGCTTGCTCCGCAAGCAGCAGCTTCGCTGCTGCTTGCTCCGCTTAGCAGGCCCATAATAATAAACCCCTTTTCTAGGATAGTAATATGTGCCTGCTTGCTCCGCAAGCAGCAGCTTCGCTGCTGCTTGCTCCGCTTAGCAGGCCCATAATAATAAACCCTTTTCTAGGGTGGATAGTAATATGTGCCTGCTTGCTCCGCAAGCAGCAGCTTCGCTGCTGCTTGCTCCGCTTAGCAGGCCCATAATTAAAATTATAAAAAAGTATTTTTACAATAAATACAAGTATTTTTTTAAAGAAAAGATTATAAAAAAAAACAAATGTTATCTTTATTTTATATACATATTTAAAAAAGATTATTAAAAATTAGGGGCGTCAGGCGATTCTAATTTTTTATGGTAATTAATCAAATGACTTTACTAGTTAACGATTAATCACACATTTTATCTGTTCTAAACGTACAATCTTTTTTTAATAGGTTTTCATAAAAAAAATGTTAAACTAATAGTAATGGTTAAACTAATTTTTTTAACGTTTATAGCCGTCAATGGCAGTGAATGAGTTAAGATAAATTGCTATATTTGGATATATATAGCTCTTTCTTTGAATTTTTCTTCTGAATGTGGATTATGGTGCGATAATAGGCTACTGGGTTGAATGTTATTGTATAGGACCCAGTCTCACTTGTTACATTTTTCTTGAGCGCTTGATTGTGTGCGTGGGCGTATTTCTGAACTAATATGGCGGTGAGATTGAGATAACAGCTCTCAAATTCTAAGCGCAGTCATTTCATCTACGTGTAATTAGGTCCTGCTTATTGCCAGTCATATTCATCAGCTGAAGAGAATGAGTGTGCGTATGTGCGTACGGTACCGTGTGTGAATAGATGCTAGCTGTATATTGTATTTTAGCGTAGTCCATGAACCGCATAATGGCTCTCCAAACGGCTCAAGGTTTCATCAACAGACAAAAAAACATAATGCCATACAGCCTTGAATATGTATCTATAATACTCAAAAACGTACACTCACGTGGGCAAGCATGTAGTCGAGTTCAAAATATGACACATATTCGCACGCTCCATGATGAATAAGATAATTAGCCTTCTGACAGGCGCTAGCGGTTCATCGGGGCCGCTGCCAACTGACTCAGAGACAGCTTCCTCCCACAAGGCATCGCTGTACTTGAGTCACAATCGCACTCAACTCATGTTGCTGTTGCTAATTTCTACATGAAAACATTCTTGACTTCACCGCTACTGTACGCATAACATTCCATAACTGCCATTTGCGATGCAAAATTTTGTACTGTCTGCTTTGTACATTCAACATCCCTGTCTTTACCGTTACTGTACATGCTGCATAACGTGTGCCTTACTGTCATTTGTACTGCATCATTTAGTAAGGTTTAAGCATACATTTTATATGATTTATTTTTCTGTTTTTATTATTAATAATGAAACGCATGATTGGGGTGCTAGCGTTCTCCACGTCATGTGCACGGCTGACTACATCCTCCGAAAAGGGGGAGATCTTGCAGTTCCTTTTATTGTAAATGCTCATAAATGGATTAATAAGGGGAGCCGCTTCGATTGGCCGGGAGTCGGCTGCGTTCCCTCTTCTATCTTCGCAAGTCTGGCAAAATACCAAAAGAAACTAGAAAAAGTGGGAATGCTGAAAGGTGATGGATATATTTGCAATGTACAGTCGAGGTGGGATTCAAACTCGCCACTGAGCAGTATCAGAGACCTGGTCAGGATGATCAGTTGTATGCAAATAGCGTGGAAAGTCTGCCCCGTTGAAAAGGAATGGGGAAAAGTTTTTATTTAACGTTAAATTGTGTGAATACTTGTAAGTAATGTGGAATCAAACGATATATACCCCGGGAGGTGTGAATTTTTAAAATTTGTTCAAATCTGACCAGTGCAAATCGGAAGTATGATGTGGGAGTTGTTACTCGGCAAAAAAGTTTGGAGAATAAAAATCACAAGAACATATGTGGGAATGCTTCGCCTTGTCCTGGGTATGAAAATTGCATAAAAGTTCAATTTATGCAACTCTTCCCATTGTGGGACAATTAATTTGATCTTATCTTAATCTTAACTCATTCACTGCCATTGACGGCTATAGACGTCAAAAATTCATTTGAACAATTTCTATTAGTTTAACATTTTTCCCACTTCTGTTAACAAGAGTATGAAAACCTAGATTTTTTGTTGTTGTATTAGAACAGATATAAAATCTGTGATTAATCGTGAGTTAACTAGTAAAGTCATGCGATTAATTACGATTAAAAAATTTAATCGCCCGACGCCCCTAATTTTTTTATAATCTTTTTCTTATATAAAAAAAAAGATTCTTAAAAATTAATAAATAAATTAAAAGAAAAGATTATTAAAAATGAGGGGCATCAGGCAATTCAAATTTGTAATTGTAATTAATCGCATGACTTCACTAGTTAACTCACGATTAATCACAAATGTTATATCTGTTCTAAATGTACCAAATAAAATCTAGGCTTTCATACTCTTGTTAACAAAAACGGAAAAATATTTTCAACTAATAAATAGTTCAAATTAATTTTTGACGTCTATAGCTGTCAATGGTAGTGAATGAATTAACTTGCAATGGTCTTACTTTAATTAGTAGCCTAAAATAAATCTTATTTTGTTTATTTAGCTCATTAACTGCAGTATATTAATAAATTAAAAAAGACATGCTGATTAATTTAATCTTTTTGCTTTTGTCATTGTTTTTCAACAATTTACAAGTTTTCAATTCCATTCCGAGCTACTTATGATGTCTCCTGATATAAAATAATTAGACTTCAAATGTGTGTGTGTGTGGGGGGGGGGGGGGGGGGGGGGTCATTTAGCCCTACTTACATTTTTCCAGGACTTTGTAGTCAAAGATTAATCAACGTGATTGTGTTGCTTTTGCAATATATGAACCAACCCGTAGCTGCTTAACGAAAAGCGAAGGAATCAAAAAAAAAAAATGCAACAGAGGATTTATTGCAAAAACAGACATCGCACTTCCAGTTGGTTGTGGTTTAAATCGTATAAAAGGAAAAGATGAAGTCCATAAAAATCCAACTGGTCACAGAAAAAAATACCTTGAAATCATCACAAAAAGAAAAATGCCAGGCGACATCTTAATGCCCCCAAAAAAATACATGACTATCAGCGTTGCAACAGTGGCACTGATCTTCAGCGGGCTTTCATCTCGGGTGCTTAAGCAATTTACATGCTGGACTATTAAGTAACACTTTGAAAGCAGCAGACAGCGCATATAATGGGAAATGCAAATGAAAGAAGATCAAACTCGCCATTGAATGAGAATAGTGACACGACTAAATATAATCATGAATGGAAATCCTGCTTGTGGTGAAAGCCTATGAAAGCTTAAAAATATTTTTTTTTAAATATGCCACTCACACTCTAACAGCCCTAACTTCAGGGGAAAAAATCGGGGGGTTTTTACATATGAGATGAAAAAGTTTGTTGTCAGGATTCTTTTGATTGCCCTGAGCATCCACTCTCCCCTTTAATCGGTTATCCTCTATCACGATTGTTGAACTTAAAGTTTCAAGTGGTTTATGTGCTGATGTGTCAGCTGATATTTATCAGCTGGCACTGTAGCAGCTAAGAGAATGAGCACCTTTTGCTCAATAAAATGATTAACTAATTTGTCAAACAAGCACTTCTTCCCCCCCCCCCCCCCCCCTAACGAAATTAATTATCTCGAGGAGTCAAAGTCTTAGCCTTTCATAAATGTGTTGACTATCTGTCACACTCTCACGAACAAACTTGACAATCCATCAGATTGTTCTCAAACATAATATATAATATATAAATATCAATATGAACTCAAGTGGTCTATGAAATTCCAGGGCTACTAGCTAGTAAGTTCAAACATAGTTCGGGAGGAGTCATTGAGGCTAATGCTAACATGCTATAGGATACAAAACAAATGAAGTGACAAAGCTTTATTGCAAACATTGACAACCAAAGAAGAAATACAGATAAACACAGTGTAAATCCTACGTCTACAGCTGTCAAAATTATTCGATTAATCGGCAAGTAATCGATTGGCAAATTAGTCGACAACTGTTTTAATAATCGATTCATCGTTTGTGGCCATCGTTGAATTTAAAATCGTCCAAATTCTCTGATTTCAGCATATCAACAGTAATTGTTCACTGATTTCTGTAGTCCACCATGTACGAAGACTGATTATCTTCTGTGTTTAAGCGAAGAAAAAAACATTTGTAACATCTGTTTTTATTTTTGGAAAGCAATGACCAAATCGGTAACATCACTATAAACCATATCATACGAATACGAAGTACAAAATAATCACCAATCACTGGTTAATAAACAGTAAAAAAAAAAAAAGGGGGGGGGAGTGGGGATGCTTTTTTGTAATACACTTTAATACAAAATTAAAATCTATTCAATTAGTGGATTAATTGATTGAATAATTTATTCTAAACATATTCAATAGTGACAGCACTGCCTACTTCCTTATCTGACTTCCCGCTTCTTCTTTTTTTTTTTTAAATACTTCATAAACTTGCATCTATTGTGTATGTTTTTGAAAGATGTGAAACATAAATTTACATATCTAATGAAATCTGTCCCGCAGTTAAGATCTTCCTCCTCAGTTGTGCATCTGTGGGTGAGAAAATCAAGCTGCAATTGCTCACTTTGTAGAGCTCATCATTACGAGGCAGTTAATTTCACCATCCGTCAATCGGCTTTGCCATTTTTAAATTCTTCACGTTTTTAACTCATTCACTGCCATTTACAGCAATAGACGTCAAAAATGTATTTTCTCAATTCAAATTTTTTTGGTGCATTTAAAACAGGATGTACAATTAATGATTAATCGTGAGTTAACTAGTGAAGTCATGCGATTAATTACGATTACAAATATTAATCACCTGATGCCCCTAACTTTTAATAATCTTTTCTTTAATTATTATTATTTTTAAATAAAAGATTATTAAAAATTAGGGGCGTCATGCGATTACAATTTCGAATCGTAATTAATCACATGACTGCACTAACTCACGATTAATCACAAATTTGATACCTATTCTAGTACAATAAAAAAAATCTTGGTATTCATACTCTTGTTAACAAAAGTGGGAAAAATGTTAAACTAATAGAAATAGTTCAAATGAATTTTTGACGTCTACAGCCGTCAATGGCAGTGAATGAGTTCAAAATGATCATGCTACGGTTTGTTAGAGTAGTCCGTGCTGTCGTAACAGGCAATGAACGATGCCCTTTTGATGAAATCAATAGTTGACCATAGCTTTGAAAATAATGTATTTATTATATACCGCCATTCTGCAATGATATATTATTGAAGAGCAACTGATTTATATGCATCTGGAACTGATCTATAGCATTTGTCCGCAGTTTCCCGCAGGCAGTTGGTGCATGTGACATATTGCTGAAATCCCTTTTAGTGCCTTGTCAGCATGGCGACAGTTAATTTTTTCCCAGAATTAATTTAGGAGAGTCTGGAGATGGTTCACACTGGTTTAGTGATGACTTAGTTGTCTCTTATTGCGGATTAGCTCTGGGATGGGAAACAAAGCTGTGGGGTTTATCTGGGAAGATAAAAGCGAGACAGCCAAGATTCCGATGTCACGGTTGGCGCTTCTCTCTTCCAGTTGAGCATCAACGTGTGCGACAAATATCAGCGGCGTGTTGTTAAATGATGAGCTCTGAGTCTCATTCACTGCCATTGACGGCTATAGACGTCAAAGGTCCATTTTTACTGGCCTGGCTCTGAATAAGTCGGTGAATACCAGAAGCGTGTCTATACTCGTGCTTTGACGTCCTTGATTTAGTCTGAAATAGTGTTAATTTCGTCAACGAAAACTAAACGCACATGAAAGTAGATTTAAAATCGGCCGGCGATTAAAATCGGACGATTATTACATCTGCCAAAACAATCAGCCAATTGGCCGATTATTTTCCCCTTAAAGCGTTATAAACGGTATCGAAGAAACCTGAAGTTTCCGACGCTGTGAAAGTACCCAGAATGCACCGTTTTGCTTGCGTTTCATGATCAGCAACTAGCAAGTGTGTAGCGTATGGTATTCTGGTTATTTTGTTGTCCCCCGAGCGTACTTTAAGCTGTTTAATGACATCCCAGTTGGAATTAACTGTCAAACTAAATACACGACAATAAGAATAACACCCACTGTATATTTAAATACTAAACATGCTTCGTTTTTAAAACATCGCTAGTCTAGCGCTAATGCTAAAAGCGGAGGGAGGTTCCCATTCAAATGCTAACAGGAAGTTAGCATCAACTTCGGGAGCGTTTTTCCTTCAAATAACGAATCTTCACACACAAGTGGTGTGAGAACACATACCCTCAGGTAAGATAACACGACAAGAAGGCACGAATTCTTCCCAATGTGTGAAAAATGAGTAATTTGAATAGAATTCAATCGTAACTTTCTTCTGTACTGCACGGCACCATAGTGCCCCCAAGAGGCCAAAACGCGCAGGAACAGTCAGTATTTGTTCTTACAGTTTTTTCAGTTGCTATTATTTGAGTATATTTTATTCTTTTTTTCACGTTCTTATTTTTATTTTGGAATTGTCCTTTCAAGTTATATTATCAGTCAGTCAGTGTCACTTCCTAATTTTCCAATTTTCTTTTTAATCATTTTGTCTTTTTTTTTTAACCCCGATCAGTATTTTTGCCGCGGTATTTTCTTGAGAATATTGGTGCTATGGAACTACTCAGAAAAGGAAGTCGTGTTGTGTGAAATTCACAATTTCAGATGTAATTATGTCTTGTTATGCACTTTGGCCATGATAGCAAAATTACACTGTTTTTTTTTTTTTTTTTTTGCTTGTCTTTATCGTTAGTCTTGAAATTGACTTTATTATAGTGTGCATGTAGCGGAAAATGTATAAACCCCGTTTTAATCTTTCTTCGTGAAAACGACGACGTGGTGTGGAGCGGCGGTTCGAAGCGACCGGCTCTAGCACTTTCCCCAACATCTGTGACTCAACAGCTCATCCCAACGGAGCATATCACAACAGGGGGGAAAAGGTCTTTGGGAATTAAGATGGACTGTGCTCACTGATTCGAACCCATTGGGGAGCAATGCTGTGTGTTTAACGGAAACATGGCTGCAGGGTAAGGGGAGACTTCCCAGATCAGAGTGACTCCGTACTGAGCTTCAGTTCTATCCATGGGGGACCCGGGTATCAAGCCGACAGGTGGAAAGAAAGCAATAAAAGGCAGTGAGAGGAAAGTTTACACAATGCTTGATTGAGCATTGTCAGGGGAGGGGGGTGGGGGGGGGGGGGCGCACATTACGCAATGCTTCACGGGAGAGAAGAAGCGCCAGAGTGGCAGCTCAACCGCAGGCAATTTTTGGGCAAGTGCTTAAAAAACACAAAGCTTAAAACGGTTTTTGAGATGATATGAAATGATGGCACAAATAGAATGCCATCGTCTGGATTAATAATAATAATAATAAACGAAAAGATGAAAACAATAAATCGATATTTTGGGGTTAATTTACGTAGACAGGTGCCCGTGAGTCATTTTCATGCATAGTCTACAGTGTTTGGGACCACCAAAAAAAAAAACCCTGACGTATATGATCTGACACCTGCATTGCATGGATCATCCATTAGAGGGCAGTATCACCCAGCTGATTGCATTTTCAGTGACCTTGCACGATCGCCCCAATTGAGAAAGGAGAGACACCTATACTTATTAATATTGGGAAATGTTCTTTCTGATTTTTGGAAATACTAATATGTTTGATATGCATGTTTATTATTATAGTTTTTATAGTTATAAATGTAGGAATTTATAGCATTGTGACCGGATGTATCAAATATGATACAAATCAAAAGTCATACACTGAAGTTGATTTAAAAAATAATAATAATAATGTTTCGTTTGTTCAAAAGGACCAATAAATACTCTATTTATAAGGAATCGGAATTTCCTCTCTTATATTTCATGGTTCAGGCTTTATAAGGCTAAAAACCGAGCTTGTTCACATTTCCTTTTATTTTGGAGGTACACGCAGTTTCATGATGTTCTGCATGCTGGTGTAACAAGTTCACAAATGTTGTTTCAATCGGAAGTGTAAATATGGATTCCAAGCTGTCACAGTCACACATCATTATCTACCCACCTGTTGCACATACATTAGTGCTGTAACTGTGAACACGTCACAGGTCATAAGCTTGATCGTGCTCCGTAGACAAACACAGAAATTTGAATGCATTTGGAACTTGCGGAAACCCAGAGCAGATTTCTATGCAAAAAAATATCCAATAAAACCATCATTTGAATAAGGAACTTTTGGCGGTTCTCTTCTATCCAAATGGGCCTGCCGGTGAGGAGTATGATTTGTTTTTGTGTAAATACAAAAAAAAAATAATAATAATAATTCAAGAAATGACCTTTTCAGGAACACTGAACTACTTTTACCCTGGTATTAATCAAAATATGAGTATGTTCACCCACAGGAATATCATAGCCAAGATAAATGGACGTCTTTTAATGCCAAGGAACCCAAAATAGACACTCATTAGTGGCGGCGCCCGTAGTCAAGTCTTGGTTTATGCTGTTTAGATTATCCCCCCCCTCCCCCCAATAGGTAACGATCCACAACTATCATCACAGCGTGTCACAAACTGGCTTACTGCCAGCCCTTGAAGACTGCAAGCAACAACCGCACGATTATTTCAGTTGTCTGAATATAATATTTTCACGGGGAGTTTTGTGTATTTAGAAATAATTAAAGTGGCATCAAATGGTGTTGTCAAGTAGCATTCTGGGTGTCTTAGGCAGTAATGAGCTATTATTTGATTGTACTTTCACCATAAATATAAATAAATGACAATTAACGGCAAGGATTTGACCCCACAGAACATAAATTAAAAGTAACACGTCATTTTGTACAATATAAAGAGTCAACAACTCGCGTTAGCTTACCTAGATGGGCGCTACGTGAGTTCGAAAAACTAGCATGTATGCCGCCATTTTGCAACCTTTAAAGTACAGAGTGCTGCCTTCCAATTGGACACCTTTTTAAATAATGGAAATGATTTATTGATTCGGTACTTTGCCCAACCACAGTTCATTGTGGACGTGAAAGCTTTTGGTGAGACATTTACACTCCATATTATGAAAAGCAGGTAGCCGTTGTTTGCCACTTGGTACAGCTAACGATCCCGCCTGGATAGCATAACAAGTTGTTGATCATCTGCTAGCTCCTTCTGCTAGCCTTCGCTAGTGTCACAGTGCCGTAATGGCACCTCTGTCGTGGACCTTCATCCTGTGGAAATACTCGTAAATATTCGTCCGCTTGTTGACTGACGACTAGCGTTTGTTGGCTCCATGCTAGCACTCACCAGCAGTCGCTACTAGCCTCTATCTGTAACACTCGCTAACGGGAAGATGCCACTGTTTTTTTTTTTCACTCTGACTACGTCAGGTTCAATCCACCTTAATCCTAAACCTCTTGAGTTTTGATGTGAATGATGGGAGTGACTTCCGGTTTGAAACGGAACCGGCATTTTGCTTACCTGGTATCTGGTTCCGCAATGCACTTTCTACGCCAGCTACAAACTAACTCAAACAAAGTGGCAACATTAGTTTTTGTTTTGTTTTCTGAGATGAGGATGATGCTATTTAAAAAAAAAATAATAATAATAATTAAATAAGTGGCTAGCGACAACCGCTTTGCATCGTTACATTGGAAATATACCGCTCAAAAGCTCAACTTGCGTTGCCTGAACGGCGTGTAGATAGGAGGACTACATTTCCCATGATTCTTAGATATAAAAGCTGGAAATAGTTCTCGTTCCGGTGAACGCCTGCTACCGATTGTGATGGGAAGGAATTTAACACTTAAATTCCCTATTAACGGGTTTATCATATGAATCGCGATGACAACTGTGTGATTGACATACACAAGGCAAAAAAAAAAGCGGGACACCGGGACAGAACCCGCATAATATCGGGACGAAACAATGAGGTTGCTGAAATCCGCAGGGATGCGGGACCCAAGGCTCAAAAACGGGACTGCCAGTGTCACCCTAAAAAAAAAAAGTCTCATTGCTACTTCCATTGATTTTCCAAAAGTCACTCCCATGATTTTGTCCACATGAGAGCCCAGATAACAATATTTTCTGCCAAAATGGACGACTTCACAGAAACCATCTCAACCCGGAGCCTCTGGCTGTAGGTTCACCTACACATTCCAACCTTCCATAACTAAAATCTGTCCGCACTGCTCTTAACTGGACTGCACGACGTCATCACAACAAACAACACGCCCGCAGTTTTGTTGACCAATTCTCTGCCGTGATGGTTAATGGCCGTCGCTAAAAATACATCTGAAGTTTGAATTATCTCCTGAGCACATTTCTAGGAAGCTTTCGAAAAGGAACAGGCCGGCCCTCTTAGGGCCATTTCATTGCATTTGATAGAACAGCTTTGGGGGAAAAGTAGCCTCTGGTCCTGTCGACGGCATTAGTGTTTACTCCTGCACCACATTGACAGGTTTGTATTTTCAAAAGCCAATTAGTTTGACCTGACCTCGCAACTCCCGCTGGTCGCAGTCCATTTCCTGTTCCTCCCCCATCGGAAAACACCGCAACATAGCCGGCAAACGGTTTACTTTGATGGGGATCCGTAGATGCTCGAGAAGTTACAAAGGTAATTTCGAAATGACCGGAACAATAAGATCGCTCTTTCACCTTATGGCCCCAATTTGTTTCTGGGATATTATAGCTGCTTTTGTGTGTGTCCGTGCCTGCCTGCGTGCGTATTAGCCTTAGTCGAGCTATTTTAAAGCTAAATGTGAGCCACTCCAACCCGATCCAACCTCTTTTGTGTCACTTTGTGTTTTATATCGATTATTTGACACTAGGGGTGTGAATTGCCTAGTACCTGGCGATTCGATTCGTATCACGATTCATAGGTCAATATTCGATTCAATGCCGATTAATACCGATACGAATCTATAAATTGATTATTGCGATTTTTTTTTTTTTTACTCATATTTTGAAAATACGAATCAGTAAACTTGTACATGTACACTGTAAGATTTGTATGGAAATGTGTTTATCTGAAAATTCAGGCTTATAACTGAGCCACTGCATTTACCAAACAGGCTGGAATCTGTCTCATGTCTGAACAACACTAAAATTAAATATTAAGGCTTAATGTTCCATTAATATAGCATTCTTCCATGCTTAATGTGTGAATCCTAAACCTAAGTAAGAAATTTTGTTGAATATTCCCATTTAAAAAAAATTATGTTTAAAAATCGATCCGGCCGCATATCGAATCGATTCGAGAATTGCGCGCTGTAATATCGCGATATATTGCCGAATCGATTTTTTCCTAACACCCCTAGTTGACACCAAAATGAGCCAAAGAATTCTGAGTCAGGCACCACTAATGTTTATTCTCTGGACAATTAAGACCCCATGGCGTATTATGGCCACGTATAAATATTTTTTTAGAGGGCATGGCCAATATTCAGAGAGAAAAAAGAAAAAGCTAATTCGCGAGTTTATAAAGTGGCAGATTTGCTAGAAAAAAACTCTGAGATTTACGAGAAACACACGTAGCGTACAACTCGGATGTTTGTGCCAATACTTTTCGGCCGGTTTTTCAAATAAGGAGATCGTAATGGCTTTAACCATATCATGTTAAGCATTCGCACTTTGAAGCGTTGGGTAGCTAAATTGATGCGTCGAATCTGCTGCTCTCCGTCATTCACTTGCAGTTACCTAAAGTATGCTAGCTTCTGATTGGTTAGTGTTTAGGGTATCAGGACGTGTTGTCGCTCTAGCTGCCGTGTATGACAGGAAGTTTAAATTAAGAATGAATCCGTCTCCATCCTGCCTTTTTATTTTACAAACATTGTCCCATTAACCCAACGAATCCTCACATTAGACTATGGCTATGCTACGTGTATTTCTCGTAAGTTTCTCTGTTTTTTTTCTCTCACAAATCTGCCACACTGTTTTTTTTTCTTGGAATATTGCTTCCACCCTCTAAAAAATATATATATATATATATATTTATACGGGGCCCTAATATGCTGTCGTACCAAGACATTCATATCCATTTATTTTATTATTATTTTATGCCATTTTATTTTATTTTATTATATTAATATATTTAAAAAATGACATTCCTATCAGTCACATAGTTTAGTTGGCTGTGACCATGTGACCAATTGTTTAGGATATCAGTAAATACAAACGTACAATGAAATAATCTGAGGTCAACGACTATGTCAACCTTTTATCAGCCATTTTCTGAAAACATGTCAGTGAGCCGACTGTTCATTTTCATATGACGCATCTTTTGTTCCATTCCTGGTTCCGCGCCTGTGTGCGTGTTTTGTTTTGCATTTTCCTCGGTGAGCGTAGGCGGGCGGAGTCGCTTGCATCACACCTGCTGTCAGTTGCAATCAGCGAGGTAAATTAGCGCAGCAGTGATGGAAAGGAGATGTTGGGTTATTTTCTATTGATTACAGTCATTGCCTCGTTTCCACTTTGATCCTTGATCTTTGCGTGTCTACTTTTTGGTAAACTTTCACAGCATTTACTGTTTTGGTTTGTCAGTGGTTACATGAAGTCTTCTGTTTACTGTTTGTATTAGATTTGGCCTCTTCTTTCCGCTTGATTTACAGTTGTTTCTAATTGGTTCATGTTATTCATGTTATGCAAGCTCTTTCATTAAATCCAACTCCAACTGTTGTCCTTTTGGCATCCTAGATGCAGCTATCCACTAGCCCTATTTTTTATTTTTTATTTTTTGCAAAGTCCATTGCATCAACCTTAGCTAAGTACATAAATGTTATTTACCATCACAGCTTTAGCTGCCATCCGCAGCCCACTAAAGCAAATACAACTATAAAGTAACATTGCAGCATACACAGAATGTGTGAGGTTAGATAAGCGATTATATTCATGGCCATGTCCTTGGACTGAACACGGGTGATAGACAACGTTATTTAGTAGGGGTGGGAATCTTTGAATGTGTCACAATTCGATTCCGATTTTTGTCTCTGCAATTCGATTCAGAATCGATTTTCGATTGAGAATGATTTTTGCTTCAAAATGACTTTAATTCACAATGATTTTTGCTTCATTCTATCGATATGCAAGGAATTGTAATGATCTTCTCCAGTCTGACTCGCTAATGCTAATTAGCGCGCTACTCGCGGCACTTTTATCACTCAAAAGAACGGCTCCACACTGGAAAAAATAAACTTTTATTGGAATAACTTGATCGTGACTTTTTCCTTCTACTCTCTAATGTGGCTACAACTTAACAGTGTATTAGACCGCGTGGAACCACACTGCCCCTCAGTGGCCAAACCGGGTACAACATGAAAAGCGCTCCAAATAAAGGCACACACAAAGGCAATAAAATTGATTTTGGGACATTTAAAATCGATTCTGAATCGTACTAAATGAGAATCGCGATTCTTATGAGAAGCGATTATTATTATTTTCTTTCTATTATTTAGGGAGTTGGGGGTTAATTCGTTTAAAATGTTTTAAAGCTTAGGTTGTGAATATATTACAGAAATGCTAACTGAATATGAACCCGGTAGGGTTCTGAGGTCAGCAGACTCGGGTCAATTAGTGGAGCCCAGAGTTCAAAGCAAACATGGCGCATCGGCAATTAGCTGTTGTGCTGCACACAAATGGAATAAACTGTCAACAAAACTTAGCCCTAAGTGTAAATGATGCTGTTAAAAACAAACTATGAGGGGGAGCCATCAGTTGGGACAGACCACAGTGCTTTGGTCCCCCAATCTGTGTCCCCGCCGCGCCACTACGTCCCCCTATTTTTCACACACACTCATTCTTTTTGAGAAGCGGGTGGATCGGAGTAGGAACTGTTTTCGTACATTTTCCCAAAATCATTTACTTATGTTATGCCCTCATGTGCTCGTAGCGATCACTGGAGAGATAATTACCACACTTAATACTTTCACAAGGTCGCCTAATCTCCTTCCAAGTCATACCGAGTTTGCTGGCCCACCCACTTAAGCAGTATATTGTCATACAAATGCATATTCATAAACGATGCAATGTGTTCATCCACAGATGTGCTGTCTATTAGTTTGCAATGTGAAATATGAAAGGTGTGCATATGCGTGGGCTTAGCGTCTCAATTATCGAAAGTAATGGTCTGAATAATGATGTTGCTTTTTTTTTTTTGCCATCTGGCCCAGTGGACGCTCACTCTGTTGTTGTTTTTGAAATATGCGAGGGGATGCTGAGGCTCGCTGTGATTGTCGGAGTGTGGGGGCGTGTTTACCATCTTTCTGGTCAAATACTGCTATGCTTGTCTCTATTTGAACAGTTTTATTTGGATGTACGTAATGTACAATAAATGCGTATTTGCAATTCGGCACGCAGATTTTTTTTCTCTTTTTTTTCAATATTTAAAAAAAATTATAATGGTGAGGGGGTTAATTTAAAAATGTTTACAAAAAAAAATTTTTTTTTAAATGTATCCCCTATATTTCATAAAACGTATAATGAATGTTTATCAGCGTTTTTTTAAATATTTTTTTGAATTGCTCCCCCCCCAAAAAAATTGCGATTTCATGTGCCAGAATGCATGTTAACATGATCGTGCAGCCTTCCCGCCTCGCTCTTATCTACTTCGCCTCTTCTTTAATCGAAAGGCACCACCACACCACACCGCACTTAAAAAGGCGCAGAGACTCACAGCACTGCCTTCCGAGGCAATAAAGTCCCCCTCTCCACTTTTATATAAAGTCGTTATTGCTGTCTGAAACTGCTGTCTTTTTGGTTCTATTATCTCGGTCCCATCTCTAATCTCATATCTTCGTCGTCGTCGTTGTTGTTGCTCTCTTGTTTTTTCTCTGCCGTTTTCCCCTCTCAGACCTTATTTGGGGTTTCCAAGATATATTTATCTATTAATCTATAGGATATAATTAGGCCATTTGAAACAATTAATGCTTATGTTGATTTTGATCTTGCTCGCTTATACATCAATTGCTGTCGTTTAATGAATGGCCTCATTAGGACTCACAATTTAGTTATACAATTTAGAGGAGGATTCACTTAAAGTTGTTTATGCTGGTAATTGTTTTTTTTTGCAGTTGTATTGTGAGAATAGTTTCATATTCAGTATGTAAAAGTACATGAAAAATGTGCATTATTTTTATTTGACTTCACAGAAGATAAACGGACACACAATTTATCTCCGCTACGTTAGAAGTAAGGTTTCAAATATTCCAATTAGCAGTACATTGTCGCAACACAGCTAGCCACTATTAACTGTCAAATTAGATTACATAATGGTAGCTCAACGTTAGCGATCGTTAGCAATGCTAATGTGATTTCTGTTTAATTGTTTGTACTGGACCAGTTGGGATGTAAGGCAAGATGCTTATCTCCTTATTGATGCTCAAGATTTGCTAAATACACAACGGGACAGCTGTTTTGCCTCGCCACTGAAGATAATTAAACTTTAATCCATTTGATTGGATCGGGCAACAAAAGAATCGTTTGCCATTGTTGGAATGTAAGAAGATTAGAGAAGCGGAGTTGAAAAAAACGTGAAGTGAGAGGATAAATAAGAAACAATAAAATGAAGTTAATGATTTTTCAGTTTGACTCAATTGCCCCTCCCGTGTGAGTTTGGCAGCACACCTGCGAGAGATGATTGGTTGCTGCTTTCACAGCTGTGCCGGCTCTTTCCAAAGGCGACTCCGTTTGGCAAGATGGCAGCGGATCACTGCCAAGAAGTCGCAGTGTTTTCACACAATAGATTGTCTATGTTGCCGTGCTATTCTACGAGGGTTTAACATTTCTCATTTCAAATGTTATATTATACCTTTTTAATCCATCCATCCGTTTTCTTCTGCTTATGCAGTATCAGGTGTCAGACTTGACTCACCCCCCGCCCCCGCCCCCCCAGCAACTTCATCCAGAACTATTTGATGAACGAATCTTTAAAATTAGCTCTAGGCGAGTGTGATAACTAAGTAAAAATACTGCGGTGTCACAGTATTAAAATTACAGCTCTAAAATGATCTAATGATGGGGTCAATAAAAATGGCATTTTATTTAGTGCTGTCACTATCGAATATTTTTAGAATCGATTAATCGACTCATCAGATTCATTTAACTTTTGCATTTAAGTGTACTACAAAAGCATTTTTTTCCCTAATTACTGTTTATTAGACAGTGATTGGTGTTTATTTTGGTACTTCATATTCTTATAGTGAGTTTAAAAAAAAAGGGGGGGGGGGATTAATGATGTACTATGTTACCGGTCCGGTCATTGTATTCCAAAATAAAAAAAAAAGATGATTGCAAATGTCTAATTTTGATTGAACACAAAAGATAATCAGTTTTCTTTCACAAAGGACTACAGAAATCTGTGAACCATTACTGTTGATATGCTGAAATCAGAGGATTTTGACAATTTTTTAAAATGGTTCCAAACGATTTTCCGATTTTTAAAATAGTTGTCGATTAATCGATTAATTTTGACCGCTGTAATTTTAGTTTTAAACAAAATATAGATAATTGGTACAGAAGAAACATGATTTAGGGTTAATAAATAAATGTGAGCATTCTTTTGTTTTATTTCTGCTTCGTAAGTCCCAATGTCCCATCACTTATGAGCTATCTTTACTACAGACCGGTGGGCTACTCATGTTGTCCTTGGGGCTAAATAGTACCTGCTGACACTGTTTTTTTTTCTTTTCTTTTTTTTTTCGGGACAATTCATAATCAACAAAGCATAAACGTATCAACGTTTCCACTATTTCCATGCAAAGTCAGTACCGTCTAAAGAACTGCCATTCCCATCACAGGATCAAGAATCTGGCCTCGTCGTTGCATATTTCAAATGCGCAGCTGCTGTATATTTCCTAAACCAGCAGTCAGTGAAGTATTACTGTGAGCATCCTCCTCCTTTTGGAGCTGACACCGCAGAAATAAAAACTTTGCGCGATGATTGTGCCGAGGCTCTAATTTAGCAGCTAATTAGAAAGCTAAACTCGGGGAAGGACTTTTGACTAAAGGGATTGCACAGGTGCTTCTGCGCGTGTGACACAATTGGCTGTGCGGTTGCAGGTGGCTAATTATGCATCTCTCTGCCTTTTTCTTTGTTCATTATTTTTTTGCTTCCTCATTAGGCATGTCTAATTAAGCTGAAGACTGTAATTGTCTTGGCCATTACAGCTATTAGCCCATATCAACCGGTTAGGTTGTTTTCAAACACTTGTGCACGTCGTAGGGAAAAGAATAGGAGACGGTGCTGGGAAAAAAAAAGATTCCACACACTGAAACGACATATTACTAGTTGTTAGTCTATAACAGCGCGAATTTTCTTCTAGTTTTTGGAGAGTATCCGTGCGCAAGAATACATAAAAGCAGACAATGTTGCGTAATGTGTGGAGAATAACTTAATGAGCTTCACAAGAAAAAAAAAACACGAGCGGTAGAGCAGCTGAATCTTTGTACTCTTTGTCGTTTGGCAGATGGCAGCAAGGGTGAACAGACTTCTACTGGTGGGCGTTGTGACCCATATTTTGTCATAGTTACTAAGTTTTACCTCCCACAAGTCAAATGTATTTTTTCCCAAAAAACACAGATATTAGTTAAATGTGCAATATACCTTGGAAAAATGGTGATCAGTTCTCAATCACTCTTTTACTTTAAACGAGACTAAGTACACATTTCTGCAGAAATGATGTGGGAATGCTAATAGCTGAATGCTAAGTTAGAAAGGAAATTGAAATATAAATGATGTGACAATTACGAAGTATTAATTGTAGTCGAAAGATAAATGATCACCCGAACTGCAATCTGTCAAAGGTGGGATTCGAACCATTGCCGCATGTTCACTAGTCAAAGCAAAGAGTTGTCCAAGCGGGGTTTGAAATCCGGTAGAATGCCCTTAAGCCCGTATCCCACTAAGTGTCTGTTCAAGATCGCTAAACAACAACATTTCCTTGCCACAATAAAACCCATTCAAACCTTTAGCGTTGATTGCGACCTTGAACAAAACATTTGCCACGTTCACAAACACCCGCAAACATTCGCCCCACATCAGTGGGATACGGACTTCCAAACATTTAGGAGATCTACATACAGACACAGAATAGTTTTAGGATATCAACACATTGAAAAATGGAATAATTCAACTCAATTGTCTTTAAAAATACTGTACTGCATCTCTATTAGTGACGGCACGTACAATAGATTATGGGTGCCCCCACCCCCCCCCCCCCCCCCCGCCTCTCCCACAGGTGCATGACAGGGGTTCCCCGCCCCCGTCGGCCGCCACTTTACACGCCCCTGGCGCGTGGCATGTGGTGCTAATTGTTTTGTGTGCGGCCAAGAGGTATTTGGCCACTCAAGTTTTTGTAGTTTGATATCGTAAGCCAGAAAAATCTAGAAAACTGAATTGATGAAAAATACTTTGTTAGATCTCCACACTTACTCTTAAAAAAATGATGTATTTAAAAACTAATATCCAAATTCATTTGAATTAAAAGGTCTTGATATAGGAAAAAGCTAGACGAGGGAGAAAAAAAAAATAATTCCGACATCCGACAACTTCCTTCCTGCCTTTTTCTGCCTTAATTAGCTGGCGGCGAGTTATTCGGTCTTTGTAATGCAACGTACATTTGGCCAATTAAAACGGACACGCTCTTTTCTTTGTTTACTGACTTCATTGTAAATATTTGCTCATTCAGGATTCAATGTGCCAAACCAAAAACCTCACTCGACGTGTTTCTGTGGCTCCACTTATCAGTATTGCGTGCGGTGCGAAATATGGTATGAATACCAAAATGACTCCCATGAATAGGCTTTACTTTAAGTTCTGTGGAACTTTAATTTCAACCCCCTGCGGCATTCGAGTCTCATCTCCAGACCTCCCGAGATGATTCTCTCTGCGCCGCCTGCTTCGTTGTCGCTTCTCTATTTTGGATTCGCTTTCTCTCTGGCAGTGTTCAGCCCTGCTGCCGATCCACCTTCTCTCCCTCAGCTTTTCAAAGTCACCGTTCGCTTTTCAAAGTCACCGTCGCTCGTGTCCCTCGGCTCGACTCGTGTGTTAACCCCCCCCCCCAACCCCCCCCCTACAAATCGTCTGAGAATCGGCTTTACTCCTGTTTAAAATGTGAGGTTCTTTTGTAGGTCGCTTTATTTTAAAATTTAAAGGGACAGTGTGTATTACTTGGCGCCATCTCGTGGTGAACTAATAATTCATTGAGTTTCAAAACACTGTTCATTTCAATAATATGCACACACAAAAGTCCTATCACATCAACGTACATTATTTTTCATATAATCGTAGGTCTAGTAATCGGGAACTCATTCACTCGCAGCCATTTTCACTGAAGCAATCCCCGTCACTCCCAGCTGTTTTACTGGATTTTGACTGATTTTGCAAGGCCCACAGAACATTGTGTTCTATTGCTATAAAAACATGGAACCCACCAAAAGAAAGAGTAGAGTCTCTTCTTTCATCAGAAAAAAAAAAGTATATTGTATCTGTTTCCGTTTTGTTTTAGCTAAGTTTCATCATTATTCCCAAATCAATTTAGAATTGTGAATAAATGAGCTTTTTTTTTAACAAGGCCCTGGTTGATCTCTTATACTCTGCTGCCACCTGCTGGCCGTGTTTGTAATAACTACCATTGCTTCAACCATTTTAAAAAAAAACATTTTTTTTTTTTTAAAGCGCATAAATGCGTCTTTGGGACACTTAAAACATTTCAAATAGAGCATATTTATACGTTTTTGAGAGCAAATTAGTTCATATTACATAGGTTACGCCACGCCTTACATCAGGCTGACATGTTTCGGCGCCATCTTTCTGCTACGAACACCCGAAGGAGAAGAACTTCGCAAACGTAGTTAGCCTCTGGTGGTAGTTGCATATCGTGTCGGACCCAATGGGTTGACCACCGCTTACCTTCCACAGCTGGGACCACCAGCAGGTGGCCGTCGTTAAGTCCCGCGATTCGGGCTCCAGCAGCTGGTCTCACAATTTGCTCACGCTCGTCTTTTGCTAGCTTCTCCTGCTAGCTACTTTTGCTAGCCGCTCCAGCTAGTTCTTGCTAGCCACTCTCATGGATGGATGGTGGCGGGCTTGCACGTGCTTCATAATTGTTGAATTCTATTATTTCACCACTAGATGGCACTCAATTCTACACACTGTGTCTAAGAAGGCATAAAGTTCTTTCTTGTATTCGTAATCAGCTCATGTCTAATCTCATTCGTTTGAATATTCCGACAAATGTAATGCTTCTATAATAAAACATGTTGTGAAGTAAATAAAGGGTCATGCGCATACCCACAAACTTTATTTCCCCTTATAGCCTCCTTTGAATCATGAATTAAATAGTTACAGACCCTGGCGCTGATGACTTTTCAAGGAGATTTCAGTGACTTATTCCTCTGAGTGTCTGAGAAATATTCTAATTAAAGAACATTAAAAAAAAAAAAAAAAAATTTGTCAAATCTGTGTCTGTGGCTTTTCTTTTCTTTTGCGTCTGGTTTAGCAATATTAACAAATGACAAATATAGCTCATTGAGTTTTGTCAGTGTTATTAAAAATACTTTCTTATTACTCATTTTTTAGTTGGCAGATATGCAATTAAGATCAGAAGAATGAAAGCAAAATGTGTGAAACTGTGTGATTACTCTTCATCCACCAGCATGTCTACTATGTGAACGTTGCTAAATGGCTGATTTACGTGAGTAACACATGGCGCAGCCTACGGTTTCCTCACATACTGTAAAGTGGTATGACGTAAGTGATCAGGATTGTTACACTTGTGCAGATGGTGTGACAATGAAATATTTCTTCATGATTGTATCAGCAATGATTCCTTGCTTCCGAGTTTTCTTCATAATCTGGTTTGATAATAATCTGATACCATCTTTGAGCAGTCATGTATACTGTATATATTAGGGATGGGTGAGTATGTATACCAGGTATTGGGTTGCATTTTTGTGTTGAATGAGGTGTATCCAAATTTTGGGCCTTAGTGAGTTAACTATTGAAGTCATGCAAGTAATAACGAAAAAACGAAAAAATTATCACCTGAAACATCTAATATATATGTATATATATATATATTAGGGATGCACCAAAATGAAACTGTTTGGCCGAAACCGAAAATGAAAAATGCTTGTCCGAAAAAACGAAACGCCGACAAAAAATTATGCCAATTTTTACTATCATTGCATGTATTGTAATTAATTAAAATGACAATATTATTATAAATTATTTATTTAGCACTGGCATTTTAACAAAGCACAATATAAATTGAAATGTGCCCACACCGTAGACATGTTGGACAATGGTACATTAAACACCAAATGAGGGTTGAGCATTTTCTGGCGGTGCGATTGCACTTTAATAGTCAATGTCGTTCGCACAAGCGGGCGCGGATGCGTGCGGCGGGGCAAGGTGCGGCTCACTTAACTCACATATTCACCAACGTTAAAAAAATAAATAAATACATTTGTTCGCACCGTCAAAGTCACACCAGTACAGGTCGTCACCCGGAGATAGCGGTAAGTGTTTAAAACTGTTGATAGCGATAGTGCTAACATTAGCTAAAGTATTTAGCACGGCCACAGTGGAAGCCTTCGAGGGGCTCTTATTTAAAAAAAAAAAAAAGGGGGAAGGCGAGAAAGAGTGGCTCACCTGTACTGCAGTACACGGCAGCTCTGTCTTTTTTTTCGACCCGCTTAAATGTTGTACACCAAGCGACGCCCCTCTCCTCCGGCAAATGGCAAAAATAGCCATGTTCGGCCGAAATTTTTCGATGCATCACTAATATATATATATATATATTTATAGTGGCCATAATAGACTAATTAGCTAATGAAATTCTTTTTTGTGAAAGTCAAGCATTCAAGACAGATTTCATTTGTGCATTGGCAGCGCACAACAGCGCAGGGCAGTTGTGTGCAGCCTGTCGAAACAAAGGAGGGGAAATGTTGGACCCAATCGTGGATCTGGATCATTGTGCATGACCACACAGGGTTATTGAGTGCATTTGCTTTCTTTTCTTTCTTTTTATTTGGGTCCATATTCAGCCCATTTTGCCCGTTGGAATGATTCTGTCTGTCTTTGAAAAAAGGTTAGTTAGTGTCTGAGCCAGGTGGATGTTCAAATTGCGAATTGGGTTAAATCTGGTTTCTAGTCTTACTGCCGCAAACATGCCATGTTAAAATAAGCTGAAGAAAGATCCCACTCTACATTTTTATCGGCTCTCTAACAGCCAGAAGAAACTAGAAACAGTGACGTTTTTTTCCCCTCAAAATATTTGAATAATTCATTATTTTTCATTCAGATTTTGGCGGCTCTGTGAACACCCATCTCAGAGTTCAGAACTGAATTTTTTTTTACGTTAATTGAAGACTCTAAATGATTTGGGATTGTGTACGGTCGTTTGTTTATATGTGCCCTGCAATTGCCTACCAGTTGCTTACCCATGACCAAAGCGAGGATAAGCAGCACAGAAAAGGGATAGATAGATGGATAGATGAATTCATATTGCCCTTTTTTTTTTTTTGTAGACCGCTCAAGAAATCCCGTCCTAAACAAATCCCTTCTTATATCTCTCCTATCCAACTCCGTGGTGTCAAGCTCCCAAAAAAACAAAAAGCAAACAAATGAGTCATTCCTATAAACATACCAGAAATACAGGATCTAGAAATGCAGCTATATTTCAAATATGCCTGTTTTCCTGAACTATTGATTGATAAAATTCCGACAGGGGTTGTAGCCGTTTTGATTAATACTCCAAAAGTCATGTCATAAGATGTAGTAATACCTCAAATGTGACCTAACAAATTGGTGTTTTACCCGTTGTTTGTGTGTTGACACGTGGATGTGGATGCACACACCCACAAACTCTATACGAAGAGGATTAATGGAATGTTTTGTTGACAGGCAAAAGGTGCTGTTTATTCTGATGGAAAGGCCAGTCAGGTGAATCTGATCGACAGACAACTTAATGGGGAAGTTGGGATAAAGTCAACTCAAGTGCATTCAGATCGACTTCCTTGCATGGGAAAATAACTTGAGTGAGACAGAAGAAGAAATTTAAAAAAAAAAGTAAACAGGAAGTTTTTCAAGCGAGGTCTGCCTCGGCAGTCCTGATTCTATAGAAGGAGAGTAAACATAACCATGGAGCATTTTACTGTCACTCACTCGAAACAATTTAGAAAGAGACGTTTTCTCATTGGCTGTAGCGATTGATTGAAGCATTTTGAACGTTAAATTTTATTTTATTTACGCCTGACGTACTTTGCCGGAGTGGCTACCGGACTGGTGTGGTGTGCCTTGGACGGAGGTGGCAAATCCAAATCCAGAAAGTAAAAACCCTGTCACAGATTGGCCTTAGCTCCTTGTGCTAGCTAGCTAGCTAGCTAGCGATCTCCCTAGCAGGTAAACGAGCACCCATGGAGCTACAGTAGCTAGGGAGCTTACAAGCTAGCTCCTGGGGCTAAAGCCAAACTAGCAGAGTTTTTACTTTCTGGACCTGGATTTGCCACCTCTGGCCTTGGACTGTGTTTTATCTTGTTTCAGCTCATTGTGTCCAAAGTCTAGACAGTTGAGGTTTGAATTAATCACATTAGTTTTCATTTCAAACAATTTGTACAGTGTCAATAAGAATTTGTCACTCCTTGGCGAAAATGAGATTGTCTCTTTTTTATTGACCCCAATAATAATCCAAGCTTGACATGAACTGAACTGGAGAAAAGGGGAATTGTAAGTAGATGGCTCACTTTGTCTGGGTCAGCAGAATGTTTCGCCCGAAGGGAGCGTAACGGCAAGGCAGAAAGGAAAATTCTGCTTACAATGAAGTTTCTACTGATGCTGACCACTACGTTCAAAATTGTGTGGTTATTGTTCTTGTTGAAGGGCAAAGAGCCGCGAAAGAATTTTGAAGAAGGGAATGTGTGTTTCACGTTTCGGGTATGTGTATTCAATGTGGCTTGGTCCAGAATTGAACCTCCTAAAAAAAAAAAGTATTGGAACAGTTAGGCAAGTTGTTAGCAAGGAAGTTTTCTTTCTCTTTTTTGGCAACTTCTTTTTCAGCTATTCAGATGTCACCATCAAGTCGTTTCCTTCCAAAGGCCTAAATAATGCAAAACGCATCATTGGGGAAATCAACTTTGGTCATCTAAAAGCTTGCTGAATTTTCTTCCAAGTCCCCAAGGTAGCGTTATTGCATTTCAACAGCCTTTTTGTAATAAAGTGAGAAGAAAATGACTCTTAGTCCTTGGCGGAGGTCTGCACCTCGACCGAGCATCGTTCGAGCATCTGTCCAAACTTATTGCTCAAATTTCTGCAGTGAAGAGAGGAATACTTCAAACATTAAGTAATATGAAAACTTTAAGACGATTGCGTAATGCTTGGACAAGTGACACTGAAAGTATCACACAGCACAATACAAAATATGTAGGCTCGGACTAAATGCTCCCTGAGGCACACGGACCTGTGAACCCTCTTGGAGAGAATTTAAGATTACACCGAATACGATGACATTTGTGAAAGGCTGAGAACTGCCCGCAGAGACGGAATATGACAGATGAACAGAAAGACCAATTTAGAGGTGAGTTGGAACATCGCAGAATGTGACTATCAAGAAGCGAGACAGAGAGGACTAATGGGAACGTAATATCCGGAGGATAAATCTCGCGGCTGTCAGGTGCTCAGTCATCTGATAACATGAGAGACAAAGTTAAGACAGCTTCCTTCCCGACCTCATGCTAATTATAGAAACATAATGAACCCACAATCGAAGTAAATGAGTGAAATCTCTCATCTTTGTTAGTGGTAAATAGAGCTGGGTATCAATAACAACATTTTTTTTACCTCCACTTAGATGCTGTTTCCTAAATGCTACAATTTATGATATCGTTTCTAACAAAAATTTGTTTTACATTCGGCATTATGGTACAAATCTTGAGGTTTACTATTCACTATTCTTGTTCTGAATCAAATAAAATCTGTTTCTTATTATACTTTTCCAGCCAAAAAACAAATGAAAAATCCAATTTGAACAAAATATTAAATGTATCTTTATTCATATCCACTTATCTCATTCAAACTTATTAGACTGTAGCCTACACTAGCTCGTTGACGCAGCGTATCAAACCACGGAAATGTTTTTCTTTTTCATTTAAAATAACTTACTTTAACCTCAAGGATCCCGCACTATACCCTAACCTAACGGCAGAACCCAGGATGTTCCCATTTAAATCCATCCCTGCTGTGTTGTGCAAGCTTTGTCCTAGCTAGCGCTAAGCTAGTTTGTTGCTAGGACAGCGTTAGCCAGCCAAATATTCCCATATGTAAATGTAGTGTGTACGTAGCTTTCCCAACATAGAAGGAAGACAGGTTATCCCTTTTTAAACATTCCGCTGACGACATTATGCTACGACGCATTTTGGTACATAGTTAGCAAACGTGTTAATGTGTACAATACAAAGTCAAACACTTTTTTTTTTTTGAGACATAGATCTTTCGATTTTTCTTTACATTTTATACTTCTCTATTTATTGATGTTTAACCTTTAGGGACACATTCAAAAGTTGGTACTACTAGCGCATAGCTTCCCCCTGAACCATCAACCCCATTAGCATGCAAATATGTAGATAAACTAGGCTGAAAGTCTGACAGAGGAAGAGTGTACAAAACCATGTCTAATTTCATACAGTGTCAATTTATTGTGCCAGTGCACATAATCAATCATGTCAGTTTAGTGTGTGGGAGAGTAAATCCATAAACTTGAGGCAAATTAGTCAGCCTGTTTGTGACAAAGCAGTAGGTTTTCCAAGAGCGCTACTTACAAGCTCATTAGGAACAAATTATCATAGTAAGACATTACACACTCACAAGTGCTGAATTGTGTTAGATTTCTAATAATGAGCAAATATGACCTATCTGATTTCCTAACCTATGATGAGGACAATCTTGAAGAAGCGAAGCAAGCCGCACAGGAAAAAACAAACTAATGGAACGTCTCAGGTGGAGGTGTGAGTGTCATTGACCTCGAAAAAAAAAAAAACCCTTCAGACTTGCTATTGAAATTGAGTTTCTGCAATCCCACCAAGATAGCAAGGCAGAAGGCGAGAGGTGCTTTGTGGTGAGGTGTGCTGAATGAGGATGAATCGGCGCGTAGCTGAGGTGATTTGAGATTCTGGATCACAGGCCGGCAAGTCTAACGCGCAGGTACGAAGACACAAAAGGGAGACAATGCGCCCGGAACGGAGAACATGTTTGAGTGTGGTAAATTACAGATAGAGGTTATCATAGAATATTGGAGCGAATAGCTTCCATCATCTGGCCGTGAGTAAGTCAAGTCAGTGAATTGCAAACTGCTGCGATGAATGATTGTACGTGCTCACGACACCCAGATAGAGGAAACGTAAAGGAAACAAGGTCAAGCATTGAGAATAAAGTTTATGAATGTGAACATTTGGATGAAAGGCCAAATGTCTGATATATATATAATAGATAACATATATATATATAATATCAACAAACGGGTCTATTTTAAAATGTATAAGTTATAAGACGCTTTTTTTTTTGGTGAAACATTGTATGTTCAATAGTTTATTCTAATCGTAGCGTATTATTATTTGATAGGTTTAGCGCTATTATGCTAGCTTATATCGGCCAAGCATCGGGTAGAAGTGATCCTACGACAGACAAAAAAAAAGTTTGAACATTGCTATAATCTGGTGACCGGTGGTTGTGTTATTACTTAGCTAATGCTAAATGCTATCTTGGTTGAGAGTTCAACAGCTGTAAACAAGTCATTATCCAGTTTATTTGCTAGGTCCCGACGGCTATTGGAAGCTAGCTTTGTCGTTTACCCCGCGTACATTGTAACATTTGAACGTCACCAGAAAAGCTCAGCTTGCGTTGGGGGCTAACCAGCGACCACAGAATTAAGCTAGCAGGACAACATTTCCTATCATTCTTACGCCCAATTCACGGAGCGGTTTCCGTACGAACTCCAATTCACCACCGAGTGCCTTGCGTGAGCTGTACGTGTCCGGAAACCTGCACCCGCCAGACCACGAAATCACGGGGGGTTCACGCTGGAGTGTTGAGTTCACGCAATAACAACTGTGTGTATATAGAGCGCTAATGGTAAACATTAGCCACGCTTGCCTGTCATCACATCGATATGCTTTTTGGACATTATTTCTGGCTCTTCCACCAAGAGTAAGTAAGTACGTTTTGTGTTTAAATAGTGTTATTTTGTCATGTTTAACTTATTCTGAGCTCGTTTTTTTTGTCATTTAAATGTCCGACTCGTGTCAAACTTTGTAGTTAGCTAGCATCCCTCCTAAAAAAAAAACGAGTTCGCAAATAGTTTTATTTTTAAATATACCGAAGCCTGACTTCCTGTCCGGTGCGTGTCATTTCTTCATTTTCATGAAAATCCGCATGCGGAATCTGTAAAAAAAAAAATAGAAGCCTTGTGGACGCAGACTATAAGGCCTTATGGTAAAATATACGGTATCAGATCATATGTATATGTATAACAAATATACATACGCACATCTAAACAAACAAACCATTTCCGAACATGTGCAATAATGCATTTGAGTGCCATATCTTCCTCTTATTGTTAACATTCCCAAACAGGCTAGCATACATATCAGTATACAGCTCACATCCTTGAGCATAAAGGTTGGATCTGGCCTAAGGGAGAGACAGATCTTTAATAGCTCGGCAGCATGAGAGAGAGGGTTCAACATTTGAATCCGCCACGGGAGTCTGGGAATAGAAATAAATAATGTTCGCAGTCTAACCTACTCGTTTTACCTGTCGTCGAATGAAATGCGCCTCCCTGTACAAAACTGGCTTTTCCTGGTATAAATATTCAAAGAGCAACATGTTGCCATGTTTACGAAATGTGTAAACTCTTGTTTTAAACATCGGATTCAAGACGCTTGACGACAAAGGTCGAAAAGGTCATCGCATTCTCCTGCGCTCAACTTTCAAGTTTCTTATCAGATTTCTACAACTGTCTAAATCTGTGGAATTTTATCTGGAATCACGTGCACATTTAGTGTTTCTGCGACTGCCTAATTCATTCGAGTGCCCCCCGTTTGGCTAGCTGCGCCGAAGCGTTAGCGCATTATTTACCAGTGCAGCATCAAGTTTTGCAGCTCGGTCGATTCATATCGAGTCTTTTGAGCGTGTCTAAAAGCTGACATCTTAACAGCAGCACCTGACAAGACATCAATCAGTCCCTGAAGCTCCTTTTTGTTTACTCTTTCCACTGGTTTGTCTTTGTTTCTTCCCTTTTGTCTTTCTGCCTCTCCAGTGATTCGTTCCATACATTCACAGAGTGAATGTGCACTTACACGATGTCTATTCAAAAAGCAGAAATCCACTTGCCCAAAATCTATTATTGAAGTAGCCTTGTGTGATTGAGCGCTCTCTCGTCTGGGTCTAAAAACATCCAGTGTCACATAGGACAGCCTGTGAATGCAAAAAAATCAGCCTTGGGAAATAAAAGCTGTGCGTGTGACAAAGTTCTGTAAAAAAAAAAATATATATATATATATATATCCATCCATCCATCCATTTTCTGTACCGCTTGTCCTCACAAGGGTCGCGGGGGTTGCTGGAGCCTATTCCAGCTGGCTTCGGGCAGTAGGCGGGGTACATATATATATATATATATATATATATTTGATTAACCCAATACTGAGAATCAATTTGTGTGTAGCTTACTGCTTATCCTGCTCTGGGTCCCAAGGAAGCTGGAACCTGTTGAACGTGATGGGAATCAGGGAGAGCCACGACACAACTGTTATGCTCGTGTGACATCTATTATGCCATTTAAAACACACGCATGCACGCAATGAATGGGCTTGTCGAAAGCACACACATGCGCAATGTGAAAAAGCTTTAAGGGTGTCAAAAGCACCTCTGCAAAAAGATGTGGAGTCTCCAACTGATTGTTTCCTGCAACGAAAAATACAACTGTGCCTTCCAGAGTAAGATTATTCTCAGTCAAGACAATACAGCAGCCCACGCTGCAGAAAATGTGATTAAAAAGATTATTAAAAATTAGGGATGACAGGCGATTAAAATTTTGATGACTAACTAACTCACGATTAATCACAAATTTTATGTCTGTTCTAAATGTACAATAAAAAAAAAACTAGGTTTTCATAGTCTTGTTAACAAGAGTGGAAAAAAGGTTACACGAATGGAAATAGTTCAAATGAATTTTTGACGTTTACAGCCGTCAATGGCAGTGAATGAATAATAAAAAATAAAATAAAAAGATTATTAAAAATTCAGGGTGTCATGCGATTAAAATCGCATGACTTCACTAGTGAACTCACGATTAATCACAAATTGTATATCTGTTCTAAATGTAGAATTAAAAAAATCTAGGTTTTCATACTCTTGTTAACAAGTGTGGAAAAAAAGTACTAACACTAATATAAATAGTTCAAAGACATTTTTGACGTTTATAGCCGTCAATGGCAGTTTGTCCAGTTTTGTCCTGTTGGTTTAAACACACAGTTTGTGCATCTTTAAGTGCGTTTGCACCACACAGCAGCAAATGAGAAAGCCTGCCACTGCAAGGGAGCCATAACTAGTACATAGGGGACACCTCGATTAAAAAAAAAACACACACACTCCACTTCTATGACTGTCTTGGTCCCATGGGTGTGTGTATTGGGGTGTAATCATGTGACTATGACATAATCACTTGGCTCCAATAAAGAAAAGGCGTCTCATGAGAGATTTGAACAGAAACGCCTCTGAAATAGACTTACACAACAACCCACCTAAACGTTAGGCTTTGGTTACCATTATCATCAATATATTGATATGTTGATACAACCACAAGATTTAAAGACATTTAAAATAGGGGTGTGCCAAAAAAATCGATTCTCATTTAGTACGATTCAGAATCTATTTTAAATGTCCCAAAATGTATTTTATTGAAATTATTTTATACTGTCTTGCCTTTGTCTGTGTGTGCCTTTATTAGGAGCGCTCTTCGTGTTGTACCCGGTTTGGCCACTGAGGGACAGTGTGGTTCCACGCGGTCTAATACACTGTTAAGTTGTAGACACATTAGAGAGTAGAAGGAAAAAGTCACGATCAAGTTATTGCAATAAAAGTTGGGTTTTTTTGCAGTGTGGAGCCGTTCCTTTGACTGATAAAAGTGCCGCGAGTAGCGCGCTAATTAGCATTAGCGAGTCAGACTGGAGTAGATAATTACAATTCCTTGCACATGTATAGATTGAAGCAAAAATCATTGTTAATCAAATCATTTTGAATCAAAAATCATTTTAATCGAAAATTGATTCTGAATCGAATCGCACACCCAAAAATCAGATTTGAATAGAATCGTGAGACATTCAATGATTCACACCCCTAATATAAAAGCAAAACAAAAACAAAAAAGTAGCTTTCTGAAATAGCTACTAAGGCCATAGAGTGAAAAAGATATTTTTTTTAATACCTTAATCAAAAAACAATGAGGGAGAAAAAACATAATTTTTAAAAACACATTTAAAAGCATTCATACTACTTCACTTCCGTTGGCAATTTACACCACTTGCGTGCAGCATAACAGCCAAATGTGGCTTCACCATATTTGCTTTGAGAGGGGGAAAAAAAGGCTTTGTTTAGCACTGTGACGCAAACGCGGTGCAACGTTACACTTCAGTTCAGATCAGGTTCATTCATTTATACCAGTTTAATGAAAATAAATCAAATACAGTTCAAATCGACATGAAATATAAACAAGTGTGTGTATGTGCGTGTGGTTTTGAAGTTTCTTGCCTGTGATATCCAAACTTCACAGCTTTTCCCAAGATATAAGGATTTTTTTTTAAAGAAGCTCTTTGAAACCTATTTTAGATGGAACCAACATCTTCACAAATGTCTTGAGGGAACTGTGAACTTTGCATTTGTTTGTGACACAGAGACGGCGAGAGGGGGGGGGGGGGGTGATGGGGGACGATCCAGCAAGTTCCATCTGTAAGCAACAATTCTGTCATTTTCTGATAGGACTATTTGTCGAAGAAAAAAAAAAGATTTAGAACTCTTTCATTTATTATTTTATGTTGCATGAGGAGGTAATAGAAAAAGTAATAGAAAAAGTAATAGAAAAAGTAAAGACAAGGATTGGGACGGCAAATGCATTCTTGACTGCTTTGGCATATTGAAATAATTGATCAGATTGAGTGAAATAATCATGTATTCAAATTTTACGCTTCTGGACATACTAGTAATGAAAATTAGTATATCAGTAAACAATATATGTATCATTTTTGAAGAAATAAAATCCATCCAAATTTGAGACTTCTGATTTTGTCGACATTAGGTTTAACTTGTCGTTCTGCACATTGCACATCGAGTTGCCAGGAGTCTGCCAATCAATCAAATTGTGTGTGTGTGCGTGTGTGTATGTTCATGTCTGCGCTTAGTTAGTTAAATGCTGCGATCCATCTTCATTGGGAGATATCAGGCCGAGAGTGCGACTCCCTTTAGCAGCCATATACACGTCCATCTTTCCCTGTCATGCAGACTGATCGGTAGAAAGCCACGGAAGTGGATGAACGCCAGCCTAATTTGCCTTGTCCAGGTGGGCCATTTCTCATGTGACGACAGTGTGTCTTTCTCGTTTTTGCACTTCTAGTATTGTAAGAAAAGAAACAGAATAAACCTACTAAGTTGACAAATACTTGTAAAATCCTTAGGAGATTAGTGAGGCCTTGCTCATGTTTTATTTTCCTGAGCAGTGGCCCATTTTCAATTTTCGTGAACAAACTTGATAACATTCCACCCATTAAGTGAAATAGACCTTTAACGATTTAAACGAGATGAATAAGTGATGTCTTATCTGTATCATGACATTTTTTTTACTACTAAACGTTATCCAAAAAACAATTAGATTTCGAGCAAAGGCAAACATAATATGGTGTGCTATGACTACATAAACATGGTGGATACCATATGAAAGATTCCATTCTTTTATTAGAAAAAAAAAAGTATGTTTCGACCTTATTCCGTTCTTTAGTAATCACATTTGAAAATAGGTCATTTGAGTGACAACAAGCAAAAATGGGAAAAAAAGCTTTTTTGTGAAAAGATACATTTTCTGCACAACAGTGACTTTAACATTAATATTTTGTTGTTTCGTGACGCAGTGAATGAATAAAAAATAAAGATTATTAAAAATTTCGTGTGTGGAGGCGATTAAAATCGCATGACTTCACTAGTTAACTCACGATTAATCGCAAATTTTATATCTGTTCTAAATGTACAATTAAAAAAATTCTAGCTTTTCATACCCTTGTTAACAAGAGGGGAAAAATGTTAAACTAATAGAAATAGTTGAAATGAATTTTGGATGTTTTTAGCCGTCAATGGCAGTGAATGAGTTAACATCAATTGACGTTTTTGCCGGCAAAGCACAAGCACACGAAGTCTGCATTTAGCGTTAGCTAGCAACCACTGTTAGCAAACTTAGCTTCAAAATTGCAAAAATACGATAAAATGTGAAACTTCATATAAGTAAGACAGAGTTGCTTGATTTGATAGAAGTTGCCGTATTTTGGTTATTTTTACTTTATTGTATCACCAAAGTCCGACGCGACACTGGTAAACTTGGCCACTTGTTAACTAGAGTGAGTAACGACATGTACGCACCAGATCGATTAACGATTAACTGTAATCAGAATTTTTATTAACTTTTTGCCTTTAAGTAAAAATAATGAGACCAGCCGCCACTGATTAAAATGTTTTCATTCATTGTCTTTAACTTAGCATAAATATGGTAGCGAGTATAAGCTAACCGGCAGCTAGCTAGCAAGCTAGCCAAAACACATCCACTCCGCATTATATGAGGCGTGATCAAAGAAAAGAAAAGAGTGTTTGTGTACGTGGAGTTTGAAACATTTCGAGCATTGATGCTATTTCGCGGAATCCCTGCTTAAAGGAGAACATATAAATAGATTTGAAAACAACCCCAGTCTGAAATCACTGTGAGTGATGTTACCACCGAGGTGTTTTTAATGGATATTGAACAGGGATGTGTGTGGCTTTACAGCCAATAAGCCAACAGAGTCCAATATTCTTCATGGGAGCAGACATCCACGAAGCAGCGCCACTCTTTTTCTCTCCTTGTGTTTCCCTTGTGGTTATTCTGCCCCCGCATTCATCTTGTCATCCCTCTCAAAGCCTTCCCCCCCCCCCCGCCCCCGCACCCCCACCCTCCCCTGCACACCCCCCCCCCACCCGCCTACAGTCTTTCTTTCTTTCCTTTGCTCTTTAGCTACTAAGGTTGGATATTAAAATAAGTTCATCTTCTCTGCCTACAGAAACACGACAGCGCTTCTTCAACACGGCACACGTAAGACACGCCGGCCTTTCTTTCAAGTCTTCTGTTTGACCGTCGTGTTCATTAATTCATTCATTGCCATTGACGGCTATAGACGTCAAAAATTCATTTGAACTATTTCTATTAGTTTAAAAAAAATCTATTTTTGTTAACAAGAGTATGAAAACATAGGGGGGAAAATATTGTACATTTAGAACAGAAAATTTGTGAGGTCATGCAATTAATTACGGAATTTTTTTATCCCCTGACGCTCCTAATTCTTAATCTTTTCTTCTTTCTTTTTTTATTTTAATTAATAAAAAAAATGTAAGAAAAGATGATTAAAAATTAAGGCCATCAGGCGATTACAATTTTTAATCATAATTAATTGCATGACTTCACTAATTAACTCAATTAATTAATAAATTTCATTAATTTTTAAAAGACAATAAAAAGCAAAAATGTTATTCCAAGTAAAGCAAAAGAATGAAAGGGGACAGAAAGTAGAACTTGTTTTGTCTGCCCCTATCAACTCAAAACAAAACAAAACAAAAAACTCTTCTTTTGTTCTTTTTTTTTAAGTAATTTTAATTTTTAATGATCTTGTCTTTTCTTTTTCTTTTTTTAAAAGAAAAGATTATTAAAAATTAGGGGCGTCAGGCGATAATTTTTTTTTAATCATAATTAATCGCATGACTTCACTAGTTAACTCACGATTAGTCAAACAATTTATATCTGTTCTAAATGTACAATAAATAAATACAATTCTAGGTTTTCATACTCTTGTTAACAAAAGTGGGAAAAAATGTTAAACTAATAGCAATAGTTCGAATTTTTGACGTCTATAGCCGTCAATGGCAGTGAATGAGTTAATATGAATACACGTCTCATCACGCACTGCTGGTTTACACACAGACAATAACTGGATCGCAATCAATGTTTTTCTTGAATAGCTGAGTGAAAGCCTGCTAGCTTTGTGTGGCAAGAGGTTCCAACTTATTCAATCTCATAAGTAATATGATCCAAATGTGCAAAAAGACGGACAGAAAACATAACCGATAAAAATATCATCTCCACGTTGAATATACTGTATACCTGAGAAAAACTCCAAACTTGCTTTTTGGTGGCAAAAATATCATTTAGTGTCTTTACTTTTTTTGTAGTTTTATTGTTTAGGGTAGCACTTTGTAAGGAATCGACTTTGGACTAGATCAAGAAAGAAAAAAAACTGCCTAATGCGTCACTTGTTTCTTACAAGAGAGCAAACGATATATTTAAAACATAAAACGCGTCATTAAATCTAATGGAGTTCCGCAAGAAAAGTGTCGGACCTTTGGAAAGAGCCTGTTATGTGTGTGCTGCACTTTGGCGGTTTTTGTGTTTTGGGGTCAATCGGGGCCTTTTTTAGGAAAATGATCACGTCAGTGCATCCGCTTTTAATTGCTTGCATACTTCTTTTTATCAATACTCAATCAAATGTAATTATTGTGATCTTATACCATGAATTCGATAACTATTGCATATCATGGATTACTGTACGTGTTGTGAAATACTGATCAATCGCATGTGACCTTTGACCAACTCTAAAGCCATTTTGAGGCTCATCCCAATCCTTCTTGGCACAGGCCAATTTGCATTTGATTGAATGGGATTCATTCCGTAATTCATCTTGCCGTGTAATTGTCAATCCTTACAACAATGGCCTTCCATCCGTACACTGCGCAGACGTACAAAAATGGAATATACATAATCGCAGCAAGCAGATGTGGTTACGCATGCTAACAGGCGTTCAATCCAAAGTGCTGGAATGGGTGCAATGTGATTAGGCAAATGCATAATCCCGTACGGTTTAATTTCATGGAGCGCGATCAAGCCAAAAAGAGACAGGAGTAGAAAAGGTATGACCTCTATTTTTATCGTTTTTTTTTTTTTATACCGCAATTGGATCAGGTTTGCTAATCTATTATCACTATCGTGATGACAGCTTTACAATGCTTGTGCTGAAACTGTAGTAGGCAAGAGCTCACTGGAGCGGCTAGCAAGAACGAGCTGGAGTAGCTAACAGCGGGAGATGCTAGTAAAAGCTAGCGAGAGCAAAACATAGGGAGACAAGTAGCGGGAGCCCGATTCACGGGACTCTGCGACGACCACCTGCGAGCCCCAGCTGTGGAAGGTAAGCGGCTACAAGCGCCGCCAGAAGCTAACTACATTCGCAAAAGTTCTTCTCCTTTGGTTTTCCGTAGCAGAAAGATGGCGGCTATTACCAGACCTCGTGTGTTGACATGATGGAATATATATATTATATTTTTTTGCATATTAATAGTCTGGGCTTTTTAAATGAGCAATATAAAAAGAAAAATCGATTGAAATGTTTTTTTCATAAACGTATATTGCATGGAAAAATAAGCAGTCAAAATGCCCAAATTCAACTCTGAGGCGGAAAGAGGCGGTCCTAGAAAAGAGTTGCTGAAGAATCGAACTGGCACAAAAACCACAGGATGCCAGCCCTAACAAACGGCTCCATATTGCAGCCTACCAGCGCTTGCGCTGCGATGCAGATCATTTTTCATTAACGCTGTGATTTATCAACGCGGCTGCTGAGACGATCATAGCAGGGGCTTTTGATTAAGGCCATTAAATATCAAATATTAGCCGTGTGATTATTTATACAGCCGGCTTGATTTCTTTTACTCATTTATCTTTCTTTCTTTTTTTTTTTACTTTTTCTCAGTGACACTAGACAATGATGCCCTGCGATTGGCTGGCAACCAGTACAGGGTGTACCCCGCCTACTGCCCGAAGCCAGCTGGGATAGGCTCCAGCAACCCCCGCGACCCTTGTGAGGACAAGCGGTACAGAAAATGGATGGATGGATGGACTAGACAATGATGGGATCTATTTCGTGGCTCAGCAGGTGGATATGTTAATATGAAAATAGCTTCTACGCATTCGCCACAGTGACCTTTTTTGTAATGTGTATTATTCGTGGACGTCGCATCTGCACTACGGCACAAATTCTAGCTGATTCTGATTTTTGGTATCAGCACAAGGCTGGAGTGACAACTTAGCGGCCGAGCGCTGACCGCTTTTCCACCTTGCCGCCACTTGTAGTGCTAAGTTCATGTTTATTCATTTGACATTGTTGCTTCCCTGTGGTCACTTTCTCGCCGCAGCACAGAACAAAATGGATGATTCCACTCTCGATGGACTTAGCAAAGCGAGCTCAATAAACCTTCTGCTTTTGTTTGGTCGCTGCTATTATTTTGCTCATTTTCCTAAAGACCCGATGGCTCCTAGTCTTTTTATGTCTTCTCCCTCGCTTACCAATCCTACATAGCAGAATCCAAGGCTATCATTTGCACACGGATAAACACACGCGGTATCGATTGAGGATGCCATTGTTTGCTGCTGTTTGATCAAATGACTGAGAGGAAAAGGGGGGGGGGGGGTGGGGGCGGGAATTTTCAGGAGCCTCTCAGTTGATTGGAAAGTCACCTTTCTCTCTAACACATTTTTCAACACAGGCGAGTGTGGGTGGGCGAGAGGCTTTGAGGGTCGATAATGAGGCTGAACGGGGTGCGAAAAAAAAGAACGACCCAATGGGGAAAGGGCTGTTTTTTTGACAACCCTATTCCCACTTCTCAACAATGATTAATTATTTATATTTGGTACAGATTCATATGGCTTTTTCTTTGTCAGTTTTGAATTAAAAAACATTATATATAGAGATAAACCAATATGTCTTTTCGGGGATGATATCGATCGAGGTTATCAGTCGTCAAGGATCAATATTTGGAGCCGATATTCACCTTCACAAAAAAAGAAAATATCGGTGTCAAAATTAAAAAAATAATCATCATCATAAAAACTCTAAACAGAATAAAATGTACACTTGGAAGTAGGGCTGTGCGATTAATCGAAATGAAATTCCAATTTCAATTATTGCACTTCAATATTACAAAAGGGGCATAATCGTAAACAAACATAACAGATTATTAATACTACTTTTGAGTTGTTTAAATATTTATATGTATATATATATTGAAATGACTAATTCAATCAGTCTTGTTTGGTTCAAAAGGAACTTACATAATTATAGTGTTTCAAACTATTTTATTTGTCTTAATATTTTTAAATGTTTAAACATTTTCTTGTTTTGTACCCAAAAAATAATCGTTTGAATAGTTGTCATTTCAATTAACAAAATAATTGTGATTTTTTTTTTCTTCTTCCCATAATCGAGCAGTATTTTTACTGTGCTTGAGAGAATTGACCTATCCCAAACCTAGTATAGTTTTTTTTTTTCCGCTTAGAAATTCTAAGTACATTTTAGAAGGAATTTTTTTTCTGGATTTTTTAGTAGTATATAAAAAAAAAGTTAGTCAAGGTTTGAGGAACGAACTCACGACCTTCTGCTTAGGTTGCTGATATCCATAAATATACACAAAATATATTTTATATATAGATATTTATATATATATATATATATATATATATATATATACATATATAAGAGATCTTCCAAGTGAAAATTTTACTCTGTTTGGCGTGGGACCAAATAGACTCTTTTTAGAGTAAAATATACTCTACTAAATTCACTGTGTATTTTTATGATGATGATTATTTTTTAATTTTGACACCGATATTTTCTTTTTTTGTGAAGGTGAATATCGGCTCCAAATATTGATCCTTGACGACTGATAACCTCGATCGATATCATCCCTGAAAAAACATATTGGTTTATCTCTATATATAATGTTTGTAATTCAAAACTGACAAAGAAAAAGCAATAGGAATCTGTACCAAATATAAATAATTAAACTCCAAATATTAACCTCGTTGAAATGTCTATTAGCATAAGATTGAAGAACAATTTTTGACAACAGACATCTTTCACCAAAAAAGACCATTTAAAACAATAATAGTAATAATAATAATACTTGCAGCAAGTCCATTGCACACAAGTAATCTGCTCTAAATTTCCGTCTCCATTCACAACAACAGAAAAATTAATGGACAGAAAAGCTCAACCACTCAAACTTCCCGTAAAATGAGTAAAACATTATTGCAGGAATATAAGTTCCATAAAATGGCTCATATTAGCATTAACTGTGTTCTTTTTTTCTTTTCTTTTTTACACTTGGTCAAGACCCTAAAATAGCCAAATTAGCTTCACCGTTTGTCGTGTGTACATTTTCTCTGGCACACAAAGGCAAGTCGTAGACATTTTGGCAACTCACTGTTACTGCTCAGCCTATATTTACCGCTAACTAGCGGATGTTTCAAATGTAAGTAAAAAGGAAAATATGATGAGCCACCGCTACCATATGCATTCAAAGAGGATCATTTCATACGGAATAAGCTCAAACTCTCGACGGGGAAGAGATTATTACCTTCTCTCTTATTGTTGTCATGTCTCCCCTTTAAAAAAAAATTGCTCTTGTTGAGACATTGACAGGATTAACTTGCTTGCGCAATCTTCGGACACTGAGCTGGAACTTCCTTTCAGAGAGGGGAAAATGCCGGATTTAAAAAGATGCTTCCGTCGTAGGATTCTATTGTTGAATTTGATCTCTCTTTATTAAGCGGACGTTTGAAAAGGGAACTCAGACTATGTTAAGATGACACTTAGTAATCCTTAAAGCCAAATAGTTTATCATCTTCGTGTTAATTAAGCAGCTGAACATAAAACTGATCTCAAAGTCCCTACAAGCATCATTCCATATTTATTGGAATCGAGATTGAATTTTTTAAACGAACGATTGAACCTCCTCAAATTTCAGAAGTAGAAAATCGGTGCGCTCAAACGTAACCGCCCTCCTTTCAGCAAGATCACGGAGTGAGAGAAAGTATTGTGACGAGTTGCGAGTTGGCCTTTGAATTTGAATGGGCAAAAAAAAAAAAACGGTGAGCTTGCTGTTTGGAGTCAAAAAGACATGAAATCGCATTTTGTCTTACAAGCGCATATACTCTTAAACCCGGGCTGTCAGATTATCACACCCCTTAGCATTAGCGACTGTAAGACGACAGTGTTTTGTGTTTGTTTAAGACACGGCCAATTTTGCAAGGCAACTGGATTCACCAGATTATAGCCAAATACGCAAAAAGCCGCGCCAAGAGCAATCAGTGTCCTAGAGATAATGCAGCTGTGGAGTTTGGGGTTTTAGAAAGGGAACCTGGTGAGCCATGCCAAGTGAATGGATCATGTCAAGCTAACATCTATTCGTCCTTTCAAACCGACAAGACAAAAAAACAAAAAAAAAAAGGACGGTGCTATAGTGGACTGGTTGCCAGTCAGTAGCGGGTCAGTACAATTATCCTCTTTGTAATAGTAGTTAGATAGTTCATTAACTCATTGACTGCCATTGACGGCTATAGACGTCAAAAATTCATTTGAACTATTTCTATTAGTTTAACATGTTTTCCACTTTTGTTAACAAGAGTATGAAAACATAGGGAAAAAAATATTGTACATTTAGAACAGATATAAAATTTGTGATTAATCGGGAGATTTTTTTTTATCCCCTGATGCTCCTAATTCGTAATATTTTCTTCTTTCTTTTTTTATTTTAATTTAAACCATTTGAAATCTTCTTTTTTTTTTTTTACAAATGTGTGTTTAATCGTGAGTTAACTAGTGAAGTCATGCGATTAATTATGATTTAAAAATGTTATCGCCTGAGGCCCCTAATTTTTAATAATGATCTTTTCTTTTTCTTTTTTTAAAGAAAAGATCATTAAAAATTAAAATTACTTTTAAAAAAAGAACAAAAGATTATTAAAAATTAGGAGCGTCAGGCAATTAAAAATGTTTGTAATTAATCGCATGACAAATTTTATATCTGTTCGAAATGTACAATTTTTTTTTTTAGGTTTTCATACTCTTGTTAACAAAAGTGGGAAAAAATGTTCAACTAATAGAAATAGTTCCAATGAATTTTTCGACGTCTATAGCCGTCTCCATATTTTGCTCAACGAAACTCTATGAAAAAGGCAGCCTGCTGAACGAATGTGATCCTCGGTGAAGAAACGGCGCTCCCAGGCCAGACAATGTACATGCAACTTTGTGACATGCCATCTGTGAAGCCTTGCTACCCTCCAGGCCAGGTTTTTACATTCTGTTCTTTCCAAACGATGCATCAGTAACTTTGGCTCCGCGCCTTCACTGAAGGTTTCATTAGTAGCTTTTTTAGCATGTATCGTTTCATGGATTGTTTTAAAATAAACATTGTCATTGTGAGATGAATCACATCTTTGAGTTAAAAGATGTCGGCTCCGAGCGCCTCTGAAAAAATGCTTTTCATATACTTCTTTAATCGTTCTCTGAACCTCCTGTCATCTTACCTTTCCCTAACGCTGCACTGTTGTTCTAAAAAGCTTCAAAATGTTGGTTTAGTTATACCGAGCAAAAGACGGCTGTTGTGTTTTTCTGCTCGGTATCTTATTAGACCCAGATTAGCTTTAGTTGTGACACTAAAAATGGCCTTAGATGCAAATAATGCGGTTTTCTCAGCCTTGCTCATTGACTTATGACGGCGTATTAGGGCCACATATAAATATATTTGTTTAGAGGGCTCGTAAATTTGCGAGTGTATAAAGTAGCAGCTTTGCGAGAAAAAAAACTCTGAAACTTACGAGAAATGCACGTAGCGTAGCTATAGTCTAATGTGAGGATTCGTTAGTGGTGAATGGGATGCTGTTTATAAAATGAAAAGGCAGAATGGAGACGGATTCATTCTTAATTTAAACTTTACTCGCCATACACGGCAGCTAGAGCGACAACACTTCCTGATCCCCTATCAGCTGACTATCACTAACCAATCAGAAGCTAGCATACTTTTGGTAAATGCAAGTGAATGACGGATTGGCAGCAAATTCGACGCATCAACTTAGCTACTTGTACAAAATATATAAAAATGTATGAATGTGTAAATAATAATTCTGTAAACATAAATGTACAAGTAAATATTTATTTTTAACAAATTAACTTAAATGCTGACAGTGCCCAACGATTCAAAGTGTTAATGCTTAACATGATTAAAGCCATTACTATCTCCTTATTTGAATTATAATTTAGTACGAGTAGTACGCTACGTGTATTTCACTCTATTTCACTCAAGTTTCTTATTATTATTATTTTTATTTTATTTTATTTTTAAATTTTAAATTTTGAATTTTGAATTTTAAATTTTAAATTTTAAATTTTAAATTTTAAATTTTAAATTTTAAATTTTAAATTTTAAATTTTTCATTTTTCATTTTTCATTTTTATTTTAGAGAGAACTCAGTATTGTTCATTCGGTAATCTTACCGATTCGACATGTCATCACCATTGCTCTTTTTTTTCTCTCTTTTTCTTTTTTTTGTATGTGTGTGTGTGTGTGCATATGTGCGTGCGTGTGAGTGTGTACTCATTAATTCACCTATCAAAAATCCCATACCGTTCACCTAAACCGTTCTGTCTCCGTTCCGTTCCGTCTTCAATTCCGCTTATCCGGGGTCGGGTCGCGGGGGCAGCAGCTTTAGCAGGGAAGCCCAGACTTCCCTCTCCCTAGCCACTTCAGCCAGCTCCTCCAATGGGATCCCAAGGCGTTCCCAGGCCAGCCGAGAGACGTAGTCTCTCCAGCGTGTCCTGGGTCGTCCCCGGGGCCTCCTGCCGGTAGGACATGCCCGGAACACCTCCCCAGGGAGGCGCCCAGGAGGCATCCGAACCAGATGCCCCAGCCACCTCAACTGGTTCCTCTCAACGTGGAGGAGTAGTGGCTCGACGCTGAGTCCCTCCCGAATGACCGAGCTTCTCACCCTATCTCTAAGGGAGAGCCCGGCTACCCTGCGGAGGAAACTCATTTCGGCCGCTTGTATCCGGGATCTCGTTCTTTCGGTCACGACCCACAGCTCGTGACCATAGGTGAGGACAGGAACGTAGATCGACCGGTAAATCGAGAGCTTTGCCTTTCGGCTCAGCTCCTTCTTCACCACAACGGACCGATACAGCGTCCGCATCACTGCAGACGCTGCACCGATCCGTCTGTCGATCTCCCGCTCTAACCTACCCTCACTCGTGAACAAGACCCCAAGATACTTGAACTCCTCCACTCCTCCTGCCCACCTAAACCGAATACTTCAGAATCCAGCTAGAGTCGTGAGGTTGTCAGGAGACCAGAGGAAGGATCAAAGAAAGAAAGGAAAGTGAAATCCACTGCCAGAAAAGCTCAGTTTGCATTGGGTCTGACCGGCAACCGCAGCTTTAGGGTAGAAGGACTACAACACAAATGCAGGAAGTAGTTCTAGTTCCGGTATGACGGAAACACGGTTAGCAATTAGATGACGTTAGCACAAATAAGTGGCTTGCTGACTAGACTAAAACAAAAACCAAGACACCGAAATGGGGCATGGCGAAAGAAATAAGAGAAAGAAATGCGTAAAAGCAGGACAAATCAATGGGGCTGGTTAAATACGCCAGGACTCGGGACCCAAGGCTCAAAACAAGACCAGAGTTATCATACTTTTGGAATTTTCATTTTAGTTCGTTTGTTAGTTTGTTTTATTTCGTTTTGAGTTTGTTTCTCTTTTTTTTTTGTTAGTTGTAATTAGTTTTCAAGGTGATTCTGTTAGTTTTTATTAGTTTTATTATTATATATTTTTTTATGCTTAATTTTAGTTAGTTTCATTTTTTTTTTTTTTTTACGTGTATTACTTGTGCGCAATATTTAACTTATTGACTCCCAGCCATTTTCACTGAAGCAAACCCCCCTTCTCTCCTGGCTGTTTTACTGGATTTTGACTGATTTTGCAAAGCCCACAGAATATTTTGTTTTCAATTGCTATAAAACATGTAACTTACCAAAAGCCAAAAGAAAGATTAGAGTCTCTTCTTTCATCTGGATTTTTTTTTTATTTCTATCTGTTTCCGTTTAGCAGCAATAAGAATTAGAATATAGCTAAGTTTCATCATTATTCATGAATCTATTTAAAACACTGGGGAAAATAGCTTTTATTTTGCAACATGGCCCTGGTTGATCTCTTATATTCTGCTGCCACCTGCTGGCCCTTTTTGTAATTACTACAATTGCTTTAAGAGCTCTCTTCAGTTCAGAGTTTGCATCAAAGCCTTCTGTATGCTCTAGCATAAAAAAAACATTTAAAAAAAATGTATAAATACATTTTTGGGACCATGGTAATAGTTAAAATAAAACATATTTATACATTTTCGCCATACGTATAATTAGTTTTAGTAGATAAAATAAAAATGTTAAAAAGCAATTCCATTTTTATTTTATTTCTTTAACAAAAAAATTTTACATTTTAGTTTTTTCGTTAGTTTTCGTTAACTAAAATAACCTTGAACTGGACTTCTGGTCAGCCTACACTAATGAGAATGTGTGACAAGAATGGATTAAGGAATGACTGGGAAAAAGTATTGTATTATTAAAATTACTAGTACATGAGACTTGGCAACTTTTTCAGTCCAGGTTTGCGAGAGTGAGCAACTGGTCTCTTTCCTGTCCAAGATTGAAAAATACATTTGAGGGCTTTACATGACACAAAAACATCCCCAGGCACTTTTTGCAGAAGTGGAGAGCAAACTGGAGGGGCATCCAGAATAACAAAAGCTGTCAGGGAAGAAGTTATTTCCCAGTTTGACCCGCCTGCAGCCAAACGTGTCTATAAACGTTCGGCAGTACTCGAAGCAAGACAATCAACTGCCCAACAATATGTTTTAATCTTTTTTAAGCATCCCCTTCTTGTGCAGACTGACTAATACACATATATGTTAATGACTTGAGCTGTCCTGAGCCAATGTGGTTTGAGCAGTGTTAGTAAAAAGGAAAAGAGTGATGAAGACCCCCCCCCCCACCACCTAAAAAAAAAAACGAGAATGGGAGCCTCAGAGCAATAAACTGGCTGTCGCAATATCCGATGTTTTGGTTTGCCTCGGACATCTCTTTCAAGTGCCATCTTCACAAGCGGAAAAAGCAAGTCAAGTGCTTGTGTAAACTCGATGAGCTCATAAGAGCTGCTAAACAATAATAAATAAATAAATAAATGAAAAGTTGATGTTACTGAACAGCACAATCCGAAATCTTCAAGTCTGTAAGGTAGGTAAGACAATCTTTTCTTGGCCACTTATGTTCTGGGTTTGGTCATGTGACGTTCCCAAACTGAGCTGTGATTGGGCATTTTCTGAGCCCTGAGCAACTGTGATGTCATATTTAGTTGACAGCAAGTGTCAAAATGGCCGCCAGATAGATAAAAATGGGTGGATTTAGCTGCCTAATTTATATTCCACAAACACAATATTAATCAGAATTCCATTTTTAGACACACTAGTGAGGATGCATAGTACGTATTTTTATAAAGAATATTTTTGACGACTTCTCCGTGATAGGTTGTCTGCATGTCATTGGCAAGGGGACAAAAATGAAACTGAAAAATGTAAAAAATAAATATAAAAAAATAAAAACAGTTGAACTCTCTATTTGTGTGCAATAAGTTTGCAGACAAAAATGATGTTTTAAGGATTTATTTATTTATTTTTATCATTGAGCATTTGATTATCTTGTGACCTACAAGTAATCTCCACTATAACTTGTATTTTAACTCGGTGGCAGTTTTTTAATGAATGAATTTCCACTTCATGAGAACGGTTAAGTAAAAAAAATCAGCGAGATCAGGAGTGTAATGAATGTATTGTTGAGATTTTTTTTTTTCATTATTGCACAACCGAAAGTGTCTCGATTTACTATAACGGAAGAAGAAGAAAAAAAGATCACAAAGTAATTGAGGGCAGAGAAGCAATGCTACGCAGTTGAATGTGAAAGTGAGGTGCATGGCCCGCCTTCTCACGTCAGGATTTTCTCAAGGGTTTGCTTTTTTGAAAGGAAAAGAAGAAAAAAAAACTCTGCAGAACAGGGCTAGAATAGTTTAGCATTTTTCATTATCGCTGGCTTTAAATTCACTTTGAATTTCGTTTTTTAAATTTAGTTAATTTTAATGAGTTTTTAGAGCAGGTTTGTTCGTTTATCTGTGATCCTTTGAGGACAAAGCACATGAGGCACTTAGCTTTGTTTACGCAGACACTGAAAGTTTGAAAGTCTTTTCTGAGAACTCGCTCTTTTAAACAATAGTTGGCACAGGCCAGCTTTGATACTTGATAGCTGTCAATAAAGTTCTCTTTATTTACCAACACGGTGGCAGTAAAGTCTGTCTTCACCAATAAACCAGATCATCAATTAAACTGGAAAAAAGTGGCTCGCTAGTCGTACACAACAATTGTCTTTCAGTAATTCATCAAAACATAATGGCTAGCCTGTTAGCTTAGCGCTGCAGCGCGCTGTATGCGCTTCAGCTTCAACAGAGCACGTCTGCGATTAATCTGAGCAACGGCAAAGTTAATTAATTCGCTAATCCCTCACTGATCATGTTAACTAGGAGCGTTTCCACCACATTTATTTTGTAATCACCCTGAGTGAGAGTCTTTTGTAATCCACCTTTAAACAAAAGCATAGGTGACTTCCATTATGCTATTCCAGTAAATGTTATTTTTTTTTCGTATCTGTAATTAATTGTTTAATAAATAAATAGCAAATATAATGGATTCTACAAGACTTTACCAATCATTAGACCTTTTTATTTATTTATTTTTACTTTGGTGAGAAATGACTCAAAACGTATTTTATTATCTGAGTTGGGTACAATAACATTGAAAAATCAAAGTGGCAGAATTTATTTTATTTGTTTTATTAGGGGAGGATGAATTGTCCATTTATAAAAGAAGGAAAAATAAAATAGAGAGCATGCTCCGTCAGGGAGTTATTCCTTTGTTTGTTTCTTTAGTAAAGGCGAGAAACCTGATAGATTTATTAATTATTTTGTGAAAAAAAAGTTTTATAATAATGTCATTTGTTCTATCACAAGACGATAGAATTTTTTTAATGTTGTCTTCAGATAACAATCTGTGCTTCTTTTTCTTTTATGGATTTTCTCATTTGAATTAGATATATTATTGTCCTAAAATATCTTTGTCAAATAAATGTGCCTGGAGTCATTTATTTTCCTCCGTCACCTCATGCTCGCTCATGCAGGTTTCGTTGGTCTCTTAAAAAGTGACGAGTAAGATTTGAGTCCTGCTCCATGTGGAAAACCACCCGAGACAGCTTCTGTTGTGATTCGGTGCCATATAACAATACGCTTAATAGCGCTCGCACATAGACAGCAAACCGGGAATTGAACTTGAAACCTGCTTTTTAAGGCACTTGCCGTCGTAATATTATATTTCTCTTGAAGTCAAAACAGTAAACAGTCTGAAGCAAATCAAGCACGTCGCTTTTGCTTCCAAGTTGCTTTTTTTTACCACAGTAAACATTTAGAGTACTGGGACTTAACAAGACTCTAATTTATGTCTTTGCCCTGGAACGAGAGGCTCAAGAGCAATCTCCCCTCTGCATTTGGAAGACCGTCACGCAACCTTTTTCCCCTCTATGTAAGTCCTTAATTAGACAGAACTACATTTAGAGAATTTGGAGTTGGTAATTGCTTGTGCTGAGACAAGTGTAGGAAAGTCACATCTGGTTGACTGGCTTGTGGAGAGGCGAGCATGTGACCAGGGTTGTTCACTTGACACCACGTTATTTTTTTTATGATAGTATTTGTGGGATCCACTTCTCATTAGAATGCAATACATTGTAATATACTTTACAACCTACCTGCGGAGTAAACATTTTTGACTGGCACACCTCAATTTTTTTGCATTGATTTTTCCTATGTGTTTTTTTTTTTTTTTTTTACCTCAGGCGACCAAAAATGTTGTCATTTTTGGCCATTTTTGTTTGACATATTCTTTCATTTGTGTTATTTATCGTTTATCTGCATGTGAAAAAAGTGATTGTCTTGTTATTTTTGTTTTCACTTTCTGATTATTAATAATGTTATGTAATTAATTAATTATTTATTTGTGGTTATGTTAATAAAATATTTTTTTAAATTAAGTATTTTGTCTTTTTTTTTTTTTTTTTTTCGAAAATGGCATCGAGTATCCAGCATTTTCCTTGGTATCGATATCGAGTTTTAAATTTTGGTATCGTGACAACCCTAGTAATCTGCAAATACGTACGAACGTACTTGCAGGCTAAATTCTAAAACTAACAAAAAAATGGCTTATTTTTTTTTAAGATGGAGTGCAGCATGTACGCTGTGCAGGACGATCATTTATTTTTTGGGGACAAAATGAGAAAATATTTACGTAAAAAACTAATTAAAAAAATATGAATACAAATAAAATTCTTTGAAACTAATATTATGCAAGTTCATTTTGAATTAAACAAAATGTATTAAATTAGTTATATTAAAATTTTAAAAAGGTGCAAATGTATACATTTAAACAACTCATAAATTAGTATTAATAATCTTTTTTTGAAGATGATGCTGATTTTGTAATTGTGGAGTGTAATAATTGAAATTGTAATTAAATTTCAATTCATTGCACAGCCCTATGAACAATGTTTATTTACTTAATTTTCGAACGTGTTGTATAATGTAGGCAAAATGCTAGAAAGAAAAAAAAAGGGGTTTTTTTGTTTTTTGTTTTTTAGTTTTTTTAGGTATATATATTTTTTTATTTTTTTGGGGTTTTTTTTTTTTTTTTTTTTGTTTTGTTTTTTTAGGGTTTTTTTTTTTTTTTTTAAGTAAGTTATTACCCCGTGCCATTAATGGAAAAAAAGTTTTTCGCGTTTAGCCTAAAAGCGTACTTGCAAATACTGTACTTTTTCACCAATCCATTGTAACTACTAGTGATGTTTGGCTTGGCAGGCAAATGTCTGCTCTCAGTTTTCAAAGTGACTCGTATGAAAAAAGAGCAGCTCCAGTATATCATGCGCCGAGCTGCTATTTTATAAAGATTTCAAAATAAAGCAGAAATTACCCACCAGTTACTCAACGCAGTAGCTTCACTTGAGTAATTATTTGGACGATTACTTTTCGCTTTCACTCTACCCACCTCTGGTTCTAAGTGAATTTGCGGGTCTTAGTTTGAATGTCGACCGTGGCAATTAATGGCTTGATTGCGAAAACAGATGTCCACGATTAAGCAGCAGAACCTTTTGGCCCAGCAGTCTGTGTTGTGTGTTTGTGTACACACAGTTAGTCTTACTGTGACTAACATCCTCCCTCTTATTATTCACCCACGTGCAGATTAAATCATAATTGGAGTCAATGACTCACGTCTGGAGTCTTTAATAGCTCTGCTGGGACATTCCTTTGGTCGTCACGACGCGCACGCTTACATGCACGCACGCACGCTCATATCTCTTGCCCCAAAAAAAAAAAAAAAAAAAAAAGTACATGTGACGCTAAGGAGTCATCAACAACGTAATACAGTGACGGCACAAAGATAATCATTTTTTTATATACCTCATGTAGCTAAAACAACCAAAAATATGTTAACCCAGTATGATGCGGTGCCATTTTTCACCCGACCAACAATAATACCTCGCAGACAGTGTCAACCCAAACTGAACATTATTACCTCTGTAAAGGCATTTCTCATAGATGTAATTGGATTTCATTGGATTTTTCAGGCGTTTGTGAAGTCTGTGTCTTGAACTGAGCGGGAGAATGAGTCATTGTTGCTCTTGTGGGACGCCGTGACTCGCTTCTTTTTCTTCGACGTCTCCGTGGACCTACAAACCTTGTGTGAGGGTTTAGTTTTAATGAAACAAGAAATCTCTTCTCATTCATTTCCCGGTAACGAATTATAATGAGTAAACAGTCATTTATAAACATTGGGAGAGCCGAACGGAAATCCTTAATGCGAAATGCTATCTTGGTTGACAGTTCAACAGCGCTAAACAAGAAAATGCTCTAACTTACCGTTACCCAACCTTTTTTTTTGCTCTGTTCCAACAGCTATCGGAAGCTGACCGTGCCGTTTACCCGTAATGTAACATTGTAAATATACCGCTAAAATGTGAGCGGCAACCAGCGTGGATAGTAGGACTACATTTCCCATGATTCTTAGATGCAAAAGCAGGAAGTAGGTCGAGTTCTGGTCAGTGCCTATTAGCTGCTACTGATTCGATGCGAATTAGAACGCAAACATGAATTTGATAGTAAATACGAAGGAATTTAATAGTTAAATTACATTTTAACTCATTCACTGCCATTGACGGCTATAGACGTCAAAAATTAATTTGAACTATTTCTATTAGTTTAACTTTTTTTTTCCACTTTTGCTAACAAAAGTATGAAAACCTAGAATTTTTTTATTGTACATTTAGTACAGATATAAAAAATTGTGATTAATCATTAGTTAACTAGTGAAGTCATGTTTTTAATTACAATTTAAAATGTTAATCGCCTGACGACCCTAATTTTAAAAAAAAATATTAAAAATAAGGGGCGTCAGATGATTAAAATTTTCTATGGTAAAAATTTACAATACAATTTTTTGTAGGTTTTCATAAAAAATGAAATGAAATGAAAAAAAATTTAAACTAATAGAAACAGTTCACATTAATTTTTTACGTCTATAGTCGTCAATGGCAGTGAATGAGTTAATGGGTTTATCTTTTTGACAACTGATTGACATACACATGACAAAAAAAAAAAGGGGACGCCGGACGGGACCTGGATAATATCGGGACCAAAAAAATGAGGTTGGCAAAATCCACTAAGATGCGAGACCCAAGGCTTAAAAACGGGACCATCCCGGGCAAAACGGGATGTCTGGTCAACCTATTTTCTTGGTTAAGTTTTCGGATCATTTGTTCAAGTGTGAACGCTATCATCTGAACCTAGGTCCGAACCTTGGCCCTTCTCTTTGACGCTTATCTGTTAGAATGTGTTTTGTGGGGGGGGCTTTTTTTTTAAAGCACATTGTAAAAGCTTTCCGTGACGTAGGTAACCCGGTAGACAATAAATTATTTTCATATGTTCTCGTCTATGGATTAGATATGGATTCTACCTTTGGCCACAGTCAGAAGCGTAGCTTGCCATCAGGCAAGGCAGGCAATTGCTTGGGGCCCCCTTTAGTAGTAAAGATTTTATTTAAGAAAAAAAACAGTAACGACCATGGCGGGTTTTTTAAGCGACAATGTACGGTAAGGAGTTTATTAAAAAAAAAAAAAAAAAAAAACTATTTATAGTAAAATGTTAATAAATAAATACATTTAAAAACGACCATGTATAGAGGCATTTATTTATTCAAAAAAAAATGTTTAATGGCAATGGATGTTTAAAAAAACAACAACAATTTAAGTTAAATTTTTCAATGACCACATGTAGTAAAGCATTTTTAAAAACATGTTCTTGTAAGGCTTTTTTTTATTTTTATAAAATCATGTTTACTAAGGTTTTTTATTATAAAAAAAATACTGTAAATAAATAAATAACCATTATAGTAATGCCTTTTTTTTAAGCATTAAAATGTATAGTCAGGCATTTATTTAAAAAAAACTGTTATAGTAAATTTCATCTGGCTTTTTTTTTTTTTATGACTTTGTATGGTAAGGCTTTTATTTATTTTTTAAAATAAATGACAATGTATAGAAAATGACCGTGGGGTGTTCTTCAAAATGACGTACAGCAAATCAAAACAATTTATTGTAAAGCTTTTATTTACTTTTTTTTTTAAGGATCATGTATATTAAGGTGTTTATTTTTATTTTTTTATTATTTAAAAAAACGACCATGCGATTAGTAATTTTATTTTCCTGTTTTCTGGCTCACTTGATGGTGATTGTTTATTGAAGATACAGATGTGCAATTTTACAATGATGCACCATGAGTGGCCGCTGGGGCACCCAATCCCTTCTTGCTCGGGGCACCCAATCCATTCTTGCTCGGGGCCCCTGGAGAATGCTACGCCACTGGCCGCAGTAAGCCATTTTAAAATAAAGGTCAAATGTTGGGGCGTTTTTACGTGTTAAAACTGTATCTTCCATTTCAATAAGTTACGTTTACAAATAAGTACTCGAACCTCATTGCGAAGGCTCGTCCCATGTGCACACGGTCGGACGGACTTCCTGAAAGCTATCTCACAGTCACTGCGCACTTCATAAACACAGAGCCGGTGAAATAATAAATCCCGTTCCATTAACGCGCCATGTTTATGAAGTTACACTACGTACATGTCGTGCATTTTGTATACAGCAACTGAATTGTTTTACATTCCGCTTGCGAGCTTGGTGAGTTTTATTTGATGGCAGTTGATGAATGAATGATGATGCCAAATGTCTTTAACAGCATTTAGATCGCAACAGCAATAATATAAAATAACAGCGTTTAATGAACATGACAAATAGCTTTGGGAACAGTGGGACTTGTTTTGCTCATTAAACCACTCCGGAGAAACATTAAAGTTGGTTGAATTAGATCAACCTTGTTAAAATAAGCGCTGCGCTTCACCTGAAGAATTTTATTAGGGGATATGATTTTCTTTTTTCAAATGGATGAGGAGATTGCAGATGGGATCAGAAAACAATGTGTAACATGGAAAACTAATTATTTAACGAGGTCAAATCAAAATGTGAAACTCGTACTGAAATTAGAGGACTTGGACTATTTTGAGTTAAAAAAATGGCTCCAAACAAATTACTCGATTATTCAAATTGATAGAGCTCAGACTCACGCCCAAAACCGACATTCAATGTTTGTTTTGCCGTTTAATCATCGAATCTAGAATCAACTTGAATGGGTTACTAATTGCACCTTTTCAAAAAAAAAAAAAAAAACATGTCATAGTCGAAAATGAAAAATCCCATTTCATCATGTCTACACCATAGTTTAAAATAACTTATTTTAACAGAGTTTTTTTTTTTTTTTTTTTTTTTTTGCCTTTGGGCTCCTCCCGGCGTGTTGTACTTGTCTCGTCCTAGCTAGCACTAAGCTAACTTTCTTTTTTTTTAACATACATTTTTCAAGGAGTTGGTGACGTGTCCACTAGGGTGGATAACGTGCATTTGAGCAACTGATGAAATATGTAAATGATGTAAACAATATAGAAAATGTCTGATTTTTAACATTGTATTTTAAAATTTGACATTGTATTTTTAATTTAATTTCAAAACTAATATAGTTCATTCAAAAAGATTTACCCAAAGAAAAATGAACCTCTTATGAAGTACAAAGTAGTAATTTTCTTTTTTTTCTGGCAACCATTCATCATCATCATCCCCACTTGAGTCAGACGGTTTGGCTAACATGTTATGCACCTGACTACAAAACATAACGACCAGGATCCTTACTCTCATATGAGGACTAAAATCCATAAAACATTGCCATAATAAAAATTAAATGATGATTTAAAGCAAAAATTAATTAATAAATACTGCAGATGAAGTATTATCAAAAACAACAAAGTTGCAAGTCACAATACAGCTCATGATGTCCAAAGTCCAATTTAGTGGACTCATGATCAATCGGCATCTCCTCAAATTACAAAATCAATACTTGGATATTTTAACTTTTATATTATTCCTTAGTTGTTGCTTGATATCCCAATATATATTTTTTTACTTACAAGGGCATCCTGAATTTCTGTCAGCCATCTTGTTGTCTGTCTTTTTTTGGGGGGGGTGGCAGTTTATGTCAAGACTACAGTAGTGTCCACTGGAGTGGCTAATGGCCAACTGTGGCAAAAGTATTCATTTACATAGGAGAAAACAACGTTTTGATAGCTGTCCAAAGGGACCGACTGCTTCTTGCTTAAAGTGAACAATTAAACATTAATTTAACTAGTTATAGCGGATGTAAAGGTGTTGCTGTTTTTGGCTGCACCTCTGGAAGCACGGTCACCAGAGGTGGCAAACCCAGATCCAGGAAGTAAAAACCCTGCCACAGTTTGGCTTTAGCTCCTAGTGCTAGCTAGCTAGCTCCATAGCAGGTAAACCAGCACCACGGGAGCTAGCTAGCTAACTAGCACTTGACGCTAAAGCCAAAATGTGTCATGATCTTTACTTTCTGGACCTGGATTTGCCACCTTTGACGGTCAACACCACAAAGACAAAAAAGAGACACGTTAGTTACAAAAACAAACCTGCCACATCATGACAAAAACCTTTTGCTGACTGCAAGAATCATTTCACGTATTTTCTTCGGCCGTTTGAAATCATGACCAACATGTTGGATTCTGTTGTTTCCTTCACTCGCTCGCTCTCTCTCTCTCTCTCCCTCTTACTTTCATCTCTTGCTCCATCTTATTTCTCAGCCGCCGGTTGCCAGGGTAACTGACGTTAATTAATATGACCATCGATTCGCTGCTTTTCTTATCACCGTTTGCCTCCTTTTGTTTTTTTTTTCCCCCGAATGTCGTTTTGGGTGAGGAGTGAGAGGCCCAGCTGTTTTATGTTCCCTGAGGGAAGGCTCAGTGACCCGCACGATGGGAAACAAACCCTCTGATCTAGAAAGCAGCATAAACACCAAGCCCGCCGTGGTACGATCCATCACGCATGCACAGGTATGAGCCCCCACCCACCCCCCTTCTCCCTCGTCGGCATCCCCGCCACATACGCACACACAAGCCATCGCAACGTCAGCTGCAGCAACCATGGTAACAAAAGAGCAAGAGACTGTTGGGATTCGCAGCCACTTCACACCAACGCATCATTAACGTCATTTAACTCTCCCCTTGGTGACACTGTCGTTTTCTTCTCCACCTCCCCCCCACCCTCGCACGCCCACCCCACCCGTTTTCATCTATCCAGAAAGCAAAGTTTGCGTCTTTCACACTCTCTAGCGCTCTGAAGCCTCTGCTGGCTGGTGAGTCACTCGACGTGGTAAGTTGCCACTTGACGCGGTCTGGCACCCTCATTACGACACAGCTGCAGCGCTGCTCTTCGGGAGTCTCCGCAGGGGTCAAACGCTGACATTTGCACATTTGTCGTTTTTTGGTACATGAATGATTCAGCGCCGTGCTTTCACTGCAGAGTGATGTCATTGGAAATAAGCAGCAGGAAATGTAGCACGGGTCTCCGGTTCAACTAATACCTGTTTAAGGATACAGTGCACGGCGGGAAACAATTATGCGTTATGCCTAATATCCAGGTAGGACTGTGCAATTAATCGAAAAATTTAATTACAATTACCATTATTACACAATTACAAAATCAAAAATAAAAAGATTATTCATGTTAACTTTGAGTTGTTTAAATGTATATATTTGCACCTTTTATATTTAGAAATGACTAATTTAATAAATCTTGTTTGGTCCAAAAGGAACTTGTGTTTCAATTTTTTTATATTTTTCTTCATATTTTTTTACATGTTTAAACATTTTCTTGTTTTGTACCAAAAAACAAATGATTATCCTAATCATGATTTCAATAAATTATGATTCATATTTTCTTTATAATCAAGCAGCCCTATATCGGCATAATCAAAAAAATAATAATTATTCATGTTAATTTTGAGTTGTTTAAATGTATATATTTGCACCTTTTATATTTAAAAATGACTAATTTAATAAATCTTGTTTGGTCCAAAAGGAACTTGCAAAGTGTTTCAAATAAATGTATTTGTCTTCATATTTTTTGACATGTTTAAAAATGTTCTTGTTTTGTATCAATTATTACCAAATTAATTATGATTAATATTTTCTTCATAATCGAGCAGCCCTATATCCAGGTTAAGGTCCATGTACTAGTGCGCTCTGTGTCACTAGTATTTCAATAACGTGTGTACATGTGATGTAAATGTATTAGGGGTGTTAAAACCCGGTTTAATTCGGGGGAGGGGGGGGATGATTGAAAAGATCTGATTGCATCAAATTGAATCGTTCCACTTTAAAATGTATTGAGAAACGTATCAAATCGTCATTTATTGGAGAGATGCACTCCCCTAATATATATTACCTCTGATAAGGAAATGCCACATTTACAGGACTAACAAATTCATTCATATTGTAAGATAGCAACTAGAAAAACTCATTGCAGCACACCGTATCAAACTAAACCGTACGGTATTGAATCGGAATCGAAATGTGAACCGTATCACATCTAATGCATCGAAATACATATTGAATCGCCGTTTACTGTAGAAATGAATACCCCTCATACATGTATACACGTATATCGCTGGCATCGCGCCGAAACCTCATAAGTCACAATTTGGTCAATTTAATATATTTTTTTTCAAAAATCTATCCTGATGGTCACGTGTGGGTGTCACTTATACACAAATATTTACCAATTTAAAGTGTTGAAAATAGCTTGCTTGTCTTTAATTTTATTGAACAAACACGACGTTTCTGGGGGTCTCTTTAAAAGTGATGATTTTGGAGGTAGAAGGAGCGTCATGTTCATTTATTTGGGGATGGGGGCTCGCCATTCAAGCTAAACGTCAAGCCAGGACAGAATTTGCAGATCTACAGCAACGTGAAAGCGGCACAGGTCAGTCACAAGACAATCACTAAACCTACACTGCCACCTGCTGGTCAGTTGCAGTACTGCAAAAACAAAACTATCATTAACGAAGTTACAAAAGACTTTCTTTTAAGCATTATATTTTATATCAATATAATGTACTTTACTTTTACAGAAGGGTTCTAGATGGAGAAGCGCAGTATATTACAAATATATTTATCATTTTAATTACAGTGTATGTAAATATTATGAATAGTATGTTTGTTGTATAATCATACACACACATTTTCTGCATTTTTTTTCTCTCACACTCTTCCTGGATTATATTTGTTCAATTACTAAAAATAAGAGCTGAGACCTTTCTGAGCTAATTGCCAACGTGATTTTTCCACTGACTCGCTGTTATACATTTTACATTGAGACGCATATGTTGCTCGGTTACGTAAAATGAATATTCCGGTTGACTTCCGGACTATGCCGGTACAAGATAAGTTGTGCGGAATGTTGTCCGCCTCGAAAAAAACGTATGAAAAGTGACGTTATCCTGTGTCATTTGAATGGGAGGAAAGAGAGAGAAAAGTGAAGCCGGAAGTTTTGGAGGAAATGCTGATCCAAACCGAGTGTCTCGAAAAGAAAACGTAAAGGGAAACTGTCAACCGTTTTGAACCAGTGGCGTGAAAGACGGGAAGGAAGTGAAAACATGAGAACGGCAAGTGAAACTGGAAGGTTTCTGGTCGGACTGAAATAGACGTGCAAAGTTATCTGTTGAAGGGGGGGGGGGGGTGTAATCTTGTCTTGAACAGGCCATACTGCACATGTACGAACTTGTCAACCTTGGCGTAGTATATAAAGCTTTGCTCACAACACATTGCTGGGTCTGGTTTACAATAGTCCTTTTACAAGTTTTTTTTTCTTTTTTTTTCCACAAGCTATTGCTCTTAGAAGCCATATAAAAAAATGGACTCTGACCATTATGATTGTAAAAGATAAACTCATAACAATCTACAACTGCTCTCTACATTGTAAAAATGAAGGACCTGGGGGGGAAAAAAAACAAAAGAGTCTTTATTCAGATTTACACAGCGATTCACAATATCACCAGCAGAGTAAAAATAAAAAATAAACTTGGCACACAGCCCAGTTGTTCACCCTTATACTCAAGTAAAAATTGTTCTTTATAGGCCAGACAGATACATCACTTTTTTTTTTCCATTTGTGTATTCATAGAGTACATTACACAACTTTTTTTTTTTATATAATTAAACAGCAGACAACCAAAGTTGTGCGTATTGGCTGACAAGCGGTTAAGAGCACTGCTAGATGTCAAATTTATATGATGTCTTTAAAAGGTCAACTGATGAACTCACTTGCCAATTAACTCATTCACTGCCATTGACGGCTATAGACGTCCAAAATACATTTAAACTATTTCTAGTCGTGGGTTTAAAAAAAAATTCCACTTTTGTTAACAAGAGTATGAAAACCTAGAAGAAAAACAATTATTGTACATTTTAAACAGATGTAAAATTTGTGATTAATCGTGAGTTAACTATTGAAGTCATGCGATTAATTACAATATAAAAAAAATAACCGCATGACACGATTAAAAAATATATATTATTAAAAATTAGGGGATTTTTGATGTAATTAATTGCATGACTTCACTAGTTAACCCACGATTAATCACAACTTTGTTCTAAACGTACAATAAATCTATTTCTAGGTTTTCATACTTTTGTTAACAAAAGTGGGAAAAAATGTTAAACTAATAGAAATAGATCAAATGAATTTTTGACGTCTATAGCCGTCAATGGCAGTGAATGAGTTCATTTCACAGCAATAAAACAAACAACAATAACAAACACCCCTTAAAGACAAATTGAAAAATACAGACATCGAATCAATACTATCAATTCATCAAAGACGGGACATTCAAAACATGTTAAGGTGAGTAAAAATTGCTGACATGACAAAGGAACCAAAAATAAGAAGGCACTTTTGGTAAGGCTATTTAATTCAAACCAAACAACTTGCATAATAGAAACATGTCACTTCCTGTCTGTGCATCCAGTGTGAATTGCTTTTAGGGCTTGGTTCGAAGAATCACACATATCCAATTGAGCTTTTCAATGACAAATGGGTCATTACTAAACATTCTAGATTTTTTTTTTTTACATCCGCACTTTCTAATTCAGTCTACTTTTTTCCTCCTTTGTACAATTTTAGCAAGTATACAGTTGAATTTAACGTTGGCTTACATTTTTGCCTAAGTGCATACATGTATTGAAATTACAATAATATGTCATATGTGACCTCACAAGACTAAACATGACATTCTGATTAATATTACATTTGTGGAATATGAGTTGTGCGGCAAAATGCAGCTGTTTTTATCCATCTCAGGGGGCGGCCATTTTGCCACTTGCTGTCGACTGAAGATGACACCACAGTTGCTCAGGCACAGGCATCGACCAATCGCAGCTCACCTGTTTTCTGAAGCTGAGCTGTGATTGGTTGTTACCTGAGACATGGGCGACATTGATGTCATCTTGAGTCGACAGCGTGTGGCAAAATGGCCGCCCCCTGAGATGGATTAAAAACGACTGGATCTTCTCAGGGCGGCGGCCATTTTGCCACTTGCTGTCGACTGAAGATGACATCAATGTTGCTCAGGCAACAACCAATAAGAGCTCACCTGTTTTCTGAAGCTGAGCTGTGATTGGTTGTTGCTAAGACCTGAGCAACTGTGATGTCATTTTCACTGAACAGCAAGTGACAAAATGGCCGCCTTCTGATATTGATCAAAACTGCTGGATGTAACTTATATTCCACTAATATTAATATAATATATTAATATGAACCCAAATACCGTATTTAGACTCGTGGGGCTGCATAGAACATATAATTGTCGAGATTTTTATTTTTATTTTTAGTAAAATGGCAGCGTTTTGGTGCGCATGTTTCTTCATCCGTTCCATATAAAGTTGACACCAGAAGTATTTCAACAAGTGAATTTCATCCCCCTTTATTTGCCTGCTCTTCTTCAATGAGTAAAATTGTCCAAATGCTTCCAAGTGGAACTTCAAGGAAGCATCACTGGCTCAAGACACTCACGTCATTTAAAAGACTTTAAATCTCTAATTAAGGTGCACGATTAAACAGTTGACGCCCTGAGGATCCTCCATTTGAGGATTTGTTACGCTATAACCTGAGTAACTCAGTGAGGAATATTTGTAATGTCTCTTATACCTGCAATGCTCTTTACCTGCGTGCGTCATTCGTTGGAGGCTAAAGCAGAGACACGGCACAATTTCCAAGGCACATATTGTCGCTGTCCTGTGAAAAACACGTATATGTCCATTTTTGGCATTTTTTTTACGTTTATGGGATGAAACATCCGCAAAACATTTGTTTGTTTATGGACATAAGTGTTTTGTCCTTCTTTTTTTTTTACGTTTATGGGATGAACCCCCATTTTTTTTAATGGACATAAGTGTTTTGTCCATTTTTTTTTTATGGACATACGTGTTTTTCTGGACATAAGTGTTTTGTCTTTTTTTTTTTTTAAACGTTTATGGGATGAAACACACCCCACCACCCCCTATTTTTTTTATGGACATAAGCGTTTTGTCCATTTTTTTTTTTTTACGTTTATGGGATGCCCCCCCCCCCCTATTTTTTTTTTTTATGGACATAAGCGTTTTGTCCATTTTTTTTTTTTTTACGTTTATGGGATGAATGAAAGTTAGAAACATCCCCAAAACGTAAAAACAAAAAAAATAAAAAATGGACATAAGTATTTTTCACAGGACGACGACGACATTAAGAATACACACACACACACACACACATAAAGTGCAGAAGCAGCTCGCAAGCGCACGTGATATTTACATTTTTCCGACAACGAGACCTGTTAGTGAGTCTTGTCAGTTGATCTGCGTGTGCGTGGGCGGGATTTGTCCTGAGATCGTCCGATGCATTTTTCTGTACGTTTTCCCTTCATATGATGCTGCTTGATTGCAGTTTTCCTTATTTTACGTCAGTTATTTTGAGGATTTGGACTATATAAACAGGAGAATAAAAACACATATATATATATATATATATATCAATGTATTTTCAAGAACTTACACTCCCCAAAATAATGCTCGCTTGTTTGTAGCGATGAAGTTGAAATCATTTTGAATGCAACCGTATGATTATTCCTGCACATACAGTACAAGTTTGTCTACATTTCGAGCGCAGTATGATTTCCTCGTGTGATTGAACCGCATGGGGCTCATTTGCATAGCGACAGCTGAACTCTGATTATATTCCCTGAATGTGATATTTTGCGTTTGAGACAAACCGCATCTCTCAGCGTTCACTCCATATTTTGATGAATTTGCAGTGAAAATTTGTGGTACAACAAAAATGAGTTTCGGGTTGTCTTGTAATAAAAACAACTATTTTGCTTCATGAGAAGTTAATTAAACAGTATATCTTAAAAGGAACCCCGACTGTAATGACAAGTTTGCTCTATATTATTTATTTGGTTGTTACCAACATAACTGTGAGATTTATTTTTAATACATTTTGTAGAAACTTTGGACGTACTTTAAAATTATTATTTATTTATTTTTAAATCTCTCTCTCACTCTCTCTCTCCCTCCCTTCCTCCCACCCACCCACTCACTCACTCTCTCTCACATATATATGTATTTCTATTGTGTGTATATGTGTATATATATATATATATATATATATATACTATATATATATATATATATATATATATACTATATATATATATATATATATATATACTACATATATATATATACTATATATATATATATATATATATATATATATATATATATATATATATATATATATATACACACACACACACACAATATAAATACTGCTGGTTTGCTTGGTAATTCTTTCCGTGGGTTATTTATTAACTGCATGATCACTTGTTTTATAAACAAAACACTGAGATTTACTTTTTTTTTTACACAAAACACATTTCACTGAATGATATGAGTATACGAGCCATGTGCTATCTTATCTTATGGCAAGTATGAACTGGAGGAATGAATACAAGCTGGTCAAACGGGTTTTATGCAGGCGGCTGACAACGTTTTATGAAGCAATAGGTTGAGTCCCACTGAATTAAAATTTCACGAGTCATGTTTCGATAAGTGCATCGTCACAATTTAGAGGTTGAGACCTTAAACGGGTTCCAGGTTAGTTTTGATGACGTCATTTTGAGTATGGACGCTTCTGATTGTCAAATTCTGCAAAAGTTTTTTGATTAACATTGTGCTGTAATATGTTTCTATTTATCATCAATAATAAACGTAGAGAAATACTTTCTCATTTGGATCTTGAGCTCAAAGTGTGGGAAATGTTACATTCATAATGTTTTTAAATAATTCATTGTAGGGATAGACCGATACCGCGCAGATATTTGGCATTTTGACGAATATCGGGATCAGCCTTTAAAAAATAATAATAATCTGACAGCCGATAAAAGGTCAATCTAAAACCATTTTAATCTTAGGGACCTTTCAGTTAACTTTATAACCTGAACCTTTTGGTTTTGTTCAACAGTAAAACAAAGAAATGTGAAAGTTTAAGATTTCAGGTATTTTTAAATTTTGGAAAAAATATATTTTACTGTGGAAAACTATGGAGAGCTATGGTATTTATAAGTTTCCTTTGAACTTTTTAAGACGTACTGATAATCTTGGGAGCGCCCTGAACATTTTGCTGGAAATTTTAAAAGGAAGTCTATTGCGGAAAATTTAAAAAAATAATAATAAAATCTACATTTTGAAAAGTCTGACAATATTTCACTACACATGCCTTAAGACATTACAATAAAGTCAAAATTGGCATCTGTATTTTTTTTTTTGACGGCAATATTTTTTTCCCATATTTTACCAGGGACTGTCTCACAATTTGATTCGATTACAAATTTTGGGTCTGCGATTCGTTTTAAAATTGATTTTTCGATTCAAAATGATTCTGCATCAATTTATAGATGTGCAAAGAATTGTCACAATCTACTCCAGTCTGACTCGCTAATGCTAATTAGCGCGCTCCTCGCGGCAATTTTATCACTCAAAAGAACGGCTATTACAAAACTCTTCAGGAATGTTTACAGAGAAGCATCTTAACATTACTCGCCAGCATATGCTCTTCCTACGCTGCAAAAAATGCAACTTTTATTGGCATAACTTGACATTTTCCTTCTACTCTCTAGAGTGGCTACAATTTAACAGTGTATCAGAACGCGTGGAACCACACTGCCCCTAAGTGGCTAAATCTGGTACAACGTGAACAGCGCTCCCAATAAAGGCACACACAAACAAGGGCAAGACAGAATAAAATAATTTAAATGATTTGGGGACATCTAAAATCGATTCTGAATCACACTAAATGAGAATCGCGATTCTTATGAGAATCGATTTTTTTGGGCACACCTCTACTTTTGACTGAAAATGAATATCGGCTCCAAATATTGGTCATCGGCATCCTAATTATTATAATTAAAATGAATACACTGAACGTTAGACACGCTTCCAAGCAGCTACATTGGTTGTGACGCAAAGTAAACGAAAAATGTCTACCGTCTTGAATGTTGGCAGTGCATAGCAGAGAATGGCAGGAGCCAAATCCAAACAGAACGTCGTCGTCGTGAAGACGCAGAAACCAGATCAAGTGGTGGCCCAATCCCTGCTCGGTAATGTTCGACTTAAATAAAACGAGGTGGTCTTGAGGTTAGGAGGTGGTGACGTCTGAGGTTTTCATAATGACGCTGGCCCGCATCTCGTGAGTGTGGCCGGCGGGTATGGAAGACGTGACTGCGTTGTGACTGTAAGGCGTTGACCAGCTGTCGCTTTGATAGCTGATGGGGGGGTTGGGGTCTCGCATGGTGGTTATTCGGCAGTACGGTTTGCTTCCTCGAACGAAGGTGGCCATGCCAGGGAGGGAAGAGGGGGGAACTTTAAGAACTGACCTGCCGCGATCCCGCCTCCAGGCTGGGTTGACTGCCTGTCAGTCAAAGCAAAGGGCAGAAAATGCAGAGGATGGTAAAAGTGCAAGTGACCTGTGGTGTTCCTCAGGGGTCAACGTTAAGCCCCTTGTTGTTTTTACATTCCGCACTTCACATTATTCACAGATGACACAAGTATTTTGTTTTTGGGTAATGATGTGAATTGGGGGGGTTGAAAAAGAGGAAAAAATGTTGGAAGGAATGGTTTGAGTCAAGCAAATGAAGAGTCAATTGAAACAAACTAAATATATTGTCTTTTCAAAGTGACCAATCAATGTTAAATTAATCATATTGAAAATTCTAAAAAATAATATTAATAATAAAACAGCTTATGTGAATGAAACAAATTTTAATAATAGCACAAAACAAGTTAATTTGAAAAAAATCATATTCATTATAAAAAGGCAAAATTATGTAAATCTCTCACAATACTAAAAGTTAAAGAATTCTTAAACAAACAGATTGTTTATTTTGTATTGTTCCTTTGCTGTATCTACGAATACTGATCCATTTTTTTAATTATTCAAAAAAGAGGTATGTGAATTGTAAATAACGTTACTTACGGGGAACACACAAATCTGCTTTTTATTCAGAATACTTTAAAAATCAAAACCTCCATTGAATTACACAATTTCTGTACAACATAAAAAAAAAACCCGTTTTGTTTTTTTGTACATACGATCTTCTTCCAAATTATTTAGCTATTTTGTCAATGTTGAATTTTTGAGGAAATGGCCCCAGGGAGTTGAATGTGCGTGTTCCATTCGATGCAGGTACATTGAACTATAAAGTGGGACTGTTAATGTTTGATAACGAGAGTTCCTGGGCAAGGCCATCCTGTGTGTGCGTGGGTATATGTTTGCATTCGTGTCACACCGTAGACTCACCTGTTGGGTGTCCTCAGTGTCGCTGTCCGTGCCGCTACCTGTAAAGAGACCAAATTAAAAATGTGTGCACGGCAAATGACGCATTTTGAACAGAGTGTTGGGGAAAAAAGAAATAGACACGCAACCTGAACACAAAAAAACAACAACAAAAAGTGACAGGCAGGACATTATCGGCACTCTCATCAATCACAAATCAGATAACGGTGAAAGAAGGTGAAAGGATGGATTGATAAGACTCGGCGAGAAAACCTGACTGCTTATAAAAGTAACATTTCAACCACAACAAAGAAAGTAAAATCATAAATTGCGTTCAGAAATAACACGATCCGGTCATTTCCTTTCATCCGCGCTTGTCTCGTTACATCTTCACCCGTGACTCGCTTGCCGATTTGCTGATGATGTCACAGTGTTTCGCAACTTCTGGCAACTATTCGCGGTTTGCCGAGTCGACTTTACGACATTTAAAGAAGCTCACTAATCCTGTACTGCACTCGCCACCTTAGTAGAAAGCCCTTTTCACACTGCACTTGTTTAAGCGTGACATTTTAGAAGCTATGAAAAAAAAAGTTTTTGTCTCTTTTTTTTTTACTGTAAGTAGCCCTTTTTTGTTGTTGTTTTTTTAAATAAGAAAAGAAAAAATACTGTCGTTTTTTTCCACTGACGAAAACGGGGAGAAAAAATTCCACTGGCAGAAACGGGACATTTAAAAGAAAAAGAAAAGAAAAAATATATATATATTTTTTTATCCATTACCTGCAACAGGCTTCTTACAGGTCAAAATAAATAAATAAACAAATCCACTTTATTTTTGCAGAAGTCAACTAATCCTGTTTTTGGCAACTCATCTTAAACTATTAACAGTTTAGAGCCCTTTTCACACTGCACTCGCCACCTTAGTATAAAGCCCTTTTCACACTGCACTTGTTTAAGTGTGAACTTATGGAAGCCCTGAAAAAAACGTTTTTGTCTTTCTTTTTTTTACCGTAAGGAGCCTGTTTTTGTTGTTGTTTTTTAAGAAACAGGCTTAAAAAAAACCATAGTTTTTTTCCCACTGACTGAAATTTGGGCAGGACAGTTAAAAGAAAAGAAAAAATATATATACTTTTTTTTCAATCCACTAGCGGCAACAGGCTTCTTACAGTTAAAATAAATAAATTAAAAAAATATATTTTTTTACTGAAGTTGACTAATTTTAAATTTTTGGGCATCTCATCTTAGAAATCGACCAATTTACAGGACTTTCAACTGGCCAGTCTGTTGGCATCACCTCAGTATAGAGCCCTTTTCACACTGCACTTGTTTAAGCGTGAAATTATGGAAGCCCTGAAGAAAAAACTTTTGTCTCTTTCTTTCTTTCATTTTTTTTACCTTAAGGAGCCCTTTTTTTTCCCACTGACTGAAATTGGGGGGGGGGGGGGTTACACTGGCAGAAACGCAACAGTTAAAAGTGAAAAATAAAAAAATAAAAATAAATGATGTTTTATTTTTTTGTTGACGTGTAGGCGCTTATCTGACATCCCCCCCCCCCCCCCCATTCTCAGCTAGAACAATTTCCAATTCGCACCTTGTTGTGCCACCCAACAACGCTCCCTTCCCTGGTCCCTGCCCCTCAACAGGTTTGAAAACAGCGCGTGCGCCTTGCTAAATGCAGTGTGAAAAGGGCTTAACATCCTGTGGAGTAACAGCATGTCGTTAGTTTTGGCTATTACCGTAGAATAGCAACACGTGCAACTTAACGTAGATCATTCATGTGCTTGTATGTGTCCCGCAAAATTTGTTGAAATGTGACGCGCTTGTGTGGCCTCTCACCTCGATATGAAGACACGGGGGAGATTTGAAAAGGGTACAAGTGGGAGGAGCTAACGGCCTCCTCTTCATTCTCGGTTTTCACTTCGATTGTCTGGCAGACGAATGGTAAGAGCTCGCTTGCAATCACACGATCTTCTTCGCCAGGAATGTCTGCACGTGGACACAGTCGATATAAATGTGACTTCTTGAAAAGCAAAAGGTAACATAAATAATAAAAACAACATTGTGATTTATTTTTTTATAAGCATTCTGGCACCTTTGGTCGTGTGGGGCATCTCGACTGCATTCTGCGATTCCTGTTTCAAGTCGTCGACTTGCACAGCGTGAAAGAGGAGAGACGTCCTGTCAAAAGACGGAGACGCTACCTGAGAGAGAGCGGAGAGGCGGAGTCAGTGCTCAACTGATGGATGACCTCGACACAAGAACGCCGTTGAAATGCAAGATAATGCCCGGATATCAACGTTACTCGGCCATAACAATATAAGAGCTTAAAAGTGTTAAAGGATAGCAATTTGTTGCTTCAAAACAAAACAAAACAAAATACTGTCGCCTCGACAGCGCTGTGGATTGCATGTCTGTGTTCATCTACCTCTTTATTTCCTTTGGGCCGACTCTCTTTGTTGGTCCTCTTCTTTCCTAAATGCACATCAAAAGGAAAACACCTTTCAGATATACAAGGAAAGTCACCACCTGCAGTGAATCCTCCAAAGTCGAACGCGCCATAGGACTTATTAACTCATTCACTGAAGCAACCCCCTTCGCTCCCGGCGGTTTGACTGGATTTTCATAGATTTTGCAAGGCCCACAGAATATTCTCTTCGATTGCTATAAAAAAAACATGGAACCTACCAAAATTCTTTTATCAGGAAAAAAAAAGTATATTTGTATCTGTTTCCGTTTTGCAGCAATTAGCATTCAAATATAACCAAGTTTTATCAATATTCACATTCCTATCAAAAAGAGCTTGCCCTGGCAGATCTCTTATACTCTGCTGCCACCTGCTGGACGTTTTTTTTTTGGTAATAACTACCATTACTTTTAAGTTTTAGTTTACAGTTTTAAAGCCTTCTACAGGTTCTAGCACTAAAAAAACGTATTAATACGTTTTTGGGTTTGAATGAGTTAGAATTTTTATTTTTATTTTTACATCTCGCCAAATCGTTGATGGCCAGCAGCAACCTTACCTTTCCTCATACTTCTCTCGGAAGATGACAGCATCTTGTAGACTCTGAAGGCATTTGTTCCTTTTTTGTTGCTTTTATCCTTCACCTCTTCGATATCAGGCAAGCTGTTCATCGCGCAGCGGAAATTTGCCTTCCAAGTCTTTGGGTCGGCCCGGTCTTTTCCTGGCTGGTACTTACCTATACATACGCAGATGAGACGTAACATCACGAATACGTATTTATGAGCATTTTAACATGCAACACTTTATTTGTATAAATATCTGCATCTGTTTTGCATTTTTACATGATCACTTCTAAAACATTCCCGGGAAATACAACTTTTTTTTTTTTTTTTAGAATCATCCATTCAGTCTCCTAAAAATATATATAATATAATAATTATAATATAAATATGTCAATTAACTCAAATATTTAGTTTCATAAAAAAAACAATTCTATCAATTACTGACAAAAATAAAGCCAAGCTATTTTATTTACCAGTATGTATGGCCCATCTCATGAAGAGAGGAGCGTCTTTCTCCAAATCCCATCCGTGGCGAGCAGCATGCATCCAAGGGATCTGGAAGATTCTTTTTTCCTACACAAAAAAAAAACCCATCAAGCATCATCACCGATGATTTGAAGTTTTTTTTCAGTACATTTACAGGCAGAAACCCTGCCACAGTTTGGCTTTAGCCATTGATGCTAGCTAGCTTAATAGCAGGTAAACAAGCACCGTGGGAGCTTGCTAGCACCTGGAGCTAAAGCCAAAACGGTGGCAGGGTTTTTACTTTCCGGACCTGGATTTGCCACTAATCAAAAGCAGCGGGCTTTTCGTGGAAAGGTCGCGTTGGCCAATCAGCTACGAGCTGGTTAAAAAAAAGTGTCGTATCCACGTCACGCTGTCACCCATCCTCCCGTAAGTCCTTGCTTTCCTGGCTGCTCAGAACCGCTAACGTGCTAAGCTAACGTGCTCGTCACAATGTTAGCGGTAGCTAGCTGTACACTTCACACAGAAGTCAGTCTAGAACTGTTTTAATGTGGAAGATAAACATAAAATGAGTCTTACAATGACAAAGTATGTACAGGAGCTATAAGAAGACAACAGCTACATAGTTAGCACACGCTCGAAAACCATAAATGAATCAGTAACAGCTCACGTCATTTCACGAAGCTCCAGGTCAAATCTATCCTTATCTTTCGCGTTTAGATAACCCGTTCGGAAATACTCCCAATACGATTTTGACACTTTTACCGTGAAGGGATTCAATTAATAGACATGATATGAATTTCAGACTCCATCGCGAAGCCCTCAGTTTCTGTTTGAAGCAGTCAAGTCTTTCATATCCTAAAATCGTTCAGCCCTATGGTACGATAACGTTTTGACATTTCAATAGCTTTCAGTTAACCATTTATTTAGAGCGCATGCTCAAAAAGAGGATGCGTGCAAGTGCATGTACTTACTTTGTTAACCCATTTGAGGCCTGGTAGCTGGCAAGAGTTGATCTGTTCCTCCAGCCACGGCCGCATCCTCATTCGATCGACAGGCATGGTGGGATCTGAACACAGACATACACATCTGCATATATTGGAAGTATAATGGCGTTATTATATTACACCTGGTTCGATTTGGTTGTCCAGTTGAGAATTTTTGAAGGTTGGACAAAATAGGAGCAAAAGCATTTTGCATATATTTTGTGTTCTTATGCGCGTGAATGAGGACTAGGATAATATTAGGGGTGTGCCCAAAAAAATTGATTCTGATAAGAATCGTGATTCTCATTTAGTATGATTCAGAAACGATTTTAAATGTCCCAAAATCGATTTTATTTAAATAATTGTATACTGTATTGCCCTTTGTTTGTGTGTGCCTCTATTGGGAGCGCTGTTCATGTTGTACCCGAAATGGCCACTGAGGGGCAGTGTGGTTCCACGCGGTCTAATACACTGTTAAGTTGTAGCCACATTAGAGCGTAGAAGGAAAAAGTCACGATCAAGTTATTCCAATAAGCGTGGAGCCGGTTTTTTGAGTGATAAAAGTGCCGCGAGTAGAGCACTAATTAGCATTAGCGAGTCAGACTGGAGTAGATAATTACGATTCCTTGAACATCTATAAATTGAAGCAAAAATCGTTGGCAATTAAATCGTTTTAATCAAAAATCGTTCTTTATCAAAAATCGATTTTAATCGAATCGCACACCCAAAAAAATCTGAATTTAATCGAATCGTGAGACATTCAAAGATTCCCTTCCCTGAATAATATGTTTTAAAAAATGCTTTAAATTGAACAAATACATAAATTTGCAATTGCCTGTAGTTGCCCAATTGAGTGCTATCTGCCTCACCTTGTTCTTCCAGCTGCAATTGTAAGAGATCGGCAAAACTAAATATGCTAACACACAAATAATAAATACATTTAACTGACTATGGAAAATTAGAGTGCATATTAAAAGTGCCTGACATTATGTTGCCGATGTGAAGAGAGACAGAAACCGACACTACCAATGACAAGACTCCTCAATCCTGTTAACTAACATTGAAAAGATGATGCTCCGTTATTTGCTCATTTTCGGCTTCCCCTGACTGCAAATCCCTGCAACTAAATAAATAATAACACTCAGTTTATGCTAAAATGGTGATTTGGTGGTGTGGTGGTGAATCCTGTCCAATGAAAATGATTTTTTTTTTTTTAACATAAGAAGAAACTGCTTGCTTGCTTTCGATGACCCATGCCTTGAGTTTGGGCACATGTATAAAATGCATCTGCATTATTCAAATATAATCAGTAAGAAATCCGAAACGAACAAACAGTGGTGGATTTTAACCCCATGTACACTTCGTTTGATTTATAAACGTTGGTATTTATGTGCAATGTGATCTGATTGCAGTCCGCCAGGCCAGATAAGTCAGTGGCACTCCCCGTGCTTGCCAACTGAACAGATCAAACAGGGGTGAATCACTAGTTACATATATTCAACTAAATAGGTCTTAATTGTTACATGTTTGGGAGGAAAAACTAGCCTCTAGTTAATGCTTCAATAAAACGATGCACTTGTGGTTTAATCGTTAACTTATTTTAACCACGGCGAGTTGGAAGATTGCACAACGTGCGACATTTTAGGTTTCTTGAAAAAGAAGTGATGTAATCAAATAAGCGAGGCATTAGCAAATACACATTTACGAACTCTTTTTTTTTTTAGGAAACAAAAAAAAAACTCACAACATATCAGGCTTTTACGATGTGTAAAAATAAATAAACGCAACAAATCGTGCACGTTAGTTTAAAATGGGAAACTGACAACCTTCACATTTACCAAATGACACTTCCAATGTTGCAACATCACAAATGTAATTACAAATGAAGTCTATATGACAACACCGCTCCCACTTTAACCAAGAGCAATCATTCCTCGGATAGCCAAAAGCAAAAGTATCCGAGCCAAAAGTGAAAGCCAGCCAGTCGACGTATAAAAACAAAAGCGAGCGTAAAAGGAGTACTTTCGCTTACAAGGCGAGGAAGGACCAGCAAGCAGCCTGCTCGAGAACTCTTGTCAAAAAGTCAGTCGGCACGGCAGCAACGGTGCTAATATGCGGAAATTGTGTTACCTGCTCACTTTGTACAGCTTCTGTCAGAATAACATGCGACAATGGCGTGCGGGGCAATTGCAAAGTAGCGGCGGGATTTTTAGGTAGAAAAGGGAAAGTGAGAGCGCGGTTGAGTTGCGTTTCTGGTCCAGAGCGAAAGCAAAACAAGGTTAGCTCGGGTACTTGCGGGGGGTTCGAGTTGGAAATCCCCCTCCCACTTCCCCGCTCGCCAACGCGGAAGTGCGCGGTGCCCGTAAGTTTGGCCGCGAGATGGCTCACTGTGCTCGTTTTCGCCAAGGCACCGCGAAGCGATTTTTCATGGAGAGTTGTTTCAAAACAAAAGCGCTGTGGGGTGCGCGGAGTAGAACGGCAGCGAAAGTAATGTTGCCCGAGCGCCATCGTGAGTTTTAAAAAAAAAAAAGAGAAAAATTGAAATGCAAAATGTTCTGTCAGATGCGACGTGTTGCGTCCGTAGGCGATCTTTGAATTGGATTTCATTTTCACTTCCTCCACTGCAGCCGCTTTGCAGCTTCCCTCTGCTTTCGCTGCAAATGTTGCAGGAAACGAAAGCAGTGGCAAGACTGAGGCAACAGCTCATTTCAACCGGTATATTCAAACCAAATGCTGATTCTGAAGTTCAAACTCGCGCCCATGTTACGGTATGACTGCAAATGCGTAAAGTTAGCACATATCAAGCGAGTTGTCTTACAGTATATTTTAATTAACAGACAGACGATTTTTATGCAGCAGGGGGTCACTCTCAACCAGTATGACAAAAAAAACAAGAGCTCTTAATTTCCCATTTTCATAATACATTTCTCAATCCTGTACAGTGTGAAATATCCGCTATCCTAAACCAACACAAAAAGGGTTGAAACAAACCCAAAAATTACTCCACCAGTGCAAAACGCTTCTTTTTTTTTGCATTAAAATTGCCATTCAAGGACAGCACGCTAATTTTTGTGCACCCCCCCCTCACAAAAATTGACTTACTCAACATTTTAGTATTATTGAAGTAGCATGTTTGTCCTGCTGCATATCAGTCCAAATGTGCAACAACAACAACAAAAATATATATATTATAGGGCCTACTCATGTTGTGAGCAGTTTAAGACTCAACTAAGCAATGTGTGCCATCTAGTGGTGAATGGTACTCTTACAACTTAAAACTACAGTCGCATATTTATAGTTCAGCACCCAGAAATTTGAATTTCCATTTTTACCAAGAAATACCCAAAGTATAACAAATAAACAACAACAACAAAAAACAGTTGACATACATTATATTTACATACAATATTTACCCATTTAATGAGGTACAGGCAGACATGATTTCCAAACTTCTTCTGAGATTCAAGAACAGGAAATGTACATTTTCGAGAAAATGACTTTGTCATGATACGTGTTAGCACAAAGACACACTGCAGTTTGCCAGCCTTTATTGAAGCATTTCCATGACAAAAAAAAAAAAGTATGAATGCTGAAATAATGATCATCTTGTTGTCATTGAACACAAAACTGAGAATCTTGCAGGGAGATCATCTTCCTGAATGAACGGCAACAGGCGGACACACACGTGACTGACAAATTAGCCAATGAAAGTCAAACATTATTTTGACTGTTGTGGTCTGAAAGAAAATAGATATTAGCCTTAACTCATGAGATGGAATGATTTTGCAAGGTTTGTTGGCAAATGCCACACTTTTCTGTGTGGAAATGGTTGTGGTGTCTTTTAGGAATTCCACAAGATTCTTTTTTTTAAAGACTGCAACTTTAAAAGGTGCCCGCTCCCTTAAAATAAAAACCCTTGACTTATTGTATTGGCATCCGAATGGAAGTTCTTTCAATTGCGTTGTGAAATGTTCAAACCAAATAGTGACCAAAAAAAAAAAGATGATCACGCATTCACACACACAATTTCCCTGTAAAGCACATTTTCATTATCAAGCGACTGTATATGTACAGTTGAGAAAAAAGGTGGAATAAAACTATCAATTAATAGTTTAAAATGAAAAATACAGAAGCGCGCTGATAATGAGCTCGAGCTCATTAACTATTTTTTTTTTGCAACTGTTCAGTAGTTTTAGACTAAGAACTGCCATAATGGGTTTATTTGGGGAAGTAAACATCTTTGGTCAACATGGAGACGATGCAGGGAATCTGCTTCTTGCCGGTAAAGCCAGGAAGGGCGGAGCTGGATTCGAAGTGCGTCGCCACCTTGTGGTTGACCCGAGTCATGATCTGCATCAGTTCCAACTCACCTTTGAAACGACGCAACATCTCACACAAGGCCTGGAAGAACCAGGACCCGTTTTGCGTGTTCCTCCATGCGTTGGGTCGTTTGCATTGTTAGGAATGCTTCTTTTGACGTTTTACGTGTCAAGTATGGTGTTTTCGGCATTTCATATTGTATTTAACTCTTACTGCCAAAAACGTTAAATAACGTTTAGTAAAATCCTACGGAGGGGTGCCAAAGCCTTGGCCAGCTGTGCTGAAAGTATCTAGCAGATCTAGTTAGTGTAATGACTATTTTTGGCCCCTAGATGGCAGCGATGACTCTCTTTGGACAAGATTGTGTGGGCGTCAGGAGAAGACGTGAGGCGGAGCTAGAGTGTTGAGGGGAGAATGGCCGATGAAGCAAAAATGGCGACCGGTTGCAAGCAGCTCACGCTCGAGCATTTTTTTCAAAGACGAAAAGCATCGAACCAATGCACATTGATGACGACGACGCTGATGATGATGATGATGGTGGTGATTCCGAGCTTGACGCCGAAGTTGGAAGCGTTGACGCGGCGGCTATGATCATGTCGTAAAGCCTCACCGGCTAGCGATGCTAACGCCGGAAAACGCGGAGCACAACCGAGCACTTCTGCACAGGCGGACATTTTGTCGGACAATGAAGAGTATCCCGAGTCCAATGCATATTCATCGGAGGAGCGGGTACAGTCTGATCACGGAGAAGACACTGTTTCTGGACTACGATGCCACCATGAATGGAGTGGATAAAATGGATCCGAACATCTCTTACCACCCGGTCTAGCAACTGAAGGACATGAGGAAGCCAGACGTAACACCACCGTAACGTAACCGTAGCATGATCCTGATATTAGACTTGATGGCAACACACACTGCAGTATATACTTGCTATTCCCCGGAAAAAACGGCCTGCAAGAAAGTGGAGCTTTTGCACGCGAAGAGGCAATCTGTTGTGCAAATGCGGTTGCGTCTCCTTGCACGCAGGGGAGTGTTTCACAAAAAGAAAAACTGTCGTTGAAACATCCACATAATTGTAAATAGCACCACAGTTGCACACATTTGTAAATAGTTTGCCAAATTGTTGTGTCAAATTGTTACACTGTTGAATGTAAACAAACGTATTTTGCTATCAAAAAACACTTTTTCATTCTTGGTGGTAGTGTTTTATAGAAGTAAAGCACTATTTAGGTGTTTGTGGCATCATTCATGGACAAAAAGAAGTGTCAAATTCACTAGAATGCATGAAATAATATTGTTTCACTAAAAGCTTGATTTCTCCGTATTTTGGTCCAAAACAAGCGCATTTGGATGAAACTAACCATTTTCTATTGTTGATTACTGAAGAACGGAATAAGGTAGAAACAAACTTTTTTTTTCTGATGAAAGATGAGAGTTCAATCTTTCATTTGGTATGTGTGTTTCCATAGTCCAAACACAAAATTTTCTGTGGACCTTGAAAGATCAGTCAAAATGCTTAAATCGGCTGGCACTGACGGCATCCCTTTTCTGAAAACGTCTGGCAGTCAAAGAGTTAACAAAAGAGCTATTCATAAAAATTGCTCTCCAAAATCTCTATTTGTAAGATGATGCCGGTTACCTGGCGCTGTGGAATAGGCATACAAGAAGTCGGCCTCCACAGGGATCCTCTCTGACGTTTGCTCGTCCACACTATCGGCTTGGATCCCACTGTCCAGTTCGGACCCACGGCACGCCTGAAAAAAAGACAAGAGACCCATTTGGGCTGTCTCAGACTAAATTCAAATAAAATGTGATCATCCATGATGAGTTTGAGAATACATTTTTAGAATGACACCGGCTTTTGTTACCAACTTTGTCACTTTAAAGTAGGCGATTTTTTTTTAATCGCAATTAATCATGATTTCAATAGTTAACTCACGATTAATCACAAATTTCATATCTGTTCTAAAAAATAAAGTACAATAAAATATATATTTTTGGTTTTCAATAATTCATAAAATTGAGTTAAAATTAAAAAGATGTACTGATATTGATTTGTGCTGGTCATTTTTCTGCCACTAGATGGCGTCATTGCATTTGTAAGACAATGATGACAGCTCAGTGCATTTTTCTTTCCATATTAAGAGCTATCTAATCTTTAACATGAAATAACGTGTGAAATCATGCACATTTTTAAAATTGTAAAATACAACTTGGCCCCAGTCTCCACAAATATATGCATTATTATTATTACATTTATTACCGCTCAAGTGTGCACTTGTAAATTGAACATGCAATTATTCTCCATGGTCAGTAGAGGGCAGTCATACTTCTTAAAATCAAAATTGCCTCTCTCCTTTGCTCCACTGCACAGGGCAACTAGCCCTCCACCCCCCCTCCCTCCCTCACCCCCAACGGCCGGTTTTTGAAGTGCTCCGGTTATCACCTATGTTTCCACACCCCATATTTATTGAAGCTTATCTGAGCAGACGTTGCTTATCAGTAACATAATTAGATGAAGCAACCATCAAAGGGATGTGTATTTATGTTTCCCGCCACAAGTTGGTCAGCCACCTCTGCAAAAATCTCACATGAAAATCACTCCTTTGTCTAAAAATGTATACATTATATACAAATATAGAAACCTATAAAAAGGTTAAGAGTTGAGTCTAGAATGAAATTAATTTTGTCCAGATGCTATGATTCAATCCAGAAAATAATCAGGATAAAAAAATAAAAATAAAATTCCATGTATCAATTTGCTGAAAGTGGCTACAATAGAGCCAAAAATGAGCAATCTATGGTAAACGTTTTATTAACTGATATTTACAAAGAGTAGAAGACGGAAACAACAAAATATCCCCGCCCTTGGTAAATTCCATTTCATTTGCATCAACACAGCTAAAAAAGGTAAAAATAGATAAATAAAGACAAAAATAATGAGGTGGCCGCCCCGGAGGGGTTTTACAAACCTGTATAAAGAAGAGCTTTGGTTTCCCCACCAGAGTCCTGCAGCGATGTCCTTTGAACGGGCTTGTCAGATTTTCAAGCAATTCATCTCCATCAGTTCCATAAATCACACCCTCTTCACCGTGACTTAGCAACACGCACACAAATGACGCATTGCTGCTGTGGTCCTTTTGGGACACTGCAAACAACAAACAAACGAGATGGAGTGACGTTGACCCGAAACCAATAATAATGAGAAATAAATCCATCAATCAATTACCGCTTAACATTTTAGCCATCATCTGCTTCTTGGTCTGATCATTGGCCACTTCAATGGTATAGCCGAGTTCTTTAAAAGTCTTCGTGGCAAAAGCGGCGTCGACGTCCGTCCCGTTGCGAGTGCCCATCCCTGCGGAGATACACAAGCACAAATGCAGTCCCATTGAGAGGTTTCCCTCCTCCAACACACCTGACTCAAATGATCCGCTCTTTAGCAAGCTCTGCAGAAGTCTGATAATGATCCTGATAATTTGAATCAGGTGTGTTGGTGGAGGGAAACATCTCAAACATGCAGTATTAGTGGAAATTGAGGACCGGATTTGGACATCCCTGATCGACACCAAGGCCAAACTAAAGTGGGGCGGGGGGAAAGAGATGGGTGGTGCCTTTTACGTTTGCATATCCAAATCCTCACCAAAATGATAAACAGATCAAGGTTATTAACTCATTTGCTCCCAAAAACGTATAAATGTTCTATTTTAAATATTACCAAAGACGTATTTATATGTTTATTTATTTTTTTATGCTAGAGCATACAGAAGGCTTAGGTGCAGCCTCTGAACTGAAGAGAATGCTTGAAGCAATGGTAGTTATTACAAACACGGCCAGCGGGCGGCAGCAGGGTATAAGAGATCAACCAGGGCCATGTTGCAAAAATCTATTTTTCCTGGGGGGGGGGGGGGGGGAACCCTGAAAATTAAAACTAAAAAATGAAAATTTGCTATATTTTAAGGCTAATTGCTGCAAAACGGAAACAGATAGAAATCTACATTTTTTTTCCTGATGAAAACGGAGACTCTAATCTTTCTTTTGTAGGTTCCATGTTTTTATAGCAATAGAACACAATATTCTGTGGGCCTTGCAAAACCAGCCAAAATCTAGTAAAATAGCCGGGAGCGAAGGGGGTTGCTTCAGTGAAAGTGGCAGGGAGTGAATGAGTTAAACCCATCGAAAACTTCTTCTTTTTTCTAACTGAAATTGGGAAAAAAAATGTTAAGTAAAAAAAAAAAAATTTAAGTGCTGCAACAACATCTTACATTTATAAAATTAATGTATCAATAATCTTTGCTGCTTATTATCATACATGAGCTTTTGGGATTTATTTTAAATGTATTTATTTTGGCATTTCCCAAAAAATATATAATTTTGTTCATATTGCAAATGACAAATACTGACATATTTAAAAAAATAAAACTAATCAAAGACAAAAAATACATAAAAACAAATAAAAGCTAACAATCCAGCTCTAAAATCAAATACAAATAAATAAATAAAATAAAAGTCCAAATGAAATAAAAGGTAATTAAATAATAAAAAAAATCCTCAACTATTATAACCCTGATGTAGATCTGCACGAGATTCTATTCTGGTCATAAAAGCACAAAAAAAATTTTTATTTCACATGCTACAGTGAACCCCCTTTTATCACGGCACTTGCAATAAGTGCAAATCTGCAATGACGACTCGAGGTGAAAATACCCGACGTAACTGTAAAGCCACTGTAATAGTCACATGCCATCCAATTGTAATGAGTCGGCACAAAAGGCTGTAAAGCGCTGTGAGAAACATCGAATTATGTGACAAGTTCCTCCGGGCTTTTTACTAATTCGCACCTGTCACACCAATGCCAGAAAACGGGCCTGACTGACAGTTTAAGGAAGTTAAAAAAAATAAAATAAAAAATGTTGGACCAGGACTTCACAAAAGATCTATCAAAGTGGCGATGAAGCGAATTAGACAACCGCGAGCTCATTAGTCCACCAGATTGACTTAATGTGCGTATTTACCTGTGCTGCGGTCGAAGTTCTTATTGTTGATAATCAGGCAGATTCCCATGTTTGGGTAGTCCATCTTGTACTTGTATGGATTGTTGGCTGACGCTTTGCTGATGGGTACGGAGTCTGTTTGCTCAGCTTCTTGGCTGGATTTTGATGAATTCTTCCTGGAAAAAAAAAAAAAGGTCCGCAGTCCGTCACGAACAACAGACGACGGTTGGGGAAACCTGCTCAACGGCTTTAAACTCAAATCTTCTCTTTAACTCGCTATGACAGCTCAGTGGACGAACTGACGAAGTGGTTTTGTCAGACAGTTTTAGTCACAGCAAGAACAAGTGATTCAAGGATTACATTTTTATTTTTTAACGAGCAATTCATTCATTATTAAAAAGATTCAAAGGAAGTGGTTGCATTCAGATAAAAGCGCAGTTACTTAAATAACTTCAAATGTCACAAACTCATGCCTGCAAGAGAATTAGTGTGCCATATTTACCCCTTTGAAAATAATTTAAAGGCGTCCACAGTGTCCTCAGGCCTCTCCCCGGAATGAGCATCTTTGGCTGCAGCCATGTTTTCTTCTGACTGAAATACATGCAGGTGAAATGTGGAAATTGAATCTCTGCAATCTTTCAAAAATACATTTCATGAGTTTTCATCTAAAGAAAAACATTTAAGTGTGAATAAAAAAATACATGTTTTCCCATTATAGTGAGCAGGGTACCAAATACCTTTAAACAAATAAAATAATCGTATTGCTGTAGATCGAGGGAGAAACGAAAGATCCTGCTTGGCATGTGAGATACACACTTATCCTTTAGCAGTTATTTTCATTTATGAAAAATACTTTAAAAGATAATTACTAAACAGCTGGCAATGATACAACTTTTGACAAAAGGGTGGCTGACGTGTTACACAATCGTAACGAAAGGGAAACTAATGTTGCTGGGAAGTTAGTAAATGACTCACCGGCTGACACAAATCGAAAGAACTACGGGATAACATTTATGATACGTTGTTTTTTTTTTTTCCGGCTCTGCTTCCAATAAGCAGAAGTGCAGGAAGCATTTCCTCAAAAGAATATGCCGACTCGACCAGCAACTTGAAACGTTCCTCCAATTTCAGTTCCTGGCAGGTGTCATCAATAATAATAGCTCAATAGTTTCTTGATTAAATCGAACTTCTCAGTAAATGTTGACCGCGGTTCGCACATCACTACATAGAACGGCACTATCGAGCGTAAAACTTAACTTTGACCGCAGTTTCACATTTCGCTGCATTACATTTGGAGCGCAACGAAATAAAGTTAAAGACAAAATATTCACAAGTATTAACAAATACAAAGACGAAAGTAGCGCGTACTTACGTGACGCGACTGGAACGAGCTCGACCGACTTGAACGTTGAGCACAACCTGAAAGTCTCAGCCAATAATTATGCGACGTTGCAAGTCTTATCACCTTGACTAAGGAAAGACCGGATTGGACAAGAGTTTGACTGAAAAGACACGTGATTGGGCAACAAGAGAACCAATCAACTAGCGAGTGAGTACAGGTCGGAAAGAGACGTTTTGAAACGGCAAAGTTTTTATGTTTTTATTTTTTTTAAATAGGCATAAAATAAACACAGGCAGACACAATTGCAGCAGATATTACATTTATAATTACTTAATCAAGAATAATTTGCAAATGTTGAGTTGACACATTATTTGCCATTCCCCTTCATTTTTTTCCCTCCAGTTTGTCATTGATCACTCATTTGATCTTGTGCTTCTTGAATATGTTTGGTCTCCAGTAGTAGAGCTGGTAAACTGGACGCACCGTACTGCAAAAAAGGAAGAAGATAACACAAACAATTGAATGTGTCACTGTGGGTGTTTATCGTGTCTTGGCGTGTGCGCGTTCATACCGTCTCTTTCTCCGTCGGATGTGCAGAGCGGTAGTCCAGATACACTTTGTTGAGTTCTCGAACATCTTTGAGGAAAGCCTGGCTTATTCGTAAATCTTCTAATCGGAGTTTGAGGTCAGCTTTCTCTTTTTGCAGCAGGCCCAATTGCCTCTCCGCCCTATTGGATAAATTATTAACAGCATTAAACTGCCTGAAAGACAAGACGTCATTTTTATTGAGATTGATGAAAATGGATGGCTTCTTCTTCTTCTTAAACTTACATTCCACTAAAGCAAAAATGAATCCGAAAACCGTGTTTAGACGAGTGAGAACACAATGTTGCCCCGGGTTTGCCTTGAACTCTTTTGGACACTTAAACTGACTGGAAAGTTCCCGTACGTCCACCTCTCCCTCATTTCGCAGCATTTATTTATTTCTTTTTTTAAATCACAAGATTTAAATTTGTAACATTTGTAGTTGATTATTTGAATACGTTTTGTTTTTTTTAAAAAGACAAAAAAAATCATTCAGGAGGATGTCCTACGTTGTGTGGAAATGCCTCACCTAATTAGCTCACTCTTGGTATCCAAAAGTTTCTGTGTCTTTTTATCAATCACGGCGCACACCTGACACACAAAACGAAGAAAATGTAGTCATTCACAGAACTTAAGTTAAATGCCTTCTTTTCTTTTTTTTTAATGATCATCAATGATACGAAGGGATGAGCGAGTCACAATCCACTCCATCATCTTGCATCGTAGTGACTTACGTTACCTTGGCATTGCCCCGTTTCAGAACCTTCAACTCTTTATATGACGCAATCTGAAATAAAATTGCATCACCACGACATGAGCTTTCGTTCTCGCTGGAATTGTTTACGTAACATGAAAGACTTGCTAATAAAGCTCCTTCTTTGTCACAAAGCAGGCAGCGAGTGGACTGACCTTTTCAAGGAGTTGCTCCTTAACATTGTTGGAGAAACAATCAATGGACTGCTTGACTGCCGGCGACTTGACAGAATGCCTGCAAAAACGCAGTTCATATATTCCTCACAAGTAATTTGCTCATAAATATTTACGAACCCGTGTGATAGCACGTAAACCGTTAAAAGGGGGAAGTCGACCCCAACATTCTAAAAACTAGTCTAAATATGGTATTCTGATTAGTGCGTTCATTTAAAGTTCCTTTAATGCCACTCTTTTTTTCTTTTTTTTTTACGCGCGATTAATGGCCGCTCCTCTGCAGTAAATATTAATAATGCATATATTTGTAAAGACTGGGGTCAAGTTGTATTTTACAATTTAAAAAAATGTGCATAATTTCACAAGTGACTTCATGTTAAAGATTAGATAGCTCTTAATACGGAAAGAAAAATGCACTGAGCTGCCATCAATGTCTTACAAATGCAACGATGCCGTCTAGTGGCAGAAAAATGACCTCAACACAGATCAATATCACACTCGTTTTTTTACAGTACAGTAGATCTTTTTAATTTTAACTAAATTTTATGAATTACAAGTATTATGAAATTACTGTATCAATGACTAAAAGATGCAGCCATATTTATATTAGTTTAACATTGTTTTTCCACTTTTATGTTAAGAGTATAAAACGTAAAAAATATATTTTTTATTGTACATTTAGAGTTAATCGGGAGTTAACTAGTTAAGTAATGCAAATAAAAAAAATTAATCGCCTGACACCCCTAGTTTTAATCTTATGTTTTATTCTAAACACGGCATTTGCATAACATGAATAAAGCAGCAAAATCCACCCGTTTTTTTTTTTTAATCCATCTCAGGAGGCGGCCATTTTGTCACTTGCTGTCTACATCAATATTGCTCAGGTAACAACCAATCACAGTACCGTTTCAAAAACAGGTGACCTCTCATTGGTCGTTGCCTGAGCCTTGAGCAACAGTGATGTCGTCTTCAGTTGACAGTAAGTGACAAAATGGCCGCCCCCTGAGATGAATAAAAATTAAATAAATAAAAATCAGCTGGATTTTGCTTTATAACTCATATTCCACAAATGTAATCTTAATCAGATTGTCATGTTTAGACTAGTGAGGTCACATATAACATATTAATGTCAAGAAATATTTACGGTTGACATCCACTTTAAAGTTACAATTATATTTACGGTATACAAGCTGCTCATTTGGATGCTCTTTAGCAATGACCGTTGTTATGACGATTCCGGGTACCTGTACTCGTCACAGAAATCGACGAAGGCCTCCATCACCACCTCCAACTCGGTTCCTCCCCAAGATCGTTTCCTTGTCTTCTCATCCCTTCGGACCTCGTCTGCTTTATTAAATAAAAGATGCATTGCTACATTAATAAAACAGCTGGACAAAGTTTAAAGTGAGTCCAAAAAGCAAACAGTACGTTTCAAACATATTTTATAGGATACTTATAGATATATATATACACCATAAAAGCAGTATCATGGCATAAAAACTTTATTAACAAATCGATACTGACAAAGCTGCCATCAAATTTTAACTCATTCACTGCCATTAGTTCATTTTAAAAAACATTATTAAGAATTAGGGGTGACAGGCGATTACATTTTTCAATCGTAATTAATTGCAGGACTTCACTAGTTAACTCACAAATTTAAGTCTGTTCTAAATGTAAAATAACAAAATATATGTTTTCATACTCTTGTTAACAAAAGTGGGGAAAAAAATGTTTAACTAGAAATAGAAATAGTTCAAATTATTTTTGATGTTTATAGCCGTCAATGGCAGTGAATGAGTTAAGAACAACATTAAACATTAAATCATTGCCTCTTTACCTGCGGACAACTTTTTCTGGGTTATCGCCAGACTTTTTAATTTTGCCTTCTTTGCGCTTGGATTCTAAATAAATCACAATGAAGCGCAAGATTACAACAAGATGATTCATCAACACACAAAAAACAACAACAAGAAAGCTGAGGTACAGTAAGTATGTACCCAGCTTGCGTCCTCATCCTCATCAGAAGACAGGACTTGATGTTGTCTCTTTTTGGGGCGAGCGCCGGCGTCTGGTTCTCCCTGAGGACGTAACGTTTGGCAGCAACATCATCATCATCATCATCATCATCATCATCATCATCATCATCATGGCGTCAGCAGCACTGCAGATACTCAAATGATCTGTGAAATATGTTAACGCCAGCAGTTGGCACATGGGGAGACGGTACCTGTGAGCCGCTTGACCTATTGGCTGAACCGCTCTTCTTTTTTGCCTTTGCCTGCTCATTTGTCAAAGGCCTTCAAGAAAGACATATTGTGAGTAGTGTTTGTTTATCATTTCTCATGTCTGTACAATACAGTGGAAAAAAAACCTGCTTTAAAACCAGTTTTTTCTGTTCTAATGAGGACTTGGCACATAATTCCGATCCACATGGCAGAACCTACCTGGTTTCTTTCACTTTCTGTCTGACTTTCTTCCCCACTCGACTTTTTGCTGTCCGGGTCTCTTTAGATTGGTTAAAATCTTCTTCTATGGCAGTACTGTGCAGAGCGTTACCTAGGCAACACAAAGTAGCATCAGCTTGGCATTCACTGTTTTATTTTTATTTATTTGCCTGTTGTACACATGATTTTAGACACAAGAAGCAGATCTGACAAGACAAGGTGGAGGAAATGACTGGACAAGCAGAAAACAAGGACATGACCAGGAGATGGGGAAAACAAAACAAAATCATCAGTTCTCACGTCAAACCACAGTAAATACTGAATACCACCAAAATCATATATATATATATTTAAAGACTCACCATTTTCTTGCTGCAACCCTTCTATGAAAATGGTAGACGTTTCGGTAATATCCAGAAATGTTTTTTTCTGGATGCCAAACATATACATCTTCTTTAAACACAAACAAATTGAGTAACACATTTAGTATCAGTGTCTTTCTTTCAAGTCACCTTGTTTCTAAGAGGCGCAACGGGAGCCGCCATGACTCCTCTGCCCTTTCTAGTACTGTGGAAACAAGACATTTATTTACTACTCAGTTCATACCATTTCAAATTCAAAATTCAGGATTAAACATAGTTATTCCTTTTATGCTAGACGTGATAGAATAAAATAATTGTAATAAAACTGCAAAATATATATCTTAGAAACTTTTTTAGAGCAAAGCCTACAGAATCACCGACATTCCCATCACTACTAAAATCAAAATGAAACATGCAGCTATTATTATTATAGCAAGTAAAGTAGGTTAATTAGTCCAATAGTAAACGAAACCAAAAGGCATCGTCAACACGGTAATTTTTACAAGGCAGTGATTAATCTGTGCATATACTAAACCAATTGCCGATATAACAACGTGTTCTTGTTATTCGTAAATTTACCTCACCTCATTTTGGAGATTAAAGTTAACTTTGAACTACTTTCAAACAAAATCGAATCTAAACCAAACGGTCAAAACTTCCCGCCAATCAGTCAAGTTCCGGGTTGTACCATTCCTAGATTTTATAGGGGTGTTTTCGTTTTTGTTTACGTAATCGTTAGCGTGACTGGGTGGAACATTAAAACATGTCGACGTCGATTTATATATATATATATTTATGTATCACCACGCATGGAACTGTATAATATGTATATTGTATTGTATATTTTGTCATAAATATACACTTTGGGGTAGGTTGGGAAGTTCAGCATGGCAGACGGAAACGGACGTCTTGCCCTACAAAATAAAATGTATTTGAAAATTAAAAACGTAGTAAGTCGTTACAATTACTTATCTCATTTTTAGTGCGTAAAATGAAAAACGTTTTTCGTCTCTAGAAAATTGGCCCGACTCACGGCTTGACATATGAAATATGTGAATCGGTGTTCCGACAACCATTCTCCGTGATGCGGAAACGTCCATTTCTAAAAGGGGTCCGACTAGGAACAATAACTTAACTGCTCGAGCGGCCACACTAGAAATCAAAATGAAATTTAAGCAGCACACACATTCAAATTGTTTTTAATTAAAAACTTACATTGTTAATACATATAAATACATTAAAAAATAATTATACAACTCATTTTGATTAACACACATTTCAATAATAATATGATGCAATTATAAAGAAATGTAATCACGTTTTATACCACATTAGTTAAAATCACAAAAATGTTGGAATATTTTTTGCTTTGTCCTGTAATTGTTCCTTTCCTGAGGGTTCCTGGTGCTTATAATGATTTATGGGGGTTTTTTCTGTTAGTTGTAGCCTAAATCAAGCTTAGTCATACTGTTAAAAAAATAATAATTAAAAAAGGAATGTGCATGTCCATTAAAAAACTTATTTAGCAGTGCAAGTAAAAAGTATGTGTGTGCATACATTAATTTTATTATGAATAATATATTTTGAATTGCTTGTATACAAATAACTGGGTCTTTGGAGTGCTTGCTGATCCATTAAGTGTGAAACTGAACAAGCAAGTATAAATTTTATAGCCAGGCATCTTAAATTTGGACAGACTGGGATGCAGCAGCATCTGCTCCTATCCTAGCATGTCACACACACACACACTTAAGACACCTGGGATAGGGTTTAAATTGGGGGGGTGCATTTTCATTATTTTCATTAAAAGCTACATCACAAAGGCCACAGTATGAGGTCTGGAGTAAGAATAAAATAAAAATCCTTTGGAGTGAAATGAAATGTTCCCACATTTGGCATGCGCGTTCCCTTTCGTGCTTCGCTCTTGGCCGTCTTTCCATCCGCACTTCTTCCTGCTCTCCTACATCTTGAGGCCAGCGTACAGCTCATCTATCTGTGATCTGAAGTATTGTCTCAATTCATTCCTCTTGGCTTTCAGCGTCGGCGTGAGCAGGCCATTGTCGACCGAGAACAGCTCGGTATGGAGATAAATAGCCTTCGCCTGCAAGGCACGAACAAAATTTTTGCTCCAGAAGATAATCATGTCAAGAGGATAACAACAAAGCATACTGACAGTTAGACAAAACATCAACTGTCACGATGGTTTACGATGAAAAGTATTTTTATACCTGCTCGAAGGACTTGAGGCCTGCTTCCTTGCCGAGTCGCGCCATGTCCTCCAAGATGGCTGCCTTGACATCCTGTACAGACAGAAAAAGAAGTCAGAATGAGAGGGAGACCGAAAGAGAGCAGATTGTTGTTATTATTACCGCTCTACTGCAAAGTGCATTGTAGCTGCCTTCCACTCCCATGATTCTCTTGGTCCAACCGCACAGGAAGTCAGGGTCTGGAACCACCACTGTTACCAGAAAAGCCTACGGAGAAGAACAGGAACGCGGTTTTGCAAGATAAGATGCTTCATTTAAAAATCATGACATAAAAAACGGAATCGGTGGAGTATTGGCACCATGACAACATTCCAAGTAGCCCTGGATGCAGAGTGCAGCTTGAGGCGGGCCTCCACGCTGGGTAAACTTAAACGTTTGACTCCGCCCACACAGATTTTTCACAACTTTTTTTTTTTCAACAAAATTAGCAAAATTACGTCTTATGATGTAAAGTTTTTTTGTTTTTTTTAAACACATTATGGAGTATCGAAAATTACAAGCTCTCAACTCTCAGTTAGCCGGGGCGGAGCTAACTAAACGTTTTGAGGAAGAGGCCGAAGCGCAGTACTACATGTCCCCAGCAGATGGCGCATCCCTGGACAGTTGAAGTTAGTATTTGGGTTTCGGTCAGTTTTAAATTTTTGTTGTTCAATAAAGTGTTAAAAAAAAATACAGTAATTGTTATGTGGGAGGGTTAGGGTTATGGTTATGGTTAGGATCAGGGTTAGGTTTAACAACAAAGAAAGAAAAAAAAGAAGGCGCTTCGAGGTCGCAAATCCGTGTGGGCGGAGTCAAACGATTTTGAATGATGATGACATGTCGAATCGGTAAAATTACCAAATGAACAATACTGAGCTCTCTCAAAAAAGGAAGAAAAAAAATTTCTGCCATTTTTTTAATGTATAGATACTATTCACATGACGTCATGTGCCCCACATTGTGTGCCGTTTACAGGTCCATGGAACATCGAATGGGAACGGACAAAGAAGTGTCCGGAATTGCAAAGATAAATCGAAAGGATTTCCAAAGTCTACCAAAGTGTCATTGTAAGATGGTAAAAATTAGGGGTGTACCCAAAAAAATTGATTCTCATAAGAATTGCGATTCTCATTTAGTACGATTCAGAATCAAATGTCCCAAAATCGACTTTATTAAAATTATTTGATACTGTCTTTATTAGCTAACTTATTTAACTTGAATCCACAAACGATAAATGCACATAGCAACCAACAAAAGCCGAAAGCACAGAAGACGCGAGAATGTCCGTGTTTTGGGAGCCATCGCAACGTCGGCAAAAGTTCGCAATCCGATGGATTCCGCCAATCAAACGTTCGGTGTGCCCGAGTGTCGAGCTCAATCATCTGCACACGTCTTACTTCCACAAGTAACGTTAGAGGAAGCTGGGGGTGTAGAATTGGGGGCCGTGGGCACAATAGAAACACAGCTGAGTCCGCTGGAAAGTTGACCCGCCGCCCATCGCGATCCCGCGACGTCAGTGAACACCATCTATGCTACTAATTGGACCCCACTCACCTGTAGACTGTCCCCATGCACAAAAACCTGCGCCACCGCATCACTCCTCGCATAAACGTTCTCTATCTTCTCCGGCGCTATGTACTCCCCCTGAGCCAGTTTGAAGATGTGCTTCTTCCTATCCACTATCTTCAGCGTGCCGTTCTGCAAAAACAAACATTTGAATGATACAAATATGACAATATTTTCATGACTTGTCGAGAATAACGGAAGCGGCGGGTAGATTCCAATCCCTACAGGAAGCCATTTCCCAATGTCTCCAGTGTGAACCCATCCGTCAGCATCGATAGTCTCTGCTGTCTTCTCTGGATCGTTCAGGTAGCCCAGGAACACGTTGGGACCTTTCACGCACACCTAACGCGCGCGCACACACACACATCGTTAGAAATGTGAACCGGCGCTTGCTAAGTTTTCGTGTCTGTCACCTCTCCTTCGCCGTTTACAGCCAGGTAGTTCATTTCGGCCACGTCTACCAGCTTGATGGAGTTACAAGGCAGAGGAGCGCCGACGTGACCTGGAGAGTGAGGGCAAGCTCGATTCCATCAAACGTCAAACAAAAGCAAACCTTCACTTTTTTACACTTGCGGGTGTCAAACACAACTTTATTGTTAACTCGGAACGAGGGCCCGACCGATACTTAATGCATAGAATTGTGTGCGAATGCTCTTCCGGAGTCAATGCTAACTTTCTGTTAGCATTTGAATGGGACCTTCCCTTCACTTTTAGCATTAGCGCTAGGCTAGCGATGTTTTAAAAAAACAAAGCATGTTTTGAATTTAAATATACAGTGGATGTCATTCTTATTGTTGTGTGTTTAGTTTTACAGTTAACTCCAACTGGTGCCGTTAAAACAGCTTAAAGGACGCTTAGGGACAACAGAATAACCAGAATAACACATGCTACACACTTGCTAGTTGCTAATGCTACGCAAGCAAAATGGTGCATTCAGGGTACTTTCACAGCGTCGGAAAATTCGGTTTTATTCTATGATAACGTTTTAAGTCGAAAATAATGGGCCATTTGGCCCAATTGGCCGATGTTTGAAGGGAAATAGTCGGCCGATTACAATTGGCGGCCGATGGATCGGTCGGGTCCTACTCAGAACGAGTGTTCTACCTGCAGTCCAGTCACCAGGCATGGTCATGGTGCAACCGGCGGTACACTCTGTCTGCCCATAGCCTTCGTAGAACTGAGATTGAACAAAATTGATGTCATTGTGGATTATTACTCTGAACTCATTCAAACCCAATAACGTGTAAATACGTTTTTGAATATTTGTCCTTCACTCCCAAAAACGTACTGTATGTATACGTTTAAAAAAATATATATGTATAAATGCAAGAGCATACAGAAGTATTTGATGCAGCTTCTGACATGAAGAGGTGGCTTAAAGCCATGTTGCAACAAGCTCTTTTTGACAGTGTTTTCACCAGGAATGTGAATATCCATTTAACTTAGCTATTCTGATGCTAACTGCTACAAAACGGACACAAATATACTTTTGTTTTCCTGATGAAAGAAGAGACTCCAATCTTTCTTTTGGTAGGTTCCATGTTTTTATAGCAATAGAACAAAAATATTCTGTGGGCCTTGCAAAATCCAGTAAAAACAGCCGGGAGCGAAGGTGGTTGCTTCAGTGAAAATGGCTGGGACTGAATGAGTTGATACAATAACAACAGAAGATGATAATAAGGAAAGATGAAAATTGTGTTTTTTTCGTAAATTAGAAGCCACTTGTTATTCTTTCAATGTGAGAGAATTTTGTGAGAAACGCCAAACTGCAGTTACCTGACATCCGACCGCAGCTCGGAGGAAGGTGAGGACAGTCGACGAAATGGGAGCAGCCCCTGTTATCATCAGACGTACGCGACCTCCAAGGCTCGCCTGAAGAGGGCACACAAAAAACACACTGGTCTCAACGCTGTATTCTGATGCGTTTTCACTCAATGTCAGCCATCTCGACATTACAGCGCCCCCTGCTGTCGCCATAATAGGAACTGAACTCACCTGAACCTTTTTGAAGATCAACTTATCCCAGATGCTGTCCCTCCTCACGATGCCTTTCGACATCTCCGCCTCCTTCCGACTGTATGCAAAATCCAGCAGCCAACGCTTGACAGAAGTGTTGGCCTGCCCAAAGATCTGTAAAATATATATATATTTTTTTTAAGTCATTTGAGGTTTGACTAAATAAACAAAACACTTGTTAAGATCACGCACCTTATCATACATTCGGTTTAGAAGTCGAGGTACCACAGGGAACACGGTAGGTTTTAGTGTACACAGATCATCCATCAGAAGTCGAATATCTCCCTGGAAATATCCGATCTTGGCTCCCTGGATCATCATCACTCCCTGGAACGTCACATTCAAACGCGGATGACAAATGCAATGTTAAAATATGCATTCGTTACATCTGTCATTAAATGACACGAGACCTTTCGCGTGACTTTCTCGAGGTTTTATCATTTTTGAATAGAAATGAATTTCAAACTTTCTCGGATGTCAGAAATGAATCAAACGTCACATTTAACCACTGAAACAAATGATTTTGTTCAGGAATCAAAATAAAAATGACATTCTGTTATCGTAGTCAAGAAATAAAAATGTGCTCTGCTATTTTTTTCAGTTGGTTTGTAATCCAGAAAATTTATTGATAACAATAATGATTTCAATATGAACTCATTCACTGACATTGGCGGCTAGAGATGTCAAAAATTATTTTAACTATTTCAATTAGTTTAAATATTTTTCCACTTTTGTTAACAAGAGTATGAAAACCTAGGATTTTTTTATTTATTGTACATTTATAACAGATATCAAATTTGTGACTATTAGTTAACTATTTAAGTCATGCGATTAATTACAATTACAAATTTTAATTGCTGGACGTGATTAAAAAAAAAAAGGATGTGTGTCAGTCGTAATTAATCGCATAGATTCACTAGTTAACTCACGATTAATCACAAATGTTATATCTGTTCTAAATGTACAATAAAAAAAATCCTAGGTTTTCATACTCTGGTTAACAAAAGTGGGAAAAAAAATGTTTAACTAATAGAAATAGTTCAAAATCATTTTTGACATCTATAGCCGTCAATGGCAGTGAATGAATTAAAATATCATTATGGTATTTCCTTTACAGAATAAAATAAATAAATAACAATGTTTTGGAAATTAAAATAATACTGCTTGCGTGGATTTTTGCCTTGCCAGCAAGTCGGACTATTTCATGGTAAGATTTGAGTTTCACGAAAGAAAAGAAAATATTTCAATGAAATTATATGAAAGCAAAAATACAATAGAGTTGTCTCTTAATAAAAAAAATTCATGAATACACATACCTGTACAACTCTCTCAAACATGTGAGCCAAGGGAAGAAAGGAAATATGGACATCCCTGGGACCCAATGGACAGGTGGCCTAATAAACACAAAGAGGAGATGCACAGGCAGGCCCATTGACACAAAGACACACAAGCGACAACACTTTTGAACCGAGTCTTACCCTCTTCAATTTGAGGACCCCCCAAAAAAAATGATATTGGCAGTAGCGAAGCCAAATAAAAGTCCTTTTGGGCGAGTCACTGATCTGAATAGATTACTGGATAGCCAATAGGCCAAGACTTTTCAAGCCGCGAGGCCGCCATATTGCCCCTCCCAAGAAACCGTCCACTTGTTTTTTTAATTAATTTTTTTAAACTTGTTAAAAAATAGTGACCACCCCGCCACAAATCCCGCGCCCCGGCCCTATACAATAATAACAGCCTACGAGCTGTATACGTCTAATCTGTACGTATAGTTTATACAGTAGTCTGCTCGTGAGATGGGTGGAGTAAGATGGCCGCCATGTGGCTTCAACGGCTAGCACGGGCGTGTATGGGTTGCTATCCAGTAATGTATACAGATCAGTGGGGGCGAGTGATTTCAGCGATGCCGTGCGCTAAAGAGGTCTAAAGACTGGACAGGTAACTTCAGTTTGCTTTTTGGAGTCAAAGCTAGACTTTATGAAGCTTGTTAAACATGTTAAGTTGTATAATGACACCAGCGTCAATGCTGTTGTTGTCGCTACGTTTCCTGGGAGGAGGGGCGCACTATTGAGAAAACCGCAAACAGCCGTTGGGCTACTCCTTCGGCGCAGATTCCTCTGTAATCCCTTTCATTCAAATGATGAATAAGTAGCTGCTAGTCATTAACTCGTTCACTGCCATTGACGGCTATAGACGTCAAAAATTCATTTGAACTATTTCTATTAGTTAAACATTTGTTCCCACTTTTGTTAACAAGAGTATGAAAACCTAGATTTTTATGTTTATTGTATTAGAACAAATATACAATTTGTGATTAATCGTGAGTTAACTAGTGAAGTCATGCGATTAATTACGATAAAAAATTGTAATTGCCTGACGCCCCTAAATTTTTAATAATCTTTTCTTTAAAAAAAAAATGACTTCCCTAGTTAACTCACGATTAATCACAAATGTTATATCTGTTCTAAATTTACCCCCAAAAATATTTTCTAGGTTTTCATACTCTTGTTAACAAAAATGAAGAAAAAAAAATCAAGCTAATAGAAATAGTTCAAATGAATTTTTGACATTTATAGCTGTCAATGGCAGTGAATGAGTTCATGTCAAATTTGACATTGCCGCCTTACCTGTGTTATTTTAATGAAGGCGGAGCAGTTGGACACAATATTCCGATGTAGCAACATCGCTCCCTTTGGGTTTCCTGAAAGCACAGGAACATTTATGAGCATATATTCCGCGTGTGTGTGGAGAGTACGAGCGTCACCTGTTGTTCCACTAGTAAAGCAGATGACGGCCATGTCGTCGGGTCTGGGAGGCTGGAGACATTGGAATGTTTCAGTGGGGGGGAAAAATATTATTATTCTTTTTTTTTTTAAATCATGCACAATTTTGTCAAATGTGCTAACAAGCTAATAGCCGCTTACCACAGGTTGATGATAGTTAGCCTTTCCGATGGCCTGCCCAATGACGGGGAAAAAAGACATCAATCAAACCAAAATAAAAGCAAACACAAATAGGAAAGTAGTAGTAAACGAGGAGAGCAAAACAACATCATCAAAAGGCAATTTTTTTTTAAATAAATTAAAAAGAGTTGTTGCATGGAAAGCGTCAGTTTCAATCAAAAAGGACCAAATACGGAGGAAAACTAATATTAGTAATAAACCAGAAATAAACACGTGCAAGTCACAAGCAAGCAAAAAGAGTGACAAGAAGCTCTTTGCTAACCTCCATCTCGCGCAAGCTGAGCACGTCGATTCCAGCCCGCTCGCCTCTTTCCACCAGCTCATCGCTGGGCGTCTCCATTACGACGATCGTTTTCACAGTGTGCTTTCGGGCCTTCACGCAGTCCAGCACCAGGCTGACTTTTTCGGCCACGTCGCATGTAATTGTTGAGATGGAGGCTGCAAGGGCAAGTCATTGGTGCAATATACATTTGTATTTATTTTTTTAAACAATTGAACCTTCTGTCAGTTTTTCTGTGATGAGCGTCCATTACCTTTGTCTATAATGTAGTCGATGGCCTCCGCGCCAAGTGTGTCGTAAAGCGGGACAGACACCAGCGAGTAGGTGTAGCACGCCAGCTCAGTGACAGTCCACTAAATTCACGCGCGCAAAAAAAGAGAACGCCAAAATGAGAGTTTTTATTTAAGCAATTTTTATTCTATTTTTACCTCGGGTCTGTTTTGAGAGAAGATGCCAATGTTGGCGTCGGCGGTCTTGGCGTGTCCTTTATGAAGAAAAGCCGACCCAAGATTTTCCGCTCGCTCCATTACCTGAAACACAAACACAACAAGTCAAGTGTTGCACGCAGGTTTTTTTTTTTTTCTTGTGTGAATTTTGGTGACGATTCATTAGCGTTTTTTGCGTCATTAAGCGACATTTAGCTTTTGTACATTTACGGTTGTGCTCAAACTAACTGGTTCAACATAACTCGAGCTAACTTAATCTAATACTGTCAAGATCAATCTTACCTCTTGGTAGGACATCCATTCATACGGACTTTTTGGTTTTCTGGAGCCTAGGAAAGGACCATTATCTAAAAAAAATAGAAAACACAAAATAAGAGGGGGTTTTTTAATACTCAAATTTTGAAGCGCCCGATTTGATCTCATAAAAAGTTCATCATATGGGACAATATTATCAATATTAATAATTAATTAATTAATAATTAATTAATAAAAAATCACCACCCCAAAAATTGTGAGTGTTTGTATCTGCAAATGTAGTAACCAGATAAGCTAAAAGTTAGCCTAGCTTCTTCTATTTCTTCTTCTACGACTACATTTTCTTTGTATTTTTTTTTTTGTCATTCTGGAATTGATCAACGTGTTACGTGCTCCTTTATTGCAATAATTACATGCGGCGCTGTCAGATGGATACATCAAATCACTTACTGGATACTTGAGCGCCCCTCAGAAAGAACTCATACATCGTTTTTGCATCCTCGTGTAAATGCGTCAAGAGATCGTCGCCATTTAGCAGAGCCGATTGGTGTACAAACTCTCCACCCTGTACACAAAAAAAAGGAAACAACATTCATCATCCAGTCATTCCAAAATCCGATTTATTTACACACGTTTTGACATTTAACTCATTTACTGCCAGCCATTTTCACTGAAGCAACCCCCTTCGCTACAGACTGTTTTACTGGATTTTGACTGAGTTTGCATGGCTCACAGAATATTGTGTTCTATTGTAATAAAAACATGGACCCTATCATAAGAAAGATTAGAGTCTCTTCTTTCATCAGGAATAAAAGTATATTTCTATTCTATTTCCACTTTGTAGCAATTAGCATTAGAATATAGCTAAGTTTCATCATTATTCACAAACCTGTTTAAAACGGTGGCGAAAAGAGCCTTTTTTTTGCAAAATGGCCCTGGTTGATCTCTTATACTCTGCTGCCACCTGCTGGCCGTTTTTTTTGTAATAACTACCATTGTTTTAAGCGAAGTCTTCTGTATGCTATAGCATTAAAAAAAAACATTTAAAAAATGTATAAATATGTCTTTGGGAGCATGGTAATATAAAATTATTATAAAAATAAAATATATAAAATTCGAACTTATTTCTACGTTTTTGGGAGCAAATGAGTTAATTGGTATACAAAACAATAGCGATTGGTTATGGCAAGGCAGCCCCCCCAAACTCACCGGAATCTCGACAGACTGCATTTTGAGATCACAGATGGGGGGCAGGGCCTTTGGCCGCGTTGCCATGTAGAAGGTCGTCGCAGCTGTGATCGCCCCCATGCTGATTAACGTCGACGTGGACAGACCCCGGAAGTACTGGCCGACGGAATCCAGGTCTGGCAGTTTCAGCTTCTGCAAAAACTCCTGGCTCAGCATGATTCTGGTGACGAGGGATCAGGAGTGGGAGAATTTTGACGCTGCGGGTGGGAGTGGTTTCGGGGCACCCGGAGTTGAAGGAGTGTTTGGAGCGCTTTAGGCCAGGAGTGTACCTGTAATGTTGGTGCGCATGATATAACATTAGAAAGTGTATGCTGGCCAGTTTGTACACAATCACACAATGCAACAAGTGCATTTTTCCATAATCATTTCTTCTGAAATTGTACGTAACAAATGTTTACAGGAAAGCATCCACCCAGCCTACAAAGTAATATCCTCAAGCTTTTTTTGCCTTTTGAGGACGTCTCAAATGGTTTTCGCAAAGAACCTCGTCGGACAAGCTCACGCGCGCGCGCGCGCGCGCGCATATGAGGTTACAAACTAGAAGAGCAGGGGTGACATTTGTTTGACAATAAACAGATTAGTGGCATGTTTGCATCCATGTATACGCTTGGGATGAAAAAAAAATGACCTTAAACCCAGATTCAAATGTAACACAACAACCCCGGACAGTATGTTAGTGTTAGTCTCATGTACAAAGGGCCCAAGAGCTAAGTAGAGCTGCACCAAAACAGAAAATATGCACCATCCAATACTTGGAGATTCCTTTTCTTATACCTTTCGTCAAAATTTTTGTTGTTGTTGTAAATTTTCAGGCAGTTTTTCGTACATTTTTAGACTTTTCTGCCATTCTGTCAAATTTCTGACATTTGTTGCAATATTTATGGGATATATTGTGGACATTTTCTGCCTCTTCCTTTTTTGGATTGTTTATGGCTATCATTTTTTAAATGTTTTTTCGGCATATTTTTGGGGGTAATTTTGGGGACATTTTATGGTAATTCTTGAGATTTCTTCTTTTTGTTTTTGGAATTTTATAGTTACGTTTTAAACATTTTCTTTTCTGTCTTTTTTTAAATACTTTTTTGACAATTTTGTGTACATTATATGGTAATTTTCATGATTTCTACTTTTCTTTTTGGAAATTTATAGTTACCGGTACTCTATGAATGTTTTATTTTCTGACTTTTATTTTCTTTATGAATGTTCTGACTTTTTGGGGGGGGGGCAATTCCAAAGAAATTTTATGTTTAATTTTTGAACATTTTCTGCCTTTCTTAAAAGTAACTTTTCTGACTTTTTTTGGGCAATTTTGTTTTTCCTCATCATTTTTGAACATTTTATGGTCACTTTTTGGACATTATTAGGTTTAAAAAACAAAAAACATTTTCATCTACCGTTCGTCTCTTTTTCTGACAACTTACATTTTTGGAATATTTAATTCATGAATCATTTGAAGAAAGAAGGGAAGAAAGAAAGACATTAAGTTGAGCACTGTTTATCTGTCATCTGTTTATAATGTCGAATTTGCTGGAAACGCCCCCTCCCCCAACGTATTCCAACTCGATCCAACTTCCCGACAGTAATTTATACACTGATAAGACGTCGGATTGGTGTATCTAGGCCTTAAGTTCAGACGGGTTCCAGTGAGAGTTCTCATTGGCTGTTTGTCGCCCAACCGTGAGCTTGATTGAATCAAAGATGCGACATAAAGAAGTCATAAAACTTATCATTGACATCACTGAGATCATAAAATGTCACGAGTGCATTTCTGAGCTTCCTATTTTGTCTCTTTGCAAAACGCATTTCTAAAGATAAGAAAAGCAGAACTTTCTTAGATAAGTACATTGAACAAGTCAAAACAAGTTGCGCTGCCCACTCAACTTTACCCCAGTGGCCTCTGACCTCTGTGGTCAGCTGACATGATTAGACACAGCGGGGTAAAAAGCGCTCATTACGGGACGCAATACAATTGAGCTAATTCAGTGCAGAACTTTTTGACGCACGTTCACTGACAGATTTGCGCTAAAGCTCCGCCCAAACGCTTGTGAACAGCATTCTGCATTACAATTATTTGTTGTCAAGTCATATGATACCGACTGATGCTCAAAAATGCCAGACGAGGTCAGCAGGCAAAATTAACCATGTTAATTCATGACTTAGGCTAATTCTTTGCTTGCACAACACTTAAGTATTCCAAATCGAAGTCCAACTCGCGTTACCCAATCGCCGCATAATGATTTATGGGCTTCTTGGATTATCTTGCCGGCCATGATGGCTGTGATATTCAATCTCGCAGACACAAGTCTGTATTTTGATGATTAACCCATGTCTGTAGTGTAAAACTAACCGGGCTGACAGAGCAGCTCATTCAGAAAATGTCACCTGGAAAACGAGCTTTTAAAATCTGCAAGTACACGATTGGCCAAAAGTAACATCATTAGTGTAGAAAATAAAAAGAAGAAGAAAAAGTTACAGTTGTTTTACTAGTGGGCTGTGAATTGTCCTACTAGTAAAGAAAAAGAACATACTACTACTTATGGTTATTATGGAAAAGCTCAATGTCTTTCCATACGTCAGCCAATAACTAACAGGTCACCTTCCGCCACAGCGAAGTGACTTACTTCAGTGAGTGTATTCATTTTCCCACGTGCAGTGACGTCATCTGGTCTGATGACTATGTTCTTGCAACTTGTAGCATACTATACTAGCGTTAACAATTTTAAATAAAATACATGAATGTACCTCATTGCAGACCTCTGCCATCTTTACGACTTCACTACACTTGCAATTACACAGCACGCCCATAAAAAGGTGTTGACCTTTATTTGATGAAGTGTACAACACATTACGTTCCAAAGAATCAGTCATTTGAACAGGCCTGAAAAACACAGTGGTCAGTAGGCAAAAAAAACAAAAAAAAAACGTGTCTCTGATTTTACAAAATCCTAAATAGGCAGTTAAAACTGAAACGACGTGTTGCCTTTACTACACGTGTGTTACGATTCATCGCCTATTTTACAGACACACACACACACACACACAAAGGGTTGCTCACAATATAATTTATGAGGTACAATCGCGACTAGCTCATAATTTACTATTTTAGGGTCAGTGGCAGTAAAAAGAACACGTTTGAGGAACTTCCCACCTGTTTGCAGCAGTTCTCCGCCGGCTACTTCCTCTTGCTGACCACGCTTACACTAACAGTGGGTGGGCGTGTCACTAAGTACAATTTCCGGTCAAATCTTTAAACGTAAACTACCATTTCCGGTTAAACTTTATAAAGTAAAAGTGCTTTACGTTCACTCAATTTCCTTATCTACATGTAAAAAAATCTATCAATCAAAAAAATGTGGTTTAAAACGTTAATAAATGAAATGAATTTTAAGTAACCAGTTTTAGGAAGAACAAAAACAGCTAAGATGCAACAAACAAATGACAGTACATTATATTGGATAAATCCTGCTCATTTTAATTACGTTATTTAAAATATAGAATACATTTTAACAACCAAAGATTTAACAAATAAAGACATGAGTACAACGTTTCCGGCAATTGAAATATGTGGCACAAGTCAGACTGCAATGTTTGCATCACGTTTGTATTTCTTAATTGAGCGGCTCTTAGAGCCTTGAGTCACTTTGAGAGAGCTGACAAATATTGCATAGTTCACAGATCCTCTCCAGCTTGCAATTCTTGTGCAACATTGACAAGCCGATGGCAAAATAACAAAGAACTTTAAGTACTTTTAGGGCAAAATAAGTACTGCAGCCCAACTGAAACACCAAACTGTGGTTTGGTATTTTAGTCATACTTGTGATAGGGATTTTTTTGAAGTCAATATAATGCAGTAGTGTTTTTTTTTTCCAGTGTATTGAACCAGCTTTTTTTTTTTTTTTTTTAGCTCAACTGGTTCAAAGTTTCAGTATTACTCGCACAGCTATCTTGCCCAAGGTCTTATCACAAAGAACATAATGGTCCTTCCTTGTAAGTGCTCTCACGGGCCAAGCCCAAGCAAAGTGGACGCGTAATCAACTGACTCAATGTCATTGCAAGAGCCATTTTGCTTTCAGAAACACCATTTAAATATTTACACTGTATATAAATTCCACTTGTGGGACAAAAAAAAAAGAAAAAAGTTTCTTCTATATCTAGACAAAACCAATCACAAGATTTTCAAGTTCATTCCCATGTTAAGATGCATTTATTAAAAGGTAAAAAGAACGAGCAGTGCATAAAGTGTGACAACAAAAGAGTTCCAGACATTTACATGTCGTCAGTGCATTCAAGTGCAATCGTCCGTTGCAATTTCAGGTCTGAACAATGCCTAATCGTAAGGCATTGTGGCAGCTTTGATTTCACAAACACACCCAAAAATCTGCCATCTCCCTGAAATTTATAGTCACAGAGCCCAGACAATATATATATATATTTTTTTTTTTATATATTTTTTTTAATTTGTAAACTTAGCTTTCAAACATCATCTATTTTGCAAGCTAAAGGAATATGTGTCGATTGACAAATAGTCATGAAAAAAAATAACCACGTGTTAAATAAGTGACAACATAGAGAATGCTTTTTAAATTGGATTTCCATTGATGAATGCTTTTTAAATTGGATTTCCATTGGTCGAACAGACTCCTGGGCAAACAAAGTCACCTTTTCAGTAGCTAGACATTAAAATTGCACATTTGTCCAGTGTCAATATAAATAATGTACTTTGACAAACTGAGTCTGTTTTGAGTTGCTCAGCCATATTTAACTTAAGGTAAACAGTGACTATTCAAATCTATTACACACACCAGGCCATAGACAAATACCGTATTACAACCAGAGGTGGGCGCGCTTTAATCGTCCGACAATCGGCAATCGCCAACAGTTGGGACACTCTCTTCCGTCATCGTCAATATTACAAGCCGAACCGCATTGTAATTATCAATCCGTCCGTTAATGTGCCCGTCGTTCAAAGTGGGCATTCGTCAACGCGCTGTTATTCGTCATCCCGTCAACAAAATAGGACGTCCGTCATTGACGGATTGCCGAATTTATTGACGGACATTTTTCCTCAATATTGACGGAACGCCCGCCGCTGATTACAACTTAAAATTAAGAAGAATAACATTCAAATATATAGTAGTCAAGAGGAATATCTGTAGAAGGAATGCGTTCATGTACATATGGAATAAAAATACTTTTATATGAAGAAAAAAAAAAAAAAAAGATGTTGGTCACTTTAAATTTGATCAAATGGTTACAATTGCTGTAAACTAAGGAACGGAAATAGTAAGAAAGAGGAATTGTCTCAAAACACATTTCAGTAAGTGTTTTTCGCATGCTTCGCTGAAACATCTCAACAAACCGCGTTAACGTTTCTGTTTCAGAATATTGTCCTATATAAGATCATGGGCCGTTCATGGGCAGAAGGAGCAGTGAACGCCCCCCGTCAGGTCCGTGATGGTCCCCCCTTTGACGAGGCTTCTCAGGACTTTGGTCTCCTCATTCACATTGTGCATCTTCTGCCACAGCATGAAACTCATCGGCAGCTGATCATAGTAATGCAGCGGAACTCTTTCCTCGGACAGGTTGTAGCCAAAGCCTGCGAGGCTCACCTCGTCACACAGCAAGCTAGCTAAATTTAGCGCGGAGACGCCCAGGGTGGGTACGTTCTACAGGACAAGACGGGGACAAAGACGAATCATCATTACGAAAATCACATTTTCAACATAGGAAAAAAAATGTCATCAATTGTCCTAAAATGTGTTCGTTGGGAATGTTTAGCCGGCTAATGATAACGATTTTAAACTTTTAAGCAATTAGTCAATAATGGGTAGGTTAGCTTAGCGCTAGCTAGCTAGCTAATACAACAGACACGACATGGATGGATTTGAAAACTTTACCAAAAGCAAAAGGAAGCTATTTTAAAACAAAAACCTTTACGTAGGTTGACATGGCTGTGTTAGCGCATATAGCCCTGGTAGACTCCAATATGGTTTAAAAAATGTGAAGTTTGGTCAAATTTGGCATCATGATCGAATTGGATTTTTTGTCTTTTTTGACTAAAGAACTATCATATGGTGGACCAAAACTGCCAAAATTCAAAATAAATAAATGACTAAATAAATAAAGGACTAAAAGTGAAAATAAAAACAGATATAAAAAATATATAATTTGAAAATTAAATCTCAAATCAACAAATATATATGGAAATAAAAACTATATATATATATATATATATATACACATTTGTATTTTGCTTTTGAATTATATTTTTTATATTAATTTTTATATTAATTTTTATATTCACTTTTAATAATTTATTCATGTATTTAGTCATTTATTTATTTTGAATTTTGGCAGTTTTGGTTCGATAGTGCCAGGTCGAAATGTTATTCAAATGAGGGGGGCGGTCCTAAGCGCGTCTTGGGTTGGGCTCCGCCGTCGCAAACTACCTTTTTCATTGGTCGAGTGAGCGACTCGGCGAACAAGGAAGTCTCGCCGGCTTGCATTGGAAAACTCCAGCACTGGACGAGACTTCATTCTACTTCTACTATCAGTAACCCATTTGAATTGATTTGGGATTCAGCGGTTGAATGGTAAATGAATATGCAAATGCGGATTTGCGGTACGAGTCCAAGCCCGCATCTCTCTACTGCCTCATGCCGCACTTCTGAGTTCTGTCTTCACGTGTTTGGAGCAAGCGCGACAAACTAAGAAAGTGTTTTCGTTTTTGCAAAGTGTCTTACCTGGTCCCAGCCCCACAAGCGTGTCGTAGGTGGGGAGAATTTGAGTAAATCCAACGCCGTCTCTTTGATGACAAGCGGATTTAAGAGTCTGAAGCTGTTGCGTTCAAGGGGGATTTCCTCTGGAACGTCCTGCCAGAAGAATAGCCAGTCCCACAAAGGCTGCGGCACAAAGCGCATCATATTACTTGCTTCTTAAATCGCATATGCTTGCAACACTGACAATACTGCAGAAGCGCATCGGGATATTTTAACGTGGTTAATGAAAAGAAAAGAAAAAAACTAGCCCAAGGGCCAGAGTGTAGACCCAAATTATTTTCATTGCTTGTCTTGAATTCCTTTTAACCAATACTACTATTATTGCCAATTTTTTTTTTATATTTGTAGTACCAATAAATGTGTGGCAGGACAAAAAATATATATATAGGAGAACTCTCATTAATGCTACTGCTTACTTATTTATTTCCTACTAGTTAAGTCCTTCACTCCCAGCCATTTGCACTGAAGCAACCCCCTTCGCTCCCGGCTGTTTTACTGGATTTGGACCGATTTTGCAAGTACCACAGAATATTGTGTTCGATTGCTATAAAAACACGGAACCTACCAAAGGAAAGATTAGAGTCTGTTCTTTCATCAGAAAAAAAAAAGTGTATTTGTTTATGTTTTCGTTTTACAGCAATTAGCATTAGAATAGCTAAATTTCATCATTATTAACAAACCTGTTGAAAACGCTGTCAAAAAGAGCTTGTTGCAACATGGCCCTGGCTGATCTCTTATACTCTGCTGTCACCTGCTGGTCGTTTTTTTGTAATAACTACCATTGCTTTAAGCCACCTCTTCATGTCAGAAGCTGCATCAAAGCCTTCTGTTTGCTCTTGAATTAAAAAAAAAATAATAATATATATACATATATATATATATACGTATTTACACGTCTTTGGGTTTAAATGAGTTAAATGCCCACATTTGAATAGTAGTGACTTTGGGAAAAATAAATCAAGGAAGTAAAATCACCAGTCCTCACCACAGCGAGCTTGTTAATCATAGCAGTGATCCAGCTGACATCTACACCTTTATAAATCACAGCGACAAACAGAGTTTCTGGGTCTGTGTCAAGCCAGTCAGTGGGCGTGCCTTCCGGATAACTCATCCTGATGCTGGTTCGATTCCCAACGTCAACACTGTACTGTCCCAGGGGCCCGCGGTTCAACCTGGGGTGGCCGGAGGACGGGTCTTGCATTAGCAACACATCACTTCAGTCACATGAACACTCAAGGGCTTATTATTGTGTTTAAAGGGGAGGTTTCTTGACGATATATTATATCGATTATATGTGACCTCACTAGTCTAAATATGACATTCTGATTATTATTACATTTGTGGAATGCGAGTTATGCAGCAAAATCCAGCCGTTTTTATCCATTTCGGGGGGGCGGCCATTTGGCTACTTGCTGTCGACTGAAGATGACATCACAGTTGCTCAGGCCTCAGGCAACGACCAATCACAGCTCACCTGTTTTCTGAAGCTGCGCTGTGATTGGCTACCTGAGCACCATTGATGTCATCTTCAGTCGACAGCAAGTGGCAAAATGGCCGCCCCCTGAGATGGATAAAAATGGCTGGATTTTGCTGCATAACTCTTATTCCACTAACACGATATTACCCAGAATACCATATTTAAACCAATGGGGCTGCATAGTACATATTATTGTAAAAAAATACAAATAAAATAAAAATAAAAAGAGGGTTGATCCTTGGTCCTTTAAAAAAATATATAAAAAAAAAAAAAGTGAGGGAAAATTTTTTTTTTTCTACTACAGCAAGTTCAAATAAATGATTACATCAATGTTGACTTCAAAGCGAATAAATCATGATTTCATAAACCGTCATGTCTTACAGCCATAAACATCAATACATAAACAATCCTCAATAACATTTTCTTAAAGTGCACCGACCTTATAATGGTGTCGAAACGATCAATGAAAGTACCCAGCTCCAGGCCTTTCAAAATGCCTCCGTTTCCAATGACCACACAGCGCTGACATGTATCAGGACCCTTTTGAAGCACGGCTGCATCGCTTGGCTCTGGGAGCTTTCCAAAAAAAAAAAAAAAAAAAAAGTTACATTAAAAAAAAAAAACATACAGCACTGAGCTCCACAAATAAAATATATTTATTCAAACTGTCATTCATCACTGATATCAGCGTTACGGTAAATATGAAGAACGGATGGATGGATGTTATGGGATACTTAGCACAGGTATCAAAATGGCTGAATTAAATAAAAAATTAAAATATCACATCACCTGCTGAAGCAGAGCCGGCACTTTTCCCCTCAGACCCCTGAAGCCGAAGGGTGGAGGGTACTTGAAGAGGTTGCTTGAAAGTGGCGTGTTCTTCCACAAGAAGGGCTGGGTCATGTGATTGGAAGCGGGGAGCCGGGCCAAAAGCCCCCGCCTGGTGCTTCCGCGGTGACATTCACGTCCCAGTACTTTGTGAACATGCTGGTGCACCAGCTGCGACACACGTAACGTTATTAAGACTTGCCCATCCAGCAAAAAAAAAGTTACATTTTTTTTAAATCATGTGGGTTAAATCCCGATAATGGCGATATATTGCGATAACAATATTGTCATCATCATGTGACAATATTAAAAGCTGCACATCTATTTAAAAAAATGAGGTTGTATTCCATTTGTGCAGTTCTAGCACCCTCTGGTGGTTAGCTTATTAGTGATGTTTAATTTTAATTAGGAATGTTTTGGCCACTGTGGAGGTTATCGCTCCCATAAATCAGTCATACTAGCAAAATATTTATCAAGCACAATAACCCCCCCCCCCAAAGTTTGTTGTGGGAATGCTGGAATATGTTATTGTGATTTTTATTCTCCTCACTTTTTGCAGAGAAAACTCCCACATAGTACTTTCCTATTTACACCGTTCAAATTTCAAACTGCTTAAAAAAATTCACGCCGTTCATTTTAAATGGGACTGACATTGAACTTTTTCTAAGTCCCACTTTCCCACGCCAAAAATTCCCGCCTCCCGGGTTCAACAAACCTCAATTAATGCTTTGTAATTTTCACATAATTTATCTTTCAATTGACTTTATAAGCATTCATCTTAGCATTCAGGCTCCTCACCTTTTTATATTCAGGGTCGACGTGCCGATCCAGAGGTTTCAGTGTGTCTTTCCCAGACCGAGATGAAACTATCACCAGACATAACACGCAGAAAACTCCCCCCAATAGAAATGCACGTCTAGACAGAAAAACACAAAACAGAAAGAACAAACATTTTATTTATAATTAGCCCCAAATTTTTAATCGTAATTAATTGCATGACTTCACTAGTTAACTCTTGATTAAATACAAATTTTATATCTGTTCTAAATGAACAATAAAAAAAATTCTAGGTTTTCATACTCTTGTTAACAAAAGTAGAAAAAAATGTTAAACTAATAGAAATAGTTCAAATTAATATTTTACGTCTATAGCCGTCAATGAGAGTGAATGAGTTAATAACCATCACTCACATCCGGCATTTTTTTTTTTAAACAGTCAACCAGACACCACAGTGATTTTCAAGTAGCTACCCGACCACATTCCAACTTGGCAACAGGTCTGTAAGACCAATTCAGAAAGGAAATAAACAGGTTGTGGTTGTTCAACAACTCACTGGCTATAAATGTAGCTTTTGGTGGCTTTATGTTTGGAACCCTAACAATAGAACCTCGACCAAAGTGCTAGAGTATATACAAAAACCATAAACAGCTATATTGAATTCATCAGTTAAGAGCATTGAGAACATGTTCAGCTCAAAATGTAGCCGGAAATCAGTTTCCTTTCATTGCATGTTCTTAAAATTGGCTCATATTTGTGTATGAGGTAGCCCGGCGTGAATAAAACATGTTCACGCTTATTTGTTGTCCACCTCACCTGTGTGCTACCCAGCGTTTTGGGAGCCTCATGTTCCCGGCATTCACACCATAATAGGAGCTGATCTGCTTTCTCTTATCGGGTGAGGATCTTGTCCTTTACACGGGAGAAATAAATTACAAGTTAGTTACCGAATGAAGTTAGCCATTCATTGATTAAATTGTGTTTGTCCACCTGTTTCTATCCATCTCAGGGTGTGGCCATTTTGCCACTTGCTGTTGACTGAAAATGACATCACAGTTGCTCCGGGCCTCAGATAACGACCAATCACAGCTCAGCTTACAAATGTCACGTGACCAAATTCAGAACAGAGGACCAAATTCAGAACAGAGGACCAAATTCAGAACAGAGGTGAGCCATGACTCAGTACATGAGCAACTGAGATGTTTTTAGTCAACAAGTGGCAAAATGGCCGCACCCTTAGATTGAGAAAAACGCTGTTTATTGCTCAGTTTTTTTATATTCCGTTTGAAACACACTTTGACACAAGTTTTTGTATCATCCTAAAGAGGTTCTGCCAGACAGGCAGGTTGTATGTCGTTATTTGTCCGTCATTATAGCATTATACTGTATATTTGGATTGTTGGTCCTGAAAATAGTCGGATGCAAAACTACCGCTGCATACTACCACTCTGTCAACATAATCCACTTTTATACAAAAAAAAAAAACTCATAAAAGTAGGACATTTTATTTACCGTCGCTAATTTGATCACGTTTACTTCACAGTCGGCTTTCCCCACAAACAAATCAAGATTTATTTATTTTATTTTGGTCGTCGTTATAATTGCAGGCATCCGCTGCTGTTTCGGACGAAAATATATTATAATGCGACTCAAAGACATAACATTGGGCTTGACGTTCGGGAAGGGTGAAGGTCGAGACAAATTGCCCAAATGTCAATATGTCACTGTGCACCCAGCCCAAGATTTTATAATCCCAACAGTCCTTACTAAATTTGGCGACTCGAGTCAGACTCACAAAGAGCAATAACACGTACAATACATTAATATTCGTTGATATTGCCATTATCCACATTCACCGGTGCAGAAGTATTGTAGTTCTCGCGCGATTCACGGCAAAATAAAGCTCGGTGGCGAGTTGCCGGTCACAGCAAAATATCCACTTCTTTGACTTAACTCTGGTATCACTGTTGGAGCGTTTGTACTAACGAATGATGGATTGTAGTTGTACAGTATTCGCAAAATCTACAAGGAGCAGCCCATCAGCACAGTGTCATGTGTTTTTGTATGAAACTGGTTTCCAAACGCGTATTGAGGCCATTGTTGGGGGTGCTTCGGCAAATATTTATATACATATAAACCATAGAGTTTAAAAGTAATATTTAAACAACAAAAATACAATACACCCCACATTTGATTGAAAATTGTTTAATCCACCTCGACCCCTCTTCCTCCCCTGCTTACAAGCAGACGAGCGGAGCGGTCTCAGAGTATGTCTCTCTAGTTGAGTGAACTTGTTCCTTCCTTTTACCAGGATATGTGAAGTTCCTTACCTTCGACCACTTAACACTAACACATTATTTCCATTACTAGTCTGCTTTTTTTGCTCCTCAATTATGTTGCTACGTGCTAATGAGGGAAACAAGTATTCATATTAATTAATGTCTCTATTGTGTTGCTATTGGCTAGCTTACTATAACGTGTGGCGTGCGTGCGTGGTGTGAGTGACTACGTTTACATGTAGACAATATTCGGGTTATGGTCAGAATTCCGGTTTCTGGAACAATCGGAATAACACGTTTACATGCGCAAATTGACAGAGTTACCCCCGTATGCATGGCGTTTGGAATAACCCGATGTAAGGGGGTGAAAGACGGACACCATCAAGGCAGAAATAGACGTCATTTCCGCTTCTAACTTTAAACGGTCAATTGAATACATTATATTCATGTCACTCACCACGCTAAATAAAGTAGTCGGTTTCCTACTCGCTCCAGAAGTGCCTTTCTTGTCACGCCAGAAGCACGGATTTACTTCGTTTGGATAATGCGGAACTATGTGTGTGTCATCTAATGTTCCTACACGGACGTGCATTTTTGATCACTGAAAACTGGAGATAATCATTGTTTAAGCATTACGAGTGCTGTCGCGTCTGTCTCACGTGAATAATTAACGTGTCACAAACTGTGGCATTTTCGCCAGAGGCACAATATAACGTGAAAGCGACGCGGAGAAATTTATGTATTTAAGCGAGGTCCGTGTCGGACGGCGCTGCGCATACAAGTCGCCGTTACTACAAAGACCAAGATTCCTTGCGAGTGCAAATAAGCGAAGAGGAAAAGGAGATGAAGAAGAGGTTGTGAGCATGTGCACAACGAAAATCAATGCCCAGTTGATTCAACATATTCCGATTCCGTTTATATGAACCAGTATTTCGGTTTTGAGAGGAGTAACCCAAGGGGGCATAAGAGCATATTCGGGTGATTGCGCGCGTTTACATGGCCTTTCAAAACGGACACATTCGAGTCACGCTACGTTGCGAATTTGCAGCAAATGTGGTCTTGATAGCACGAACGTCGACATTTTTAACCTTTCTTTCCGTCTTTACAACAGGTAAACAAGTGAAGTCATGATTCAACGTACATTTGGGCGCGTTTCGCCATGTTTATGTGTGCGTGGGGGGGGGGGGGGGGGGCTTACCTTACCATGGATCCCACTACTTCATCGGGTCAGGAAGGCTCGATTGGAGATCATTTCTTTTTCCTGCATTGAACCCGCAATATCTCTTATCTCTCCGCTTGGCCGTCATTTACAACAGGGGCGTGGAGCAAACCACACAAAACTTCGCGAGATTATGACTTTTGCCTTCTTGACAATTACCCGAGTGACGTGTGGTGCATATTATCCTGACGACTAGTGATAATTACAGTTAGATATTTTTAATTCACATTAATTCAAGACATTTACATGTGCATTTTTAATATTTTTCAAAGTCAAGTTTTAATTAGGTGAAATGCAGTTGTATTTGTAACTAGAATTACAGAGATGTGTGTGACAAACTAGACCAGTGGTTCTCCTAACATTTTTAATCCCCCCCAAAAAAATCCCTATAAACTTTTTACCAAAGTACCACCTTAAAAAGTGACGAGAACTGCAAATATAAATAAATATATAAACCAATAAAGAGTGAAAATTAAAACAGATATAAAAATACAAAATACCACCACCTCAACCACAAATGAAATATATATTGTACCCAAATAACCATTCTTAAAGTATATAAATAAAAAATATATTTACAATGTTAAAAAATAATCTGTCAGAACGCGATCTTGGGTAGAAACTGCTGTACAAACTCACCTTATCTAGTGATTCTGGTCATAATTATTTATTCATTAGTTATACCAATATGTCACATCTTTTTTTTTTTTTCCATGTGACCTGTCACTGTCCAAAGAAAAGCACGATTCTCCAAAATGTTTACATGATTGTACAAAGCACAGCCCCTTTCTACTGCAGAGGTTGTTTGAGCTCAAAGAGTCCCGTTCCTCCTTTGACGACCTTCCCAACCACCAGGCAGGCTGATGGCGACACGAGCCGATCACAAGATCCTGTCAAGAGGATACAGTATAATATGACAAGTGTTCATCGGTCCTCTGCATGCATGCCCTTTTAAAATGTGAACAAGTTCAACAGCCACGGTGCGCCAGGAATCCACCCGCTGTGGCTCAGATGCTCACCCAGCATGGTCGCCTGTTTGAGGAATTTGTAGCTGGTCTCGAAAGTCATCTGCTGCAGAGGGGAGGCGTTGGACCTGATGGCATGCCGGTTCAGTGGCTTATACACCCCCTCAAAACACATGTAGTCCGCTACGACTGACAAATGTCTGGGGTCCACCTCGATACCTTGAGGAAGACGGAAAAAGGAGTGAGCAGAGTCGTTCGGAACTTCTCAGGGATTTTTTGCAGTGAGTGCGTTCTGTATACCGTAAACTGCAAACACATCTTTGATTTCCTTCTCGATGACTTTGAGAGCCACTTCAATCCCGTAGGTGCTCGCCATGGCATGGACCTCGTTGGAATAGAGCCTGTTGACATCCAGGATCTGGAGGATTGTTTAAAAAAAAAGAAAGAAGAAAAGATGACTTAAAATTGTAACACGCATTTAGATATCCCTTAAATGAACTTAAATACAAAGTATGTCCACGTACGTCACTGTGCTCAAACATTTTGTACATGTTGATGCCCTCTGTGTTGAGAACCATCTCTTTTTGTCCAGTCTTGGTCATGCTCTCACTCAGAAGGCATCGAGTCAAGCCCCTGGTTTCCATAATAATGGCGCTTTGGGCCAGTGTTGACACGACTGACGTCAGGTCAAAGTGCACTTTGCTCACTGGCAAAGCCAAGTCCACCTGTCAACAAAAGGCGATAGTCGGGTATGGGTTAATGATATGATGGGTGAATTTGTTTTACTGCCACTTAGAACCAAGAATCAGGTCTAAAGTAACAACCAATCACAGCTCATCTGTTTACTGAAGCTGAGCTGTGATGACGACCAATCACAGTTCACCTGTTTTCTGAAGCTGAGGTGTGATTGGTTCCTACCTGACAATTGATGTCAGCTTCAGTCGACAGCAAGTGGCAAAATCCCCCTCCACCCCGAGATGGATAAAAACGGCTGGATTTTGCTGCTTAACACATACTCCACTAACGCAATATTAATAACCGCAGGCCTACATAGAAATATTCTTGGACTGAAACTGACATCACAGTGGTTCAGGTCTCAGCTAACAACCAATCACAGCTCAGTTTTAGAAAACAGGTGAGCTGTGATTGGTCGTTGCCTGAGCATCGATGTCATCTTCAGTTGACAGCCAGTGGCAAAATGGCCGCCCCCTGAGATGGAATAAAAGGGCTGGATTTTGCTTCATAATCCTTATTCCACAATGTTATGTTTTCACGAGTGAGGTTATATATAACATATTTAAAGCGCGCTGAAAAGACATCCCATAATCGAAACTTACTTCACACCAGAGTTCATGCGTGAGGTCATAGCAGTAGCCCTCTATTGCTGGGTGGCAATTCAGAACATTGTTCACTCTCATCTGATCGACAGACTCTCCTCCTCCTCCTCCTCCTCCCTGCCCTTTTGCTTCTTTCTTTTTCTTTCGCAATTTCACGCCTGTGGACTCCGTTTTGGACTCCTCCGCACCAATCTCCATGTTCTCTTGCGCCTCCTCTTCCTCCTCCACATCGTCCTTATTCTCATCTTCCTCCCCGCTGTCATAATCGACCTACAGAGGAAGCGAGTAGAGCTGATTGCAGGCAGCTATTACATTTCTCCCCCCCAAAAAACATTATATATTCTAGTACGTGTTCATTCTTCCTCTTACTTCCTCCTCTTGCTTGTCTTTCCTCTTGGCATCTGATGCGTCAGCGTCACCTTCATTCCCTTGGTCATCAACTATTTCTCTCTCAAGCTCTTCCTCCCCGTCATCGGCCTGACAATAGAAATATTATACCATGAAAAACACAACAGCAACAAGTTTTTAATTATTATGAAACCTATGTCAAGCTATACCCCTGCTGCGTTGTCTAATCCCTCGCCATCATAGTCTTTGTCCCTGAGGGTGGCCTTCCTGGCCTCCACAGCGATGGATGCCAGCTTGGCGCTACGTTTTTCGATGGCTTTTAGGAGGAGCTCAAAAAATCTGAGGAAATAGTCGATAACAACGGGGTTAGGCGGTTTGACTCATTAAAAAGCAGCTGCTCTCTGTAACAATTTGGTCAAAAAATCTTTAGTATAGCCTTTTTATTTGACCATTTATGACTGAAACATCTTCTAATTAGTAGATTGGCTGTTCACAATGCGTACTCCTGTGAGCCTCTGGATAAGCGTTCGAATTTCCCGCCCTCTGTCTGCGGATGTGACGTCATGTGCGCATTGTGTATTTGAAGAAGGGTGTGTGTAGTTAAAAAAATAAAATAAAATAAAAAATAAAAATAATATATATATATATATATAAATAAAATAATAAAAGTCAAATAAGAAATAGGGTGTGTGCAGGTTAAAAAAATATATAATCAAAGAAAACATTTTATATATATATATATATATATATATATATATATATATAATTTAAAAAAAATAAAGAAATAGGGTGTGTGCGGGTTAAAACAAATAAATACAAAAAAATAAATAAATGTAATAATAAAATAAAATGATGCAAAAATAATAAAAAACAGGGTGTGTGCAGTTTAAAAATATATAAATAAATAATAAAAGCTCAAATTATATATATATATATAAATAAAATAATAATAGTCAAATAAGAGATTAGGTTAAAAAAACATATAATCAAAGAAAAAAAAGGGTGTGTGTAGTTAAAAAAAAAAAAAATATATATATATATATATATAAATAGAATTTTCTGCATCCAGTAGTTTTAAAGTCTTAAATGGAAGGATGTTGATGGTAAACCTAGTTTCCATGTAATGGAGGATCTGTTGAGGTGAGAGCTCTTTATCTTCAGCGTAACGGTCAGGAGGAAGAAAGCTGAAAGTGATCTTAAATGTCCGCATCTTTGACTGAGGGAGACTCTCGATGCGCAGCGACTCGACCACGTCAACTTTGTGCAAGACCTGCTCACACACAGGCCACAAAATTAATGAAAAACAACAGATGAGTGAAAACCAAAATGAAGGATGTCAGATGTCCCCAAAAAAACGAACAAGAACATCCATTCTTACATCAGCCAAGCAGACCCTGGTAAGTTTTCTGCGGAGTTTGTGAGCTCTCTTCAAGGCCTTCTTGCTATTCAGCACAGGAACGCTCATCATGGGGGTCTTGATGTTGGAGCTTGCCACCATCAGGATCTCTCGTAGCCTGCGACGCAACCAAAGATAACCGTAATACTTTCATTTCAACGCATACATTGAGGGAACATTAAAATGGACATTACCGAGGGATTCCCAATGTGACATTCATCTCTCCTCTGCCAGCAAAGTGGAAGGTGTTGAGGGTCATTTGGGTTGAGGGTTCGCCAATGGACTGAGCTGCCAGCAGGCCAACCGCTTCCCCTGGATCACACAGTGACCGCTGCCACTTGTAATGCAACAGCTGTCTGAGTCTGGAGACAAATAATGTCAAAAATAATCATAATATCTTAAAAAAAAAAAAATTGATATCAAACATCCCTAATTATCAGTGTCACCTACTTGTTGTCCTCATCCAAGCCGTGTTCACTCAGTGTGCCTCGATTTTGCAAGTATTTCTCTGTCATGTCGTGAAAGTTTTCAGAAACGGATCCAAAGCTTACGTCAGGCCGAAACGCGCTTAGGCTGGGCTCGGGGCAGCGGGAGCACTTTCTTTTGTATTTGGCTTGTCCTGCTTCATCAAGTGCACGCCACTGTTCTATAAGCTTGAGAAAGATGAACAGTGCCGATGAAAATGTGTAAAAGATGGATCATATTTAACACAAACAAAATATATACCGTACCTTCAAAACAGCCTCATCTCTGCCGTTCACATATTTTATTGCGCCTTGTCCGGTCTGCTTCAGTTTGGCCATCTTCTTTTGGGAAAACAATAAGAATGCTCCTGTAAAAGATTACAATAAAACAGGATGACCGTGGTTAGTAGTGGTGGTGATATAAAGCATAACTAACATTTTAATTTGGGAGATTAGTTATATATATATATATATATATACCTCTGCGAGGACAAGCCAGCTCTCTCTTTGCTTTCCAGCGTTGTATGGCTGAAAAATGTTGACTGGCGCCTTGAGGGTCCAATCGCGCCAACACCCCATCCAAGCCCTGCGACTTACTTATTACCTACAGCAACAGCAGAATGCAAGTAATGGCTTAATCCAAATATGTTTTTTCAACATTTTGAATAATTGACCCCATTAACTGCCGTTTCTCGCTCATTAAAAATGAGAAAAACAACTTGCAAGGTTTTAGCTTCGTGCTTGATGCTAATTTACATAATGTCCAAATACCATGAGTAGAACTAAATCATGCAAAACCTTTTTAACAATTAATGACATTCAGACTTTTAGCGACAACATTTGTGCGTAGTACCATTGACCCCCAATGGGCATATTTCAGCACCATAAGGCCCATTAACTACACTTTCACTGTAGCAGCCATTTTGGCCAGTGGCATACACGGAGGAGGATGCACTGAATTTGACAAGGCTGCCATTTTGTAATGGTCCATCGGGAAATTATCATTACAGTATTTGCATCGACCGCAGGTTTACCTCAAAGTTGTCCTCTATGAAGGGAAACTGCCTTGGCTGCAGGAACTGCGTCTTCGGGATATCAAGCCCATCTTCACCGTACAGGAACTGGACTACAGATCCATCACTGTCCCTCACGGTCAGATCATACTGCACCACCAAACCCTCCAGATGTTTTATAACACACCTAACGGAGGAAAAAAGGAAAAAAAAATGGAGGAAATTCTTTTCCTCCCCATTTCTGCCTGTGGAGGCTTTGTTTTACCTCTGCAGATATCCTGATCTGGACGTTTTCACGGCAGTATCCACCAGACCTTCTCTGCCAGCCATGCAATGGAAGAAAAATTCCTGATAGAAGCATGACCCCCAAGGTTAACAGGAAACTCGGTCAACAGTTCTACAAATCCAATCTTAGAAACAAACACACACCTGTGGTTTGATGCCTGTGAGGAACCTTCCGGAAACAAAACCCCCGGCGCCCGGCGCTGGGTCATACGGCTGGAAACAGGGTAATGACTTCCCAGAGGGCATCAGCGGAGGTCTGCGACCCTCTAACTCAATTTGACCGAGTAGACACGAGATCTGAGACGTGCACACAAATCATTTACAAGTTTATATAAACACAGTGGAAGGAAATGCAATGAATTTCAATGGCGGGGGAAATGTACCTGCATGGTGTTGACGGTGGACCCCTTGGCACCTGATTGGACCATCAGTTGGAGGTTGTTGTCCGGAAAAGAGGTGTGAAGGCCAACTGGCATACACACCTACAAGAGAGGCAAGATAGGCACTTTAAAGTGAGGTTGGTGGCTTACAATAACTTTTCCAAAACGTTTTAACCGCTAAAAAACAACAACGAAAAGGCGGCGACAGTGTCCGCATCTGCACAATCGGCGAGTTCCTATCGGTGTCCAGCTGCCGCATTTACTGTTTTGTGTGTAGCACATTTTTGTTGGACCACAATGGGGCCCATCAACTACACTTTAATGTAGCAGCCATTTTGGCCAGTGAAACCCACTGTGGGGGTACACTGAATTTGACAAGGCTGCAATAAAAGTATGGCCATCCCTAAAAGTAGCTCGACAGATTTCAACAAAAATTATAACTTTGAGTCTTCTGCTTAGTCTGGTTGCAAGTTGCAAAGCCAAAGTATAGAAGTTGAACTGTTACCTTGTTGATGTCATTGTTGACTTGGTTGGCCACTTCTTTGAATTTGTGGTCAGCCAGGCTAAAATCTCGCTGGTCTGGGTTGAGATGAGCATCCTGCCAACGGCTCTTGGCCTCCGCTTCCTCCACGTCGGCGGAGAGGTTGAATGCCGACTGGAGGGCCTGAAAAATGGAAACAAGTCACAACATGAAACCCTTAACACCATCTTGGAAACATAACGGAAACACATAGCGGACTTCGGCTACTGTAAGTTTCTAGCTGTCATTTACGGTTTGTGCGTAGTCCAAATTTATGCCCAGAGGCCACGATGGAGCACGATGGGGCTCACAAACTACACCTTCACTGTAGCAGCCATTTTGGCCAGTAGTACCCACTGATGAGGATACACCGAATTTGACAAGGCTGCAATATTTTACAATCTTTTTGCCGTTTGACTGATGACAGACATTATTTGTTGACGTGTTGACGCAAACAGACGATGAGGAGTAGCTGCGTGAACTCACTCTTGAACCAATTTTCAGGGATTCTCGGATAATTTTCTTCCTCTTTTTGTTGGCACCTGCTTTCACCAGAATGTCTTCAACACCTAAAAAAAATATATATATATTATAATCATTAGTATGTAATTTTATTACATAATAAATTATATTATTAATTAAAAAAAATATTTTTTATATAAAAATTCAATTTAAGTAAACATTTTGAAATATGCCTGTGGGAAAAAGTAAAGAATTTTCTTTATTTACCTAGAGTGAATCCTCTGTATAACTGAAGGTAAGCCGTAAAGAGTCTGGCCAGACAGCTGAGCAGTTTGCCGCTCGTCTCCCCTCCATAAAGTTCATAGCAACAATGGACCAGACCGTATGCAGAGGATCCATAGTGAGCTTTGTCCAGAACGCCCACTAACAGCTCCCCCTGACGGATCACCACCTAGCAAGTACAATACATTTTTAACTTAATTCAACAACGTGCGGCCATGTTTACATTTCTGAAGCCAACAAAAAGGTGTGCGCATGCACCTGCGAGTCACACATGGTGTCAGGTTGATATCCCGGAGTCGCTCGTGGGGGAACTTGGATCCATGCTTTGCTGGGGATTTTTGATTTCCCAACCAGATTTAAAGGCACAGCCTTTTCTGGAATAACATTGAGGAGGAGGGTGGACACCACCTGTAAAGAGGAAAGGCATTGGTTACATCCGCTTTATATGCCCACTTCATAGCCATTAAACAAAGTTTATGCCTATTTCTTTTATTTTATTTCCCTCCCAAAAAGATGTGGGGGGGAAACTAAGAATATGAATATATTATTTATTTAAGTGTTTTTTTTTTTAATTATTATTACATAATGGTTAATTATGCCTGTAGATCTGATGATAATGACATTACAATTTAAGAAAGTAACATTTGTTTTTGTTTTTTATCTTCTATTTTCAGGATGATTTTGCAGGGATTTTTTTTTTTAAATCCTCAATTAAAAACTCAAAGACCTCAGGTGTCAAAACTACCTGCTTTCCTGTCCAGAGTTTCTGTGGCTTGAGTATTGCAGGTTGGAGCAGTTTAATGCGGCCTGGTTTGTCAGTCAGTCCCCTGTACACAAGCTCGGTGTACTCGTCTTTTGTGAAGAAACAGCCTCGAATTGTCATGCGTGTGCCTGAAACCATGTGATCCTGAATCAGACCGGCCAAAGGCTTTCCATCCTGATGAAAGAAAGAAAGAACTCGTGATAAGTCAAGTATGTAAACATACAAAGCTGTGAAAAAGTATTTAGCCCTTTCCACATTTGAGGTTTTTTTTTGCCGCATTTATTACACTTAAAAGGTTCCACTCATCAAGCCAATTTTAAGCTCACGAAGACAAACAAACCATATGTGATTTCTAAATTGTGATTTTTTCTATTAAATCATTCAAACCCCAAAATGCGTGTTTTAATACTTTGTCCTTCACTTCCCAGAACATATTCATATGTTGTTTTTTTGGGTGTGTTTTTTATGCAAGAGCATACAGAAGGCTTTGATGCAGCTTTTGGCATGAAAAGGTGTCTTAAAGCAATGGTAGTTTTTTTAAAGGCCAGCAGGTGGCAGCAGAGTAAAAGAGATCAACCAGGGTCATGTTGAAAAAAAAAGCAATTTTCCCGAGTGTTTTTTTTAAAACAGATTTGTGAATAAAAATCAAACTTAGCTATATTGTAATGCTAATTGCTGCGAAACGGAAACAGATACAAATACACTTTTTTTCCTGATGAAACAAGAGACTATAATCTTTCTTTTGGTAGGTTCCATGTTTTTATAGCAATAGAACACAATATTCTGTGGGCCTTGCAAAATCAGTCAGGGTTGCTTCAGTGAAAATGTCTACCTTTGGCACAAGATACTGTTGATTCGTGCTGACTAATGTGTAGGCCTCGGCTCTACCAAGCTCGCTCTGAGGGAAGTGAGCATTCATCTCGTCTCCATCGAAGTCGGCATTGTATGCTTTGCAGTTGGCATAGTGGAGCCTCAGGACCTTTAGCACAGAACAAATCAATCAATCTAAAGTACGAATGTAATAAGAGTCCACAGTGGTTGAAACTAAACTAAAGAGATATACCGACCTTCTCTCCTGGCAAAATGCGTGCGCAATGAGCCTGTATCGATGGCCGATGCAAAGTTGGCTGTCTGTTCAACAGCAAAACATCTCCGTTCTTAATATGACGGTTCACCTTGAGAAACAAAGACAATCACACCACTTGACTATGGCAATGGCGGCTTACACGGCATATTTAATTTGATGTCCAAGTAAAAGTCACGTTCATGTAGCGGACCGTCCAACGACTGACTCACTATTTTCATGGGCATCTTGTGTGGACCCGGACAAGGCGTCAGCAGCTGCTTGGCAACCGCTTCTCTCTGTGCAAAGTTGCTGGGCGACAAGATGGTTCTCCTGCCGTCCTCGCTAATCACCATCGTAGCACCGGGGTGGACATTCGGCCCGTTCAGGACAGCCTGGCGAAGCTCCTTCACGTTCCACGGCGTGACAGGCTGCGGGTAGGTCAACTTTGTGGCAAACACCTGCGCAAACATCACAATTGAAAGTTGTGGAGGAACGATGCACTCGTCAGCTATTTACAGCATTATTTTAAGGGGATGAAAAAACAAATCACTCAATCAGGCATACCATGGGAATTCCTATCTCATTGGTTCCGATGTACATATCTGGACAGATGACAGATCGTGCAGCAAAATCAACTCTTTTGCCCATCATGTGCTTACGGAACAGGCCATCCTTTTTCTCCAGGATCTTCAAAGGAAAAAAATGGACAATTCATCATCAGAAGTAGAAAATAAATTTGAAATGGAGACGCAGCCAAATCAACTATTCGTGATAAGAGTAAATGTTTGCGACCTAAATAATAATATAGAATAAGTACGGAATGTTGTCATTATTATTAGTTATCTCAATTACCGGTATGTCTATTATTGTGAAAACGAATTAGTTGTGATTTACATAAAAGCGTATCTAACTTCACTTTTTGAATTGTGCTTATGATAAACTGTGTTTGCGTGAATAAAAATTAGGGATGGGTGAGTACCAATACTAGGTATTCGGCCTAATTTGAACTAATTTGCTCCCCAAAATGTCTAAATATGTTCTATATTAAATATTACCATGGTCCCAAAAACATAAATATACGTTTTTATGTTGTTGTTTATTTTTATTTCTATGCAAGAGCATACATAAGGCTTTGATGCGGCCTCTGAACTGAAGAGAAAGCTTAAAGCAATGCTAGTTATTACAAAAACGGCAGAGTATAAGAGATCAACCAGGACAATGTTGCAAATTAACTCTTTCCCCCAGTGTTTTAAACAGATTTGTGAATAATGATGAAATTTAGCTACATTCTAATGCTAATTGCTGCAAAACGGAAACAGATAAAAATATACTTTTTTTCTGATGAAAGAAGAGACTCTAATCTTTCTTTTGGTAGGTTCCATGTTTTTATAGCAATCGAACAGAATATTCCGTGGGCCTTGCAAAATCGGTCAAATCCAGTGAAACAGCCGTGAGTGAAGGGGGTTGCTTCAGTGAGTGAATCAGTTAAGGTATTTGCGATGACGAACGATATCCATGATCATTTTAGGATCAGGAACTATGAATTAGAAATTAGAAGAATAGAATATTAATTTCAACCATCCATCCAATTAAGAGAAAAATGCTATATTGTGATATACAAGCCTTTCTTTAAAATTATTTGCCATTGATTTTTTGAGGGGGAGAAATTGTATGTGTCAATAGTACTTGTGGTATCTGTACTTGGCATCGGTGACTACAAAAAAAAAAGTGGTATTGAATGTGCCTAATGATAACATAATTATAAAAAAGTAAATAAATAAAATGACTAAATGAAACGTTTTGGAGGATATTTGTTTGTTTATTAATGTAACTTGGAGACTTGAGACCATTTGGATTACAGAATGCCTTTTTTTTTACACGACATACCTGTCTGACCCCAGGGTACTTGTCGGACATCATTTTGTCCATGTCACTGTCAAAGACAATGTTGACATGGGTCTGAAGGCGAATCCAAATGTTGTAAAGTTTATCTGTTAATGTCATTCCGGGAATCTCTGACAGAAATGACTGGTCTGTCTCTTCAGTTGCCTGAGACTGATAAAAAAAATAATAAAAAAGACAAGACAAAATGAACTTTTATTAGAAGATAGGGCTGTTTTTTGTTTTGTTTCGAACACACAAAATCTTACCTCATCATTCTGAGTACCTTTCTCAGTAGCCATGAGAGAAAGCACTTTTCTTACGATGATACTGTCCTTCATGACGGCTTGCATGTTGACCGTCTGACCGTTGGTAAACATCTGGTCACCCAGTCGATTGATTGGACGATACCTGAAGAAAGAAGACTTTGTGGTCACACGTCCCGAAGCAAAACCAGGCGCAGGTTTGTCATTAAGATGGCCGCGTTGTAACCTGCAAGGCGGGACCACGAGCAGCTCCAGGAAGAAGAGATCCGGAGAGAAACCCCTTTCCTCTTCATTTGATTCCGAGTTGCCCACCGACCCAGAAAACAGACACTTGAGGAAGAAACCTGGAGAGAAAAGACGGGTAGGTAAAACAATTCCATCTCACATCTCCATTGGCAAAACATGGAAGCATATGAACAATAGCTGATACATTGAAATGAATTTAAATGCCATTCATCTGTTAGTCGCTTTAAAAAAAAAAAAACACTCTGTGGCCTTACCTTCATTCTTCCACAGGTTGTTGATGTGCTCTCGAGCAGTGCTGGCAGTCAAGTAGGCTCTGTCTCCCGTCAACAGGTCCCCTACAGAGAAATACAATCAAAATATTCATATCTATACCATTTTTTTTTTTAATCAATCATCCATTTTTCTGGGACACTTTTGTTTGCATGAGACCTAACGATTGTTCGAAAAGACTCACCATCGTTTCTGAGAATGGTTTTCGCATCGGACGGCAACGTGACAATCAGCTTACTGTTGTGCTCGCGTCGTATGGTGAACCGCTTGCTCCTGTTTGCACGCACAAAATTTTCTTTAGTTAGTAATATGCAAGTCATGCAACACAAATCTCTACAAAGTAACAACTGAAAGTAATCCTTCATTTTATTCGGAAGGAAAGATGTGCCCAAGCACTGGGAAGAAGGGCTTCTGATGCTCTCTTAATAGTTCCAACAGTGAAGCTGACTGGTAATCCTTCATATCATGTATTACCTGCAGTGGGGACATTTCCGACCATTCATTTGATTTTTCCAGAAATCGTTTATCAAACTGGTTTTTCTTTCAACGAGGTGTTTTATCTGGGGAGAAATAAAGTCACACATGAAAAGGGCACTTCCAAAAGGGTTATATTGTTGAAATTCATGTGAATATACATTTATCACAATATTTTTTTTTTTATATGTTCATCCATCCAATATAGAGAGAGTGAATGTGTTTACTGACCGGCTTGCTGTTTCCTGAGCTTTCAGTTACGCAAACTGAATCCGTGAACTTTTTCAGCATCGCTGCAATATCGTCACCAGTGGCTTTGGCATTCCCCTCCAGAAACTAGTATAACATTGTTACAAAAAAAACAAAAAAAAAACACTCAGAACAACTAATAGAAACGTTCACACTTTCTGAAGAATAGTGTAAAAATGTTAAGATCATGCCTACAAAAATGAAGTTAAACCTCACCTGGCTAAGAACTTCCTCTATCTGGTAAACCTGCTGCATAGCTCCATGATCCAATAACTTCAGTTGGTTAAACAGCAGGTGGATAACTGCTCGTGGACATGTTAACATGTGGCACGTCAGACATGACCCACGAATCAACAGGTACAGTTTCTGAAAGCGAGAAAAACACACACATCAGAAACAGAAGTGGAAACCAGAACGGAGTATACATTTTTATAAAGTCTTCACAGAATAATTCCCAGAATTGCCTGTGGTAAACCGGTCTACTCTAGTAAATGTGGATGATTCTTACGTCAAAAAAGAGTGGGTTGTATACAGGAAGTGGAAGCTCTATATGTCCCAGGTGTCCTGGACAGTTGTTGAAGTCCTGGCAGCAAGTTGAACATGCCTGATGGACCAAAACAACACAATATTGCTTCTTTGTTGTAAATAATATGGACGACAACCTATTTAACACCTTTAATTTACCTCTTTGTTGTCTGCTGGTCCCAGGGCCAAGTCATACAGGCTATTTGGGAGCACATTTCCAACACCGTCAAGCAACCTTGCGTTGGTGATCGTTTTCACACTCAACTTCCTAGAAAGGACCAAAATAACCAATTTACTCACAACATAAGCCTGGCAGCTACTTTACTGCATAGTTTGACTCAATTGCGCAGTTTAAATGTGACATTCGAAGGGCGTGCGAGTTAATTCATTAAAATAAGATAGTAGTCCACTTTTAAAATGGTTAGTGACATACTGCAAGTTAGCCCAATGGATAAAAAAAAAAAAAAAAGTATTTCGTTAATATCAATTTTTAGCACGAAGCCAGAAGCTAACAACCTCACCTTATCTCTTCGGCAGAGTACATGCCAAAAGACATGCCCTCCAATCGCCGCCATGGCACTTCTTTTCTAAATAGCATTGTTGATGATTATCCAGAATTCGGAATGTTTATTATTACAAAATCATTGCAAAGTTTTCTGACCACATGCTACATGAGGTCGTGGTCCTGTTTTCTCCCACGTGCCTCATTGGGACCCTTCGACTGTTCAAAGTATGCGGGGGGGGGGGGGGGGGGGATTTCGGAGGTTGCACATATATGGTTAAGATTTAAGACATGTGGTTTCAGATTCACAACAAATAGACATTGACAGTAATGAATACAATACTCGAAATAAAATTCTTAGTAAAAAACAGTAACGTCATATTTTTTTACATCCCCTCCATGTAGTCCGCATGGTTTCTTCCTCCCAGACGCCTTTGCGTGTGTGCAGTATGGCGGCGTCCGGGAGGCAAGTAGGAAAATACTTGTACAAAAACAATCGGATTTTGTTGACCACCGTCGAGCAGGTGTTGTTTCATAGGTAAGATACATTCCACATTTGTATTTCTACAAGACTGTTACCCAGACCAGCTTCTTCTTTCATCCTCTTTCATTTACGGCTAGCGTCCTTTGTCAGGAGGTCATCATGCCATTGTAACTCACTGCAGGCTGTCATAATAACCTCAGATCAGTGAGACTAACTTATGGATCTAGCCATCTTATGAAACGATTTCCCCCTTTCTTTTGAAGGAATTTTGGTGGGATCTCAGCTTTACGCCAACAAGCTCTAGAAGCCAGTAAAGGCAAGTTGAAAGGAGATAAGTTTGCACGTTTTCCATATGTACCGGTATATTCCATATTCGATTACAAACAATGAATGCAACTTCTGTAACCTACCTTTTTAAAAATCGATCTTGCATTAATTTAATGTGTCTGGATTTTGTATTTATGTCCCTGTTCGTTTTTATTTAAAGTTAATTTGTGTTGTAAATTGTAACTACGTTTTTAGTTCTAAATAACCCATAAAAATGTTAACATTTTATTTTAATGTAGCAGACTCCTCAGAGCCAATCGCCATCCCCAGAAAGAAAGTATGGTATGTGTTTGTTTTACCTTAAATTTTACTAACAGCATTTTTTTTTTAACATTCAATGTTGGGGTCACCTTTACTCTTAGGATGTCATAGATTCTATAATGGAAAATGGAATCTTGGAATTCAAAAACCTAACTAACAGCTGAGGGTGCAAACAACTGACTGAAGTGGCTTGGCTGAGCGCTTGCTTCGATTGCTTTTGCCTGGTGACCAAGAAGTCACATATTTACAAATGTTGAATTTGAAGCTGAATACGATGAATACTTGAATTTAGGCACTGAAGTTTTAATTTTTGAAATGAAATACTCTAAACGTTTTGATTATAAGCAAATCAGTGTTAAATTTGGTGGTTTAAAAAAAAAAAATCTGTGTTAATGATTCAAATTCAAAACGATGACAATTCTTTCTTTTTTTGTTCTTTTTTTACTGAAAAGGAGCAACGAGTCAGTATTGGAGGCCTTGGCTATGACTGTGCGCGGGGTGAGCTCCCTTTTTGTTCCCTTCTGTATCAAAGCCATTCATATTTGCTCATGTAAAGCTGTGGCAGAGTGGTTTAGAACAGACACATTTTGTGACTGCGTACATACTCTAAAATTCATGACAACAAAGATGATGATTCTTCTATATTTCACAATCCAAATGTTTCTTCCCCCCCCCCACCAGGATCCTACAACATATCCCTACCAATTCCAGGATGATCCTTATCTCTCCCCGAGGACCTCTAATGAGTTTGTATGTAACATTCACACTCTTGCACAAAACCGTTTCCGTCTTTGTTGCCATCTGTTAAAAAAAATTGTATTACCGTACTTGTGTCAACTTTAAAATTAAATGTATTCATTGATTAAAAAAACAAACATAAATTAAAATATCGCTCTCACTTCTCTCTGCCTTGTAGAGGCTGTACTCGCTCGCGCAAGAGTCCGGAAGATCTGCAGCGAAATACTTTGTCAACAACTTCCCAAAGTTCTTCGCCAAAGATTTTGCTGAACCACATATACCAGTAATTAACACACACACACACACAATACAGTATATTATATAGGCTGGTGTTATTATCATAGTTGAGTGTCAGCGTTACTGAGATGAATGGTTTTGCTCCATGTATATGTAGTGTCTGATGCCGGACGACGTATCGTTGCGCCTTGAAGAAGTGAGCGAAGAGGCACTGAAGGAAAGGATCAGCTTGAGAAAAGTCAAGGCTGCCGTCGATATGTATGATCAACTGCTGCAAGCTGGTAAGTGCAATATGCATATAATGAATAGCGGAGGATACCTTAAATTTAATTAAAATATATATATTTTTTATATATAGCCCGTATTGAACCCTTCCACAATTCAGAGCACATTATAAATGTATATGAACACACAAATATTGTCTAATGCGTAGAAAATAAAAATCATGTAGTGTCAGGTAAAATGTTATTTGTTGGCACAATTTTATCACCTCAACTCTGTCTTATAGGGACATCCGTGTCCATGGAGACCACCCGCAACCTGCTAGACTTGATCTGTCTCTTCTGTGACCGAGACCCTGTGCAGGAGGATGGGACAGAGGACATGGTGAGTCGATGCTGATTCGCTCGGACAAGAAATGGAAGACACTTATTCTATAAGTGAATGTCACTAAATAAAAAAATAAAAAATGTTTAAAAGAGATCGCTTTATCAGAAAATCAGGTAGAAAGGATCCAGGTTCGAATCTTAGCTCTGACAGACTTACAAAATAATTTTACGACTTCAGAATTCACCTGTTTTCTATTTTAATGTTTGCTTTTTTCAGGAGGAATCCGGGAAGGACGCGACGAAGAGGAAAGGGAGGGCTCGTCGGGCCTCGGACTTGCTGAAGTTCACCTGGAAGGAAAATAACAACGCAGAAAGAATATTCAACCTGCTGCCAGAGAGAGATACTCGATGTTACTCCGCTCTCATCAGAGGCATGGTCAAGGTAAGCTTTTATAATCACTAACAGGTTTGGTGCTGCTTCTTTTGACAGCATTAGTTGCATGAACCGAGTAACCAACCACAAAATTATCACCATTTGCACATTGTAATGTTATACAGTGAAAGATGTCAAATCTTTTTTCTTTAAAAAAAAAAAACAGTTTTGGTTGACATTGTTGGAAAGGTATTATTTTAACACAATGAAGCGTTGGAACTGTACTGAATTATATCGCTGTCACGTGTAACGAATTGACTCTTATGATAATTATGCAAGTGGTCATAATGTGGCTAGTTAGTGTTTGTTTTGTCGAACTCGATTGTATTAAGGATGCTTCCGTTCTGAAAATGTGTCTTTTAGCATGGAGCATACGCGAAGGCCTTCAGCGTGTACACGGACCTGCTTAACAACAGGCAGACTGGTAAGTTGCTTCAAGTCGCGACATCGAACATAATGGGCGAAATGCTTGCAACGTCAGGAAGTAAAAACGGAAGAAAATCTCGTTGTAGTCTATCACGAGGATGTTCCAAAGTGATATTACATTATAAATAAATGACACTTTTCCAGTTCATAAATATACTAGGGTTGAGCCGGTTATTCGTACAACAGGAGCATCCGGTACGGATAATTGATTTTTCCCAGGATACAAATATAACACGGATGGACTTCCCTAATATCCGTGCTGAAGGATACAAGGATAAAACATTGAAAACAAAATAGTAATAAAAAATGTTGTTTGTCCACATAGCAAGTCATTATTTCCTGCCGTATGTGCTGTGCTCGGCAGTATTTTCCCAAGTTTATAAAAAACTTGTTCTGTAAATAGTTTCTCTACGATTGTGATAAAAAAAAACAGTGAATATTCATTTTCAGACTGTTCTGTAAATATTTATTCATTCACACACTTAAAAAGATTCCTGTTCTTCTCTTACTATTGTGATTTAAAAAAAAAAAAAAAAGAAGAAGTAAATCTCAATTCTCAGACTGTTCTGTAAATATTTATTCATACACATTTTGTGAGTTTATAAAAAAAACGAAAAATAGTTATTTTGTGATCAAAGCATTGATCTTTATAAGGCTGTTTTGTCAATAGTTTTCAAATAAACAAAAATTATAGACACTTTTGATCAATCCATATCAATTTCCCCCCCAAAAAATTTCAGTTTCATGCAAAAAAAAATAGAGTAACGTATTGATGTAAGCCCCACCCACCTGTTTTTGTTCAGCCAAGCCTACCTCCAGTTAAGCCACGCCCACTTTCTGGTTACGCCACGCCCACTCCGAATACAGCTCAATTCGATGGCCATACGGACACAGATAGCGCTGTACTCGCTCTTCCCTAATAAATGCAATGCATGCTTGTTGTTTACGAAGCTGCCACCAACCTTTCAGGCTCTCTTTCCAGCGGACGTCCACATTTTCAACGCCCTGATCTCAGCTGTTGGAGAAGTCAGAGACAAATACACCGAGAGATGGGACCTCATCGCTGTAAGGCTTCAGACAAACAATAAACAATATTACATCTCATCTTCCGTCTTCATCTTCGCACACTACCGCTCATGCTGTTTTTGTTTGCTTGCAGGAGATTTTAAACGAAATGAGTCGACAGAAAATCCAGCCCAACCTGCAAACCTTTAACAGTGTCCTCAAAGCCTTGAGACGTTGCGGCTCTTTAGCCAAGGCGGTGGCGCTACATACTCTGAGCGAGATGGCGGCGCTGCGGATAGGTCATTTTAAATCAAAGGCACTGTTTTTGCTAACCCCTTTCTCCGTCTTGTAATGTAAAGTCATTTGTATTTGTTTGTTTGTGCAGCTCCCAGTTTGGCCACCTTTGACCATGTCCTGGCTATATTTTACAAAGCAGGTGAGCACAGCAATTGCGCCAATGCTGGAACGCCGATTCCACATTACTTTACAATGCATTTTCAATGGGACTGGCATTGAACTTTTTTGAAGTCCCACTTCCATACATACAACTGATCATCATTGCCAGCGCTTTCATACTCAGCTCAGTGGCGCACTTGGTAAATTGCATCGTCCAGTAACCAGGCGGGTTCGAATCCCACCTCCCACTGCACATTGCAAATACATCCATGGCAATTATGCTAAAGGGATATAAATGTATACCGACTGACTATCATAGTTCTACTTTTCCATCTAAATGAATGGAGGGGACTGCATGCCTAGGTGGCGCTATTGAGTGATTTATTTATTTATTAATTTTTTGCATTTTCCCATTAGATATCATTAGTTCCAGTTTTCCACCTAAATGAATGGAGGGGTACTTTCAGATAACACTTATAAATTTCAACTTGCTTCAAAAATTCACGCCTCCCGGGTTCAAGTGTTCATTTTACTCATTTATCTTTCAACCACAATTTTGTCATTTTCACATAATGTAGCTTACAATTTACTTAATTAGCATTGAGCTACTAGCATTCAGCTTTCAGCATTCCCAAGCAATTTCTGCAGAAATTGCACTTAGTCTAGTTATTACAGCTGTACATAAAAAAAAAAAAAAAATGCAAAGCCGCAGAGAATTTTTGTCCTGATCAACGAGCCTGTAAAGAAAATGGGCTCAAATCCTGCTGTTGGTCCGAAATGTTTTTCTTCTTCCTTTTTTGAAATTTGCCAAGTCGTATGACAATGTTTTTGTCGTTTAGCAACATCTGGCCAGGGCGACGTGGACATTTTACAGAGAGTGATGTCAGAGTTGGAAGGGAAAAGCCTCACCTGTCAGGACCCTGGTGATGGTACGTAATGTGTGTGATACAAAAATAAATGTAAGAGAATTGATTAATTTCACGTAATTTTTGTGTCCTTTTTACCTTCAGTTATGTTCTTCTCTAATGCCATGAGAGTTGTAAGTCACTTTTTTTCTTTAACATGAGCATTTGCCACTTGTTAGTAAATTGTATTTAAATGTCATCCCCAGTAGAATTCACTTGTGCTGCTTTTTTTGATTGCCCCCCCCCCCCCCCCCCCCCACCACACACACACATTTATCATTGCAGTGTCTGGATTATAAAGAGCTGGGTTTGGGATATCAAATCCAAAATCTGGTGGATATTGGGCAGAACTGGAGGCTTCTGGGTGGTACTTACCAACAGGGTGTTTATTAGTAAGATCAGCACAAAAACTGTATTTTTAATGCAACTGTTTATTTCGGAGCGAAAATAATGAAGTGACTTCCCTCCTTTTGTGTTCAGCGCTCGCTTCTTCAACCTTTTGTGTATGATGGAGAACATTGACGTGGTGCTGAAGTGGTATAAAAAACTCATTCCTTCGGTGAGTGCATTGAAAATATTCATTACTAATGCCATTCGGTCTAAAGCGGCGGTTCTCAAATGGGGGTACGTGAAGGAACTCCAGGGAGTACGTGAGGTTTTAAAATATATTTAAAAAGTATATGTAAATATTTCACAAAAATGTGAGTTCATAAATTAATTTTATATGTAGTAGGCTATTCAATTTCAGTATCCTAAAAACCTAGCATCTCCCCCCAATACCAGAATGGTTCAACCCGATTTGTCATATGCTACCTAGAATCCACTGTCAGTCACTTGAAAACTTTATTTAAAAATCAGTTAATTATTTATTTTTGAGAACGGAGCTTTACTATGATCCCAAAGGAGGATACTTAATGTTAATATTTTTTATGTGCACAAATCTTTATAATTAAATTAATTACATCTTTCTTTCTTCTTTTTTTTAGCTAGATCATTTATTTCCAAATAGTTCAAGAGACCACATGAATACAAATAGAGTTCCAAAGTTCAATAAATCAGACAGTGATGGCGTAGCACGCGGTTTTAAGTTTTTTTTGTTGTTTTTTCAATCAGAAACGCTTTGCGCTGATTAGGGGTTACTTGGCTGAAAAAATATGTCACTATGTCACTAGAAAAAAGCTTGAGAACCACATTTTCAACCACTATGGCTATCCCCAATTTACATTTTACTTTCGCAACGGGCTGTCATTGGTTGACCTCAGAATTTTGTCATCTTGGTTCATCATTTCGCCCCCAATTCGCAAGTAGGAACCTCCAATGCACTTTGGAGGTCAGAAATTTCCAACTCCTATCCCAAAAATGTTTGTACCCTGACATATTTACTAGCTTTGAAACAATAACAGAACAGATGAATAAAATAATTTTTGGAAAACTTCTGTTTTTAAACAATTATTTTAAAACAATAAATAACTCAACCATTGAACAATTAGTGAAGACATTTAAAGTTGTTTTGTGTTACTCTTTTCTTTTTTTCTTCCATGAAAGTTGGAATTGGCACTGCTTTGCTAATACTGACCATTTTCGTCCTTAATGTTTTATCATTCTAGTTGCATTACCTGCACTCAGAGGGACTGAGACACCTCCTGCGGGCTCTGGACACAGACAGTCGCTTGGACGTACTGCCTACTATATGGAAAGGTTGCTCAGAGATGATATTATTGCTATCCTGTACTATATGTCTATGTTGGTCACTGATTCAGCACAGATAGTTCTAGCTGTGGATTATGCTTTAAAAAAAGAATGTGACCAGACTGAATTCTCTCTCTTTCTAGATATCCTCTCTCTGGGTCATGATAATAAATCGGAATTGATTGGGGACCTGCTCACCTTGATGGAAAGAGATAAACACAGTCCTGAGGTCAGTCAAGGGCGGTATCCAGCATAGCCATGAGGATTTCCTTTTTTTAAACATGTCCACTAATAATATAAATATGTGCAAAAGGTCCAAGAGTCTTTTGCTGTGTGTGCACTGGAAATAAAGAGTGCGTTTGATGGCGGCAAAAATACCGGTAGGGCCAGTATGGAGTGGGGCAACGTCACCCTCTCACAGGTTACTTCCTTGCTGCTGCGGGCCAACAAGATGCAAGAGGCTTGGTGAGAAACAAGGATGAATAGTAAATCTGTGTCACAAGACCTGGTTATGTATTTTGTAGTTAATGTATTTATTATACTGATAATTATCCCTCAAGAGGGAATTTTAAAGTAAAATTGTGTAACTTACAAGTTGCTTCTCTGTTCTATGCAGGGAGACGCTCCAGATTTTCAAAGAGAAGAACAGAGTTCCTCCGTAAGTGATCTAGTAGAAAATGATCAGCTCTTTCACTCACTGCTTTTTTTTTTTCTCCGTAGTGACCAAAAACGAAATAATAAAACTGGTGGTGTCAGGCGATTACATTTTTTTTTAATCGTAATTAATCGCGTGACTTTAATAGTTAACTCACGATTAATCGCAAATTTTATAACCCGTTCTAAATGTACAATATAGTTTTCATACTGTTGTTAACATAATAGTGGGGAAAATGTTAAACTAATAGAAATATGGCTTTTAGTCATTGATACAGTAGTTTCATAATAGTTCATAAAATTGAGTTAAAATTATAAAGATGTACTGTACTGTAAAAAAAACGAGTGTGATTATTTTGTGTTGGGGTTGTTTTTCTGCCACTAGATGGCATAATTGCATTTGTAAGTCCTTGGTGACAGCTCAGTGCATTTTTCTTTTTATATTAAAAGCTATCTAATCTTTAAAGTAGCACTAACTCATTCACTCCCAGCCATTTTCACTGAAGCAACCCCCTTCGCTCCCGGCTGTTTTACTGGATTTTGACTGATATTGCAAGGCCCACAGAATATTGTGTTCTATTACTATAAAAACATGTAAAGAAATATTAGTCTCTTCTTTCATTAGGAAAAAAAGTATATTTCTATCGGATTCCGTTTTGCAGCCATTAGCATCAGAATATAGTTTCAGCATTATTCACAAATCTATTTAGAATTGAGTAATTATGGTATTTTTCAACATGGCCCTGGTTTATTTCCTTTGCTCTGCTGCCACCTGCTGGCTGTTTGTGTAATAACTACCATTTCCATCCATCCATCCATCCATTTTCTGTACCGCTTGTCCTCACAAGGGTCGCGGGGGTTGCTGGAGCCTATCCCAGCTGGCTTCGGGCAGTAGGCGGGGTACACCCTGAACTGGTTGCCAGCCAATTGCAGGGCACTACCATTTCCATCAACTGTTATTTGCAGTTGAGAGGCGAGCCTTATGTATGCTCTAGCAAAAAAAAGTATAAACACGTTTTTGAGACACATTTAAAATATAATTATTTATACGTTTTTGGTAGCAAATGAGCTAAGGAATATTTCAACCGTAATAAAATATTTTCATAACTCTTCGGATGAAACATCGATTTAAAACTATTTGAATGGTACCTTTTCCATGGCCTGAAGGGGTCTGTATCATTTTTACTGGCGCAAAGCAACTTTGAGGAGTTTGGTAGGAACACTGCCACACTTAAGCAGAAAAAGAGTGAGCGATAGCAGCCTCACAGATTACAGGTTGTGGCTACCATTAGTGTTTCTATCAAATTGTGTTTTTTTGCTATGTAATTCACCAGCAAAGAGCTGTTTGAGGACTTCCTGTCCGCGTACCGGAGTGAAGGCTCAGCCCAAAAAGCCGTGGAGCTCGTTCAGCTGTCGGCCGCCTTTTGTCTACACGTCACGCCCAAATTGGCCAAGCTGACGCTGGCCGAGTTTGATCTGAGCGAGGAGCAAAGGTGAGGAGGGCAGTTAACAACATTTTAACACATTTGAGAGTTTTTGTTTAGAAAATTAAGTTGTTCTTTTTTTTCCTTCTATCCAGAATCATATTGTCTGAACTGGAGGGTGTCGCAGAGCCTGCAGACTGAAGAAATGATTCGGCATTCATGATGAAAAACTGACTATTGCTCTCAAATATTCAGTGAAAATGAGTTTAGTAGCTACATATCGAAGTCAAAAAAGAAAGAAATTTGTGGACAAAAAAAAAAGTACCTAAATTGTGTTGTTGTTTATGTCCACCAGAGGCTGCCATTTCTTCACAAATGACAACATTTTTAGTGTGGTATGCTGTATTGTACAAAATAAAATTAATAATCACAAATATAGTGCTCTAATTTCAAGAGCGGTGATATCTTTGTGCTTTATATTTATAACATTATGCCATGTTGATAGATGATGCTGCGCAACTTCCTGAAAATATACAGACTCAATTTTCTCCTGCCGATTAAAAGGCTAACTTCCTGTAAATAAGAGATTAGCTATTTCCTGCAGAATGTCTGAATACATGTGTATCTATTCATATCTGTCGCCTTGAAAACAAGCAGTGATGCGTCAAACTGGGGTAGCTCCGGACTCGGAGCGGGATGACTTACTGCTTTCTTTTCCCTCCCACTTGAGTACCATTTTTTTTTTGGTCATGTTTTTGACGCAAAAACAAAATAGGGTTATGGATTGACAGTAGGTTTTCAAATTAGGGTTAGAGCTTCAAGTAGGGGTTCAAACTAGGGTTTGGGTTTTAAATAAATCCTTCTTTTTTTTTTCCTTCTCTCTCCAATCTTCTGAGCCATAATGCAGTATTTCACTAAAACCAACCCTATAATAACAAAACTTATTTTTTCGTATATATATATATATATATATATATGCAATAGCTAAATTTTTCTTGACCAGTTAGCCTAGCATTTACTCCTACTAACTAGCATTAGCAGTGATTTGCAACTGATCCTGTAACAGTAAAGTAACTTACTTTTTAAAGCAAGTAACCAATAAAGTAACTAAGTTACTTATTAAGGTAACTGTGGAAACACTGCCCATGTGTCCGTCAGCCCACAAAGTTGCCAAAAGCCCAGTTGGGTGTGTACACGTCAACACACAGGTGAGTCTCAAAGCTGAGCGCTCTTCATTTCCTCCACCAATCGCAGGCCGAGCTGACGGCACGACCAAATAAGGGCATGTGGTCCACAGAGAGGGGAGTTGGCAGCTTGGTACTTTTTAGATGGGTGTGGTGTTGCACTCCACTGTGTGTCAAATGACACATTTTGACACAAATAGGAAGGAAAGGAGGAAAGGCAAACACATTAGTGTACTAACAAGCTTGCAAAAGAAGCCAGTTTGACCAACATTCCTTTCTTTTCATGTCTGGTGCAACACAAACACAGGATGTGATGGCACATCCTCCTGCGATTTTAATACCTCTCCCACGTGTTGATATTCTCTCTGTGTCAGGAGGGAACGAGATTTGCTTCCTTCATGGCTTTGGGTTGGGGTTGCAATTGCATTCGTTGCGTCATTCACTTCCTGATATTTAAGATGAGAAAAAGGAGATGAAGTGCAAAAAAAAGTGAGCGCAGCGTGAGAAAATTCTATGGAAGGTGCCATGGAATAGGATAAGAAATATGAAGTCACAAGAAATAAGGGGAGATGTGATTCCAATTTATAATCAGTGGCCGTGCACAAGATGCCAAAGTCATTGTGTCATACTGAATCATGAAAAGGAATGTTTTTGGAATGAACTGTCAATCACTGCATATTATTGAGATTGGCATTGTTGTAGCGACTTAGGTTGAAATAATTCATAGCTGATAGCGTCTCGCAGATAAATCTGTGTTTAAATTCCGTAATTAGAACTTACTTCGTGGTGGAGAAGTACAAGTCCTGGGGTAGGAGTTGCACTTTATGTGATGTCTGCCATCTAGTGGTCAACACTGTTATTACAACTAAAAACTGCTCGTCTACAGTAAGCATTTGATTTGGATCTGGTTTTAATGTCGATGCCATCAAATTGAAGTTAAAGCACCTCCTGTTTGTTTCTTTTCACATCCATTGTCTTCGTGTCTAGAGCCAAAAAATAACAAATTGTGTCGATGTCCCGATATTTCTGGACCTGACTGTTTTTGTAGACAAACAGTGTTCCCTTTAAGAGGCAGACAATGATCACTTTGGTGAATGCTTGGACAAAACATGACTTCTTGGTCTTTACTAGAACTCACCGCCAAACAACTTCAAACTAGCATCGCATTAGCATAAGCTAAACGACCGTATCGGCTTAAGGAAAATCATATCAGTAAAGTTCATGGGAACAAGTGCTACTCTGGAGCGTAACATTTGCACTCTGGAGCAATGGGAAAAAAAAGGTCACGCGAAGGGAGATTTACAGGCACATCGGCGTAAGGAGACGGGCGGGTGAAGCGAAACAGCCATTGTGCTTGAATGCCATCCATCCATTTCCTATAGCGCGTCTCCTTGTTAGGGTGAACGGAAGCCAATATAGCCTATTAGCATAATTACTTAGCCATTTTTAACACAGTGGACTCGCTAAAAATGTTGTTTTCTTTTGTGTAGATTCAGTCATCCGGTTTCCATGTTATCCACAAAAATAACAATAGCAATCGATGCTATTGTGCTAACGACATGCTAACGAATGAATGCCTTTTGGTGATACGTTTTAGTGATAACTTTCTGAGCAGTAAGAACATTTAAAAGCCTCATTAGTGCGGCGAAGACACGGCTTTTCAACTGCAGACTGAAATAACGAAATAAATGAAGGAAAATAAAGGAACAAATAAAGCATGCAGAAAATAAGGCCTTCTCAAAAGTGTTTAGTGGGAACCTGCCACAGAGGAGGAATTTACTTTAACAAGATTCAGCACATCACTGTGTGTGTGTGTGGGGGGGGGGGGGGGGTTGAAGGTATGAGGAGAATAGGGATGAGGAATTTATGCATGTCGAGACCGGTACAAGCAGCAGCAGGGAGACCATGTTAATGTCGGAGTTACACAATGTAACATTAACTCAATCACTGCCATTGACGGCTATAGACGTCAAAAATTAATTTGAACTATTTCTATTAGTTAAAAAAAAAAATCCTTACTTTTGTATACGAGTATGAAAAGCTAGAACAACTTTTATTGTACATTTAGAACAGATGTAATTTTTTGGGATTAATCCTGAGTTAACGAGTGAAGTCGTGCGATTAATTACTAATTACACATTTTAATCACCTGCCGCCCCAAATTTTTAATAATCTTTTCTTTTTTCAATCTTTTCTTTAAAAAATAAATAAATAACTAGTGAAGTCATGCGATTAACTTATTCACTGCCATAAATGAATTTGAACTATTTCTATTAGTTTAATATTTTTTTCCACTTTGTTAACAAGAGTATGAAAACCTAGGAAAAAATGTATTGTACATTTAGAACAGATATAAAAATTTGTGATTAATCGTGAGTTAACTAGTGAATTAATAAACATTTGAATTGAATGTTTTTGATACGTGGGGTGCGAAATGATTCAAGGACGGTTCATTTGAGTGGGAATACGATTCAATTTGATATGGTGCAGTTATCCCTATAAATATATATTTAGAAGTTAAAATGTGACAATAAAATTGTATATTTTTTAAATTATTATTTTTCTCATATAATTTCAAAATGATCATTTGATTGAAATGATATCATGACTAAAGTTGTAATTTTACTCAAATATAGTGGTCTATTTTCGAGATTAAAATAAAGACACATCGGTATCTGCTGGGTAAAAAATAAAAGTCGTTAGAAAAGTACAAATTTGGCTAAATGTCGATGCTTTTCTTGGGGGAGGTCACAGTCAAACTGCTGCTGATGTGAGAAAGGAGGAGGGAGGGCGCGGTTCGATTTGGATGAAAGGGTGGCGCGAGTGGGCGGAGTTACAGTTCTCGCCGGGCGGTGTCGGATGAAGAAAATCGTGAGCTTCCCGAAGCCGACACAGCGAGGACTTGTCTCCCAGGTAGGGAGGGGGGGAGGGAGAGATTCGATTTCACTCAATCACTTGGTGGACTTCAGGTAAGAAGTGAAGCTTTCTTTTCCACTCATTCATGACTCTCTTTTGGCATGTAGCGCCTCTCGTTTTACAGTCCAGGCGAGCAAGATGCAAAAGCAGTATTAATTATACATTTGTTTATGTATTCAATTCAAGCATAATTTATGCACGTTGTCTTGCCGTCATTATTGTCATTTGTCACTTTACACACTTGCGCCGTTTAAATCGCAGCGTTGAACCGCTAGATCGAAGTGCAACAATGTAAAGGTATTTTTTTTTCCTCTCTCTGAATCATACCCTGATAAACTGCCTCGTCATCGTCAACGTGTGTGTGAGAGAATGTGTGTGTCAGGATGAAATTGGAACTGCTGTAGTGTGCACGCGTTTATGTTGGAGACAATTTGAGAACGTGATACCTGAATTATTTGGCGTTCTTTGTGCTAATTTTGACTTAATGACGTTTGAGCAGTTGGGGGGGAAAGTCAATTACAGTAAAAATATTAAAGTATGTAATTTTATTACATTAAGTTGGTATAGACATACTCCACACTCCATTTCAAGGCGAAAAAACTACAAATTTAGAGCAACAAAAAACATTAAAAATGTGTTCCTCCTGAAGCAGTGCCATCTGGTGGAAGTCTAAACACATTACAACCATTCGCCTCAGCTTGCCCCGATGAGGACAACTGCAATAGAAAATGGGATTTAAATTGTTTTGCATTCCCCACCACAAAAGACACACTAAGCGACAGTGCCTGAAGTACCCTCTGCTTGCTGCTTTCCCATGGCCTCAGGTGTTACCATGTCGCAGCAGATGAGCTCAGAGGAAATGGAGGAGATCCGAGAGGGCTTCCAGAAAGTAGGTGAGTAAATTATTTATAGTGTGCGTTGTTTTCAGGACACGATATTAGTCAGCTATGTTTGAATTTGGCAAAGAAGGAATTACTGGTACATGCATTCAGGCTGACAAAGGTGGAAGACAAGACACTTTAGGACAAGCACAGACTGGCCCGCCGGGAGCTTGAATCTTTTTTTCTTTTTTCTTTTTTAAATCTCACTAGTTAGATTTGTGACCTATATGGGTAACTCTGGTGTCTGCGGGCTTGGGAGTAATAAAAAGAAGATTGATGCCTGAAGGTCCTGTAGTGTAAGATGACAGTTTGTGACACCATGGCATAGAAGAAGTGACATAAGATATTTATTCAGCAGCCCGATAAGATGGGACACAGACAAAGAGAGAGCTTTCCCCTCAAACACAAGCTATTTACCAAAATAAGTCTTCCATTTTGTTCTTCAACGTTCTTCCGCATTCGTTGTTTTCCCAGACAATGCTTTTAGCTATCTGCACTTTTCCAACAATGGCCTTCATCTTCAACTCATTCCCTCCCAGCCATTTGTCACTGAAGCAACCCCCTTTTGCTCCCGGCTGTTTTACTGGATTGACTGATTTTGCAAGGCCCACAGAATATTGTGTTCTAATGCTATAAAAACATGGAACCGACCAAAAGGAAGATTAGAGTCTCTTCTTTCATCAGGAAGAAAAATATATTTCTATTTGTTTCCGTATTGCGTTAGGATATAGCATTAGAATATAGTTAATATAGCTAAGTTTCATCATTATTCACAAATTTGTTTAAAACAGTGGGGAAAAGAGCTTTTTGCAATATGGCCCTGGTTGATCTCTTATAATCTGCTGCCACCTGCTGGCCGTTTTTTGTAATCACTACCATTGTTCCAAGCGGTCTCTTCTGTTCAGAGGCTGCATCAAAGCCTTATGTATGCTCTTGCATAACAAAAAAAAACACCCATAAAAAACGTAATAATTATGTTTTTGGGACCATGGTAATATTTAACTCCTTCACTGCCATTGACAGCAATAGACGTCAAAAATTAATTTGAACTATTTCTATTAGTTTAACTTTATTTTATTTTATTTTTTACATTTTTTGTTAACAAGAGTATGAAAGCCTAGATTTTTTTTTTTACATTTAGAACATATAAAATTTGTAGTGAAGTCATGCGATTAATTAGGATTACAAAATTTAATCGCCTGATGCCCCTCATTTTTATAATATATATATATATATATATATATATATATATATATATATATATTTTTTTTTTTAATTTTTAATAATCTTTTTTTTAAGAAAAGATTATTAAAAAATTGGCAATTACAATTTTTAATCGCATGACTGCACTAGTTAACAAATTTTTTATCTGTTCTAATACAATAAAAAAAAAATACTCATACTCTTGTTAACAAAATGGATGAAATATCAAGGTTGTTGTCCTGATTCAGGAAGGGAACGCGGTCTCACTGACAAAGCGACATAGGGAAAAAAAAAGAGGCATTTTTAAAAATAAGCAACAAAATAATTTCTCATTTGTGCTTTCTTTTCTCACTCCCTACCTGATCCGATGTCCGTAGACGTGGACGGCAACGGGTACATCTGCGTCGAGGAACTCGCCGATCTCTTCCGTGAGGTCGGTTGTCCTCTACCAGGCTACCAGATCCGCGAGCTCGTCCAGAAACTTGACCGGGACAAAGACAGCCACATCAGCTTAGAAGAGTTCGCCGCTGTAGGTAACACTAACTAAACAACCGACTAACCAACCCAACTGAGGAAACCTACCGACCAAGTTAATGAGCACTGTTGTATAATGGCGAAACGCTAAAGTTAAAGAGTTAAATTGTCGTTTTGAACTTTTGCGGACTCGTTCAGATTTTCAAGGAAATGAAGGACGACCGCATCGCGCAAGGTTTCAGGAGGGCTCTCAACAAGAAGGAAGGCATTGTTGCCATCGGGGGCACCAGTGAAATCTCAAGTGAAGGAACTCAACATTCCATCTCTGGTAAGAATGGAAAATGTCTCTTGTGCTAACATCTTGCTTATTTACCCCAAAAATAAAAATCATAAAACTGTGAAAAACTTTGACAAAAGTGGCCATTTTCATGGAACCCGTGTTTTCTTCATTCGTCATTACAAACATCGGCCAATTTGGCCTAATGGCCGACTATTTTCCCCTTGAAATGTTATAGAAGAAAAACGAAGTTTCCGACGCTGTGAAAAGTACCCCGAGTGCGCCATTTTGTTTGCGTAGCATTAGCAACTAGCAAGTGTGTAGCGTATGTTATTCTGTTGTCTCTAAGCGTCCTTTAAGCCGTTTAATGACACCCCAGTTGGAGTCAACTGTAAAACTAAACACATGATGATAAGAACGACATCCACTGTATATTTAAATACAAAACATCGCTAGCCTAGCGCTAATGCTAAAAACCAAGGGAGGATCTCATTCAAATGCTAACAGGAAGTTAGCATCAAGTGTTTTTCCTTCAAATAACAATCACACACAAATGCTGTGGGAACACATACCCACGGGTAAGATAACACTTTGCAAAGGCTCAAAAATCTTTCCAATGTGTGAAAAATGAGTTATTTTAATAGAATCCAAGCGCAACTTTCTTCTGTGTACAACATGGATGCACGGCACCACACTGCCCCCAAGCGGCAACAAAATATATATATATGTTATGCATTAAATACTTGGGTTTTGTATTAATGAAAATCTGTGATTTCAAAGCCTTCTCGAGCTGTTTACTGACCAGCATTTATACTTAAACAGTTGATGTTTACAAAGTAGCCATGTCTTCCAGAACAGGAGCGCTACGCCTTCGCAAACTACATCAACTCCACTTTGGAGAAGGATCCGGACTGCAAACACGTGCTGCCCATAGACCCGAACACCGGAGCGCTATTCAAAGCGTTGGCAGATGGAATTCTACTTTGGTAAATTTTTAATGGACAATTTATGTATGGCAGGGTATTTATGCATTATAGTTATAGTAACCAGATGAATATTTCATGGCTAAGTGGCTGATGAGAAAAAAGTCTTGTAATTCCCATCACCAAAAGTATTCAAGGAGACTGTTTTGTCATCTATGGATGTTTGTTGTTGTTTAAAAAATATATATATATATATATATGACTCATATTTATTTGAGCCCTCCAACTTATCATATTATTGTTTGTGCAGCAAACTCATCAACCAATCTGTTCCTGAGACCATTGACGAGCGAACCATCAATACAAAGAAACTCACTCCGTTCACTACACAGGTGGGCCGCTCGTTTGGTTAATAGCATATGCAATATGAACAGGGCTGGGTATCGATTCTGATTTCTTGAATCGATTCGATTTCGATTCACAAGAGTTCAGTTTGATTCAATTTAGATCCCCCGCCCCCCACTCTGATATGATTCAATTCACTTCACTTTTGATCCGATATGGATTGATCAAATCTTATTAAATATCAAGGGCATGATAAAAACTTCATTAAATTTCAAATTACATTTTACAGAGGAAGTAACTAGTTAAATGATTTAGTTTATTAATGAAGGTAACACGTTATAATCACTTATGTCTTACACAAACATTGACATCAGCAAGGACGAGATGAAAAATATCTTCATAATTCTAATTCAATAATTGTAAACATAAATAAAATAAAAATTCTGAATTGTTTTTAAGTACAATAAGTCATGAAAGAAATACTTCAATTCATGTGAACAGTAAATACATTTGAAAAAACAGTAAGATACTAAAAAAATGTGGCCTTTAAATTTAAATTTTCTTATGAATTCATGGGAAAATAAATATTAAAATAATCGATTCATGTTTTATGAATCGATATCAGGCTCGAAAAGAAAAATCGATTCAAAATCGAGTATTCAATTTAAAAAAAATATTTTTTTTTAACCCAGCCCTACTGAAAAAACATGATTTGTCTTTAATTGTGTTCGTCACAAACAGGAGAATCTCAATTTGGCTCTGAACTCCGCCTCGGCTATTGGCTGCCAAGTTGTCAACATCGGAGCTCAAGATCTAAAAGAGGGAAAACCTCATCTGGTTCTTGGACTCCTCTGGCAAATCATAAAGATCGGACTTTTTGCAGATATCGAGCTGAGCCGCAATGAAGGTACTGACACGAAGACATGACATTCCGCAATAAGCTTGGCCCGGGATAATTGAACTCAAATTCAAAATAAATCAAAACTACAGCCAGCTTATAATTGTGAAACTAGTGCAGTTGCTATTTGCTATATCGTCATACTTCTTATCCTGCGTACAGCGATTGCGGCGCTGCTGGAGGAAGGCGAGAGTTTGGAGGAGTTGATGAAACTCAGCCCGGAGGAGTTGTTGCTGCGCTGGGCCAATTTCCACCTGAAGAAAGTTGGCATGACCCTGACAAACTTCTCAGGGGATATTAAGGTTAGATAAGATTTCTGGTATGCATGATTTAGCACTCATGATGTTTAATGAAAGTCAACAAATTGCATATGAACTCATTCACTTCCAGTCATTTTCACTGAAGCAACCCCCTTCGCTCCTGGCTCTTTAACTGGATTTTGACTGGCAGCAATTAGCATTAGAATATAGCTAAGTTTCATCATTATTCACAAACCCATTGAAAACACCGGCAAAAAGTGCGTATTGCAACATGGCCCTGGCTGATGTCTTGTACTCTGCTGCCACCTGCTGGCCGTTTTTGTAGTAACTACCACTGCTTCGTGCATTCTCTTCAGTTCAGAGGCTGCATCAAAACCTTCTGTATGCTCTAGCATAAAACAAACAAACAAACATTTAAAAAAACGTATAAATACGTTTTTGGGACCCTGGTAATATTCCAAATAGAACGTATTTATATTAGTTCATTTCAAGGCTTTATTTGAACCCTGCTCTGTTAATGTGTTACAGGACTCCAAGGCGTATTTCCACCTACTGGAGCAGATCGCGCCAGATGGCAGCAAAGAGGACGTCGAGCGAGTTGAAATTGATATGACTGGACTTTATGTAAGCCGGCGAAGCAAAACATGTAGAAAGTCGCTTTTTCTCATCGATTGTGTCACTGGATTGTATGTTGACTTTCGTCGAAAAAATACTGTTTGGTGACCGGCGTAAATCCCGCCATCTACGAAAATAGAGCCCGTCATCTCCATCTTTACTTCTGTGTCGCCAGGAGAAAGATCTTGCGAAGAGAGCCGAGCGCATGCTGGAGCAAGCCGACCTTCTTGGCTGCCGGCAGTTTGTGACCGCTACCGACGTCGTATCCGGAAACGCAAAGCTCAACTTGGCGTTTGTGGCCACGCTCTTCAACAAACACCCGGCTCTAGAGAAACCAGAGAACCAAGACTGGAATCTTGCCAGTAAGTAACTGAACATTCTAAATTTGTTCGTTTGTTTGTTTCTTTACTTGGATTTGTGAGGAGAAATCGAATATTACTGTCGCATAGTCCCGACCGAATATGGGAAATTTGGGCTGGTGGGCATGATAAAATGACGAATTAAGAATTCAGTCTTTTGTGTGACATTAATTGTTGATGAAATGAATCTTGAAACAATTGAGGAAAAATGAAATACGACACGAGATTCTCTCAAATGATTTTTTATTTTTTGCCAATTGATTGATAAAGTTAGTCAAATTACACTCCTAACTTCCTTGTCATGCAGTATAAAGGAAAATGAAACTCGGGACAAACCGATCATGGATTTATTTATTTTTCAGGCCAATGCCAATTCAGATATTTGGCAGAATAAAATTCTGATAACCGATTAATTGGCCAATTCTTTGAAACAAATATATAAGGAATAAAGTGACTTAATTTTCGGTCCCTTAACAATTACAACAATATAGATATGAATTACAGACAAAACATTTGAATATTTTGCAATGATTTGACATTTTGGATTTAACTTTACAACAGATAGAAATTGTTTTTGGGTGGGGCAGAGATCATTATGTTTGTCTTATAGGTTAATGTGTAAAACAAAAAATCGAATTGGATGATTTTTTTTTTTGGGGGGGGGGGCCGCTTTTAACTCATTCACTCCCAGCCATTTTCACTGAAGCAACCCCCTTCGCTTGTGTTCTCGTCCTATAAAAACATGGAACCTACCAAAAAAAAAATTAGTCTCTTCTTTCATTAGGAAAAAAATTATATTTGGGCTTGTTTCCGTTTTGCAGCAATTAGAATATAGCTAAGTTTCATCAATATTCACATTCCTCCAGTCAGACCCTGTCAAAAAGAGAGCTTGTTGCAACATGGGCCTGGCTGATCTCTTATACTCTGCTGCCACCCGCTGGCCGTTTTTTGTAATAACTACCATTGCTTTAGGCCACCTCTTCATGTCAGAAGCGGCATCAAAGCCTTCTTAATGCCTTTTGCATTAAAAAAAACACTTTGTTTTGGGGAGTGAAGGACAAAGTATTAAAAAACGTATTTACACGTTTTTGGGTTTGAATGAGTTAAAAGCACTAACACTGGCCAATTATATCAGCCAGCCGATTCATCCGTCAAGGCTCTCCTCAAAAACATCTGATATCAGTACGTCCGTAAACCGGGAACCAACAACCCTGAGAAGTTTGCCTCTCCTCTTTCGTTTCTCTTGCACTTCCAAGGCGAGACCAGAGAGGAGAGAACATTCCGGAACTGGATGAACTCTCTGGGAGTCAGTCCACGTGTTCACCACATCTACGGGTCAGTTTCTCTAACTTGTCAAACAAAAAATGTCACTTTGTAGCCGTACTGACACATGGACGCTTGTGCGCGTTTCTTACAGCGATCTGCAGGACGCCATGGCTATTCTCCAACTATATGAAAAAAGTAAGGTGCGAGTGGACTGGGACCGAGTCAACTTGCCTCCGTTCAAGGCAGTAGGGGGAGGCCATTTGAAAAAGGTCAACATTAAATCGTGTCGCCTTGTACATGGTTACAAGTTGACATGCATTGGGGGAAAAATAGATTTGTTTGTGTTTGTCTGAGGCAGATAGAAAACTGTAACTACGCCGTGGAGCTGGGAAAGAAAGGAGCCGGCTTCTCCCTTGTGGGAATCGGAGGACAGGATCTCTATGATGGGAATTCGACTCTCACCCTCGCACTGGTGTGGCAGCTGATGAAAAGGTGATTTAGAATTCACGACGCCACCGTGAATGAAGAATGGGGTGAATTGGAGTCAGATTTCCAAAACCAAACTTTTTATATTCCGGTAAATATCATTTTGCTCCTAATCCAGGTACACGTTAAATCTTCTCGAAGACCTCGGGGATGGAGAAGTGGCGGGAGAGGATATAATAATCGCGTGGGTGAACAAAACTTTGTCTGAAGCTGGCAAGACTTCTTCTATCAAAAGCTTCAAGGTAACGAGACAAAGTGCAATTTCTGGTACAAATTGCGAGGTAACGCTAAAATGCTGAATGCTAAGATTTGAATGCATGTGCTTATGAAGTCAATTGAATTTGTATTTTTTTTTATTAACACGATGCAGCAATGCGGTTTCACTGTATTATTATTATTATTATTATTTTTAAATAAAGTAAATTGAAAGATAAATTACTTAAGTACTCAAATGTGGTCCAAGCAGGGTTTGAACCCAGGTACTCCGTGGTGGAGGGCAATTGCTCTAACCACTCATCTAATGTGACTCTTCACTTATCACTTAGCAGAGTTCCGCAACTTTTCCTGTCAAAAGAGCCATTTTAGGCCAATTAAAAAAAAAATAATGTTTTTAAGTGTCTGGAGCCACAAAATATTTGAACATTGTGATGAAGGAAACAGAGTGTTAGTAGTGTTATGTACAGACTTTGGTTTTCATCCATTTTTAGATTTTTTGACTCTTTTCTACTCTTCTGCCAAATGTATGACATTTTTAGCAATTTTTAGACAAATTATAGTAATTTTCTGCCTCTCTTCTTCCTTTTTTTTGGACATTTTATGGCTTTTTTTGTGCCTTTTTTTGCTATAAATTTTCTGACATTGTTGCCTTTTTTTGCACATTTTCTTACCTGCCTTTTTAAAAATGAAGTTTCTGACTTTTGGGGAAATTTTGTGTACATTTTATGGTAATTCTTTCAAATTTTTTTTTTTTGGTGTGTGAAGATTTTATGGTTACTTTTTAAATGTTTTCTTTTCTGCCTTTTCGTCTTCCTTTTTTTTTTTATGGTCACTTTTTGGACATTTTTAGGTAATATATATATATATATTTTTTTTAATCTACCTTTCGTCTCTTTTTCTGACAACTTAAAAATTTGGACTCTGACATTTTTTAAACATTGTATTTATTTTATTTAAACCATTAATTCATTTGAAAATATTTTAACAAAAAAATAAATAGGCCTATGCAAAAAAAAAAAGTAAACAATTTTTTTTTAAGATCCACAAGGAAAGTTGAAATTTGAATGGTGTAAATCGGAAGTATTATGTGGGAGTTGTAACACGGCAAAAAAGTGAGGAGAATAAAAATCCCATTCCCACAATAACAATATTTGGGGTTGGCGGTGAAGAAAAAAAGCCTGGCAGCCCGCCATGCCTTTAAAGCACTCAGGGAAACCCTGCCACAGCACAGTATATGTTTGAATCTTTAAATCTCACAATTGTCTACTAACAAAGTGTGACGTTCATATGCTAAGATTTGTATTGGTTTTGCTGTCCAGGACAGGTCACTCAATACTAGCCTTCCAGTTTTGGACCTCATCGAAGCCATCCAACCGGGGAGTGTGAACTTCGAGCTGGTTCAAAAAGACAATCTGACAGATGACGACAAACTCAAGAATGCCAAGTAAAGACTCAACTTTTCTCCGCCTTGCATTTTACAGAGTGACTGTAATTCTGATCTTACCCTGCACCAGGTATGCCATCTCCATGGCGCGAAAGATCGGGGCCAAGGTCTATGCCCTGCCCGAGGACTTGGTCGAGGTCAACCCCAAAATGGTGATGACCATCTTCGCCTGCCTGATGGGAAGAGGCATGAAGAGGGTGTAAAGGAGTGACGGATGCCGATAATCCACTTCGACCGACGGACTCTGTCTGCCGGTTGGTTCTGTGGAAGCCAAATGGGTACATGGTGTCAATTTAGCAGCTTGGGGTTTCTTCATATATACATCTTTATTTCAGGAGTAACGTAGTGGCTGAGCTGTTATCAGGGTCATGACGCAACTCCGCGGTAGTGTAGTTACATTTCTGTCCAGCGCATGCTGGGAAATGTTGCAACCTGACTGTGAGTAGAGATTAGCCTGTTGCTGGTTTGTTTTCATGTATTTTACATGCGAATCATTTAAAGTAAGTTGTTATTTTATAGCTAACCAAGATAGGCCATGTTTTAATAAAACAATGCAAAACAGTCCTTTCTTGTGTCTCAAATAATGTTCATTTTTCACGATGTAATAAGGCTGCTTTTTTTTATTGTATTTTGAATAATTTTAACTGATTACTGTGGGTAATTTCTTAACACGACAGTATTTTTTTCGAATCACATGGGTGAATGATTCTAATATTATTCACAATCAATCAGGAACTACAAGTAGGGGGTTTCCAATAACTCAGATTCTAGAATACAATATTGTACAAAAGTTCATTTCAGTAGTTAAATTAAAAATACATATATCTTATACATTAATACAATGCAAAGGAAAATATTTTCCAGAATCCAGTTTTGTACCATCTTGTACTACCAATCAAAATCATTTTTTAATGTAATTTAATTACTTGGCTTTGTTCATCTTTTTTGTTATTTGTTTGTAGTCAATATAATGAACTATTACACTTTATGTAGTATATTTTTATATAATTTATTTAAGCCCATTACCGCCAGTAAAAAAAAGAAATGCTGTACTGTATTTGTCTTTTGTTGATTTTTGTTTTGCTTTTATTTTTATTGGCGCGAATACAAGCTCGCTAGATGGCGATAGTGCTACTTTCGCAGTTGCCAACTACCAACAAACCCAACAAAGAAGTAAGCGAACGAGCCGCTGATTGGCTGCCACGCGTAACGTGACCAGCAGCCTGGCGGTGTTTTGAAACGCGTGTTTGTAACGTTGGTCAAAAGGCGTGTGCAGCAGAAAGACGAACGGATCCATGGAAACCACGCCGCGTCTGAGACGGGACACCGAAAAGAGCTCCCAAATGCGCGAGCGACGAAGCGCCGCTGTCAAGCGGCTGGAATACCGCAGCAGCCCCCTGAGGAGCCGTTCATGCGTGGGTGACGAGGTCAAGCGGTGGGGCCCGAAAAGCTGCGGATCACCGAACACGGTCCCCATGGCCACATGCGCCACTCCTTCCAAGAAGCCTTCGCGGTTCAACGAGGACTCGCCGCAGCGATCGTTTCTGCAAACCCAATCTACGAACACTCGGTGCAAAAACGTCAGGAAACGAAGACTTTTCGACACGCCGCATAGAGCAACGGTTTGTATTGGCCGTTAACATTCTCAGCATGTGCCCGTTTGAGTTTAGTATCGACAACTATTGCACATTGCTGTCTATTTGGTTGGTGTTTTTGCTTACGGTTTTTTTAACGGTCAAAATTTGAAATTGGAGTTTCAAACCAGACAGATGAGGCAGGCAGGTACTCCGTAGATGAAAAAAGAAAGAAAGAAAACTGCATATTAAATAGTTTTCACCAAAATTTAAATTTCGTTCATTTATTTACCACAAATAGAATCTAATGTATAATAAAAATAAAGACTAGTATTACCTTAAGCGACCCAAGAACTTGACTGAACATTGATGTGTGTATTTGCACAGAGCGTATTATCCCCAGCAAAGAACTCCAGCCTCACGGTCACCTGCAGGCGATCCCTGTTCAAGAATGCGAAACCTTCAGCAAGGTCCCTCACAGACATCAACAGCATCAGACCTGAGGTCAACTTGAATCCGTTCAGTCCCCTGACCCTCCTTATCCAGTCTCCTACACTGCAGAAGAACCGCAGCAAGAGAACACATGCGTATGTTTTTGTTGTTGTTCTTTTTTATCCTTGCAGATCAATGCCCTTCTTCACTTTTTCTCCACTTTACAAAAAACTGTCTGCTTTTGTTGTCCAGGTCTTATGGAGAAGACAAAAATACAAAAAATGCTAAAGGGGATTCTAAGGTAATTACATTTTCTCTATAGGGCTATTTTTTAAATAATTAAATTTCAGTAATTCATTTTTTCTCAGCAACCGCGCATCATCTGAATTGTATCTAATCCCCCCTTTGTTTGCAACTTTTAGAGGTTGACTGCGATAAGAAACGATGTAACGTCCCGGTTCACCTCCGAGTTCCTCGAGCTGGAGACGATCGGCAGTGGGCATTTCGGCGCTGTGTTCAAATGTGTGAACAGGCTGGACGGCTACGTCTACGCCATCAAGCGATCAAAGAAACCACTTACGGGATCAGTAGATCAGTAAGTGGATCATTTTAAATGACAACAAATTGATATTGTGAAGCCGAATGTCCTCCAAATACCGAAACTCTTTGCTGTGACTGCTGAGGTTTTTTTCCCCCTCATGCAAATCCATACTGTGCTTATTCTACCTTACAGGAATATGGTCTAGGGTTGTCCCCCCCCCTCCCACTTCCTTATGTTTTTCCAATTTCAACGCACCTTGTGGTACAACAACAATCAAGCTATCCCGATTCTGTTTTCTCCTCCCATGCAGACAATGCGTCATGCGAGAAGTGTTCGCCCACGCCGTACTGGCCCAGCATCCTAACGTGGTGCGTTACTACTCGTCCTGGCTGGAGGACGACCACTTGCTCATCCAGAACGAGTACTGCGACGGCGGCACGCTAGCCGACGTCATCGAACGCAACTCCAAACGGCTGGCCTCCGTGTCGGAAGCGGACCTCAAATGTCTGCTGCAGCAAGTCGCGCGGGGCCTGGAGTGCATCCACGCGATGTCGCTGGCGCACATGGATATCAAACCCAGTGAGTTTTGGCCGTTGCGCGCTACGTTAGATGCAATGCAAACTGGGAAACTGATGGGAGTCTTGTTTTGGTTTCCAAGGCAACATATTCATATCCAAGAAGTCCGGAAGCAGCTGCGATGAGGATGACGCGTTGACCACCGGCGTTGTCTACAAAATAGGTTTGACCTTTTCTCGCGCGCTGTTCTGTTGGCTTCATTTTACAGGGGATATGATGTGTAAAAATACAGCATGCTCAGTTAATCGCTGTATCCACACTGTTATAATCTTAACCCCCTTCACGTGCAACGAATCGCAAAAGTCACGTTTCGGATTGGTATCACGGATTTGAGTCACGGATCGGATCGTTTTTCGGACCTTCATTTATTTAAGTGCCTTTTTTATTTAAAAAAAATATTCAAAGTGTCTAATATAGCCGTGTAGGATTTAGGAACACAACTTTTAAGCAGAAACATTCTTATTTTTACATGGTTCATGTGTAAAATAACAAGGTATTAATGTTGTTTTCCTATAATCTAGACAGCTGAGTTTGACATTTTGAGTTGAACGTTTTTCTTTTTTCACGGGCAAAAGTGTTTTTTAAAATAAATGAAAACAAAGTTCTATTTATCTTTGTTTTTTTAATAATGAAAAGACCTCACATTCATTCCTTTAAACATGGAGAGTGAATTACAAAGTAGCCGTGGTCCAGAATATTGAAAAATAATTAAAATAAGCCAGGTTGCCGGTACCAACTGTCAAATTTACCAGCCGCTAACAGCTAGCCGCTAGCCACTTATGTCGGAAACTTCTGCCGTATCATACGATGACGGCGTAATTGCTTAGCGGTCTTTTAGCGTCCTAAATTAGCGATTTAACATGAGTTTGGGATAGCGTTGTTGATGTTGGTCGCAACTACAATGTCAACTAAGACTCAAAAGAAATGTGTGCCTTCTTCCAGGAGATCTTGGCCATGTGACGCAGGTAAACAGTCCTCAAGTGGAAGAAGGTGACAGCCGATATTTGGCCAATGAAGTTCTACAAGAGGTTTGTTATCATTCCCAAAAAATAAAAATCTCCATTTGAGAAATTCACACTTATTAACATCTCCGTCCTGTTTTGTAGGACTACAGTAACTTGACAAAGGCCGACATTTTTGCACTCGCCCTGACGGTCGTTAGCGCCTCGGGGTCGGAGTCCCTGCCCCCCAACGGACACAAGTGGCACAAAATCCGACAGGGCGAGCTTCCCGCCATGCCACGCGTGCTTTCGCCAGAGTTTCTCAGTCTTCTTGAGGTGAGCACAGTGTTTTTGTTCTGCCATATACCCCAACATGTTTGTAATTGGATAGATTTGATCATCTTTTTTTTTTTTTTTTTTGGACTTCATCCACTAACATAGATTAAGGGATCAGGCTAATTACCATAATTTCTGGAGTATAAATTACATTTTGGGGGGGAAATTTGGTTGGTTTACATCAATATATCCTGTCAATATTGTTTTTCAGTTGATGATAAACCCTGACCCAACAAGACGGCCTTCAACCTCTGACATCATCAGACACCCAGTAATCCAGGCAGCAAACCGATCGACGTTGTAAATACAAAATATCAATAAATAAAAAAAGTTTTATATTGTAGTTTTCCTCCTTGCACATTTGTCTGATGAAAAACAATCCTTACCTCATAATTTCTCCACAAACTAAACTCATCATATCTCAATGCTCATATTCATCAAAAATGCACTTTAAAAATTAACCTATAGACATAAAAAGCGGGATTAAAGCAGATGGCATTCAATAATTTTCAACAAAAACTAGGTTGTTTGAAAAGGAACCCGACTGTGATGAAAAGCTTGCTCAATATTATTTATGTGGTTGTTACTAACATAACTATGAGACTAATTTTTCAAAAATCATTTCCAGAAACTTTATTTGGATGTACGCCGCCGCCATTGTTATTTACGTCGGGACGCATTCAGTGCGTAGTGACGTAGAATGGCGGCTGGCTCTCTGCCGAGCGACGTGAAACGTTTATAAAGAAAGCAAGGTAAGTCTTGTAGCGTTCCTAAAAGAAACAACATGCAATCGGGAGAGTCATCCTTCCCCAAGCCGTGCTCTCGTCATTAGCCAGACGCGTTCCAAGAGTTTGACCGTCCCCTTAGGAACGCTCCGGAGGCTTTTCTTTTTCAGCATTCTGATTAACTGCTATAAATGTCAAAAAAGCATTATAACTATTTGTATTAGTTTAAATTTTTTTCCCACTTTTGTTGAAAGTCTAGATTTTTTTTATTGTACATAAAATTTGTGATTCATTGCGAGTTAACTAGTGAAGTCATGCGATTAATTCCGATTAAAAACTTTATCCGCCCGATGCCCCGAATTTTTTATATTTTCTTTCTTTTTTTATTCATTCACTGCCGTTGACGGCTATAAACGTTTGGTAATGCTAGTTGAAGTGGGCAGTCAGTCATGTGACATTAATACGTCAATAAGGCCTTTTTGTAATCTTTGATGTTTTTTGTTTGAAAGGTGTGGCTTAAGGCAAATAAAAGTGTCAACATTACCCCGATCAAGTCTGAGCATCGCAAACCTACTCTAGGGGATAGAGCATGTCACCCCAAAACTGTACAGTCAGTGACTACAAAATTTGAGTGTATTGACCTTTCACCTTAGTAACATCAACAGTGATCTTTATGTCCCTTTGCTGTGTCATGTTGTTGCCTCTTTGAAGTGAGCAACATGACACAATTTCCCATAAATCAAATCTGTCTGGCTACTACAACGCATTAAGAATTTTTTTAATCGGACAATGGATTAAGGAGGAGTTGAGTTTTTTATGTTGGAAAAAAAAAGAGGCCTTTTTGGGGAATGTTTCGTGTAATATCGCAAGATCTGCTCAAAGCCTTCAAATTAGAGTAAAATCGTATAACTTAATTATTTCTCAATGTTGTCCTTGACCCTTTTGTCTTGTACTCGGAGAACTCCCTTCTCTGATTGGCTGAGGCCAGACCAAAGGCATAAGACATCAGCAGGTCAAAATTAGCATGATGTTTCAAACGCAGAGGCTTGCCCGTAAAACTAAAAAGAGCAGCGTGAGCAAATTAGGTCACTCGTACTTCAGCAGTCAATTTTTTTTCATGAAATTATTTATGTAGTATTTTAGAGACATTTGAAGCGCTAAAAGCATGTTTGAAGCTAGCAAGCTGTAGCACAGCTACACTGATAGCGTGGTGGCTACATGTGTAGCGCAATTCTTTCAGAACACAATGAGTATTGTATAATCTTTTTTTTTTTTTTTAATATATATTGTGATATATACATTGTACTGTATGTGACGCCCAATTACATTTTGTAACGATTGCAGACATTAGCGCAGTTGCTAACGCTACTGTAATCACTTGTAACGTGTTGTAACGATGTCCTTTTCTCCTCGTTTATGCGATTTTTCTGTAAGAGTTTTACTCCAGTTCATTATCAACGGGGTGCAAGTTAATAAAGGAGCATGGAAGCTCATCTTTGCTGCTTCATTGACCGTCTCATCAATGTGAAGGAAAATGGCCAATGAAACGGCTGGTAGAGAGCAGCTGTTAATGGTTCTAGATGTACAAGTGTAGCTTTATCTTACTCGGGTTATGTAGTCGCCGAAAACTCAAAAAAAAAATATGGGTTCACTTCAAGCTATATTACAGACTTGAGCCTAGTGCTGTGTTACATCCCAATGTGGGGAATTTCAGACTTGGTAAGGATATATGGAGGTAAGTGAGATGTGGTGTTAGAGACAACACAATACTCCTCGCATGAAAAATAATAATTCAATTAACAAAACAGCAAATTGGTCAATAAAAACCCTTGAAGGCAACGGAATCGAAACAGAAGGCTTTCGTCTCTGTGTGCAAAAGCGCACGTCTCTCGGTAATCAGGAGACAAGGCACACTTTTGGCTGTGGGGCCACTTCAAACGATGCTCTTGAATTCAGATGAGTAAAAACCCACACATGCACATACACCCAATTTGCATTCTAAAGGATTCTTTTGTCAAAGCTTGAGTGTCATGTGATCATCCTGAAGGGTTTTCTCTTTTTTTTTTTTTTAGTCTTCACAATCAGTACTGCCTGAATTCACTTACAGTACATATTGTTGATGGATGGAAGATTTCTTCATGAGCTGAACATCACATCAGGACATTTGCCAGGTGTGTTGAACCACTTTCATCTTTTATCTTCCTTTTCTTACGTGGAATAACTAGACAGCTTGTTGCTATGCCATCTGGTTTCTACGGTGATGTATGCTACTAAATGACCTTCCTTTTCTTATTGTGGTTCCGCCTTTGAATGCGTTGTTTACTGACTTTCTTTGAACCTCCCTATTGCTTACTATGTCTATGATTTTTATCATGAGAATTTGTGTACACTATGACCATCATTGTTCACACTTTTTTATAAATGTGAAGACAAATTGAACGATGATGAATAACTGCTGCATCTATATGTATTTGCGTGCAGTATGCCACGTCCGGTGCCCGATTCACACAGGTTGTCTGTGAAAACATGGGAGGAGGAGAACAGTGACCATGCTGACAGCCCACTTAGCAGGTATACGCACACTCCTGATCACATTTAACCAGACACGTGTTATTTTGGTTATATCACATGATGTTGCGCAATAAAAACTACGTTTGCAGGTGCCAGCCGAGATCCAGGCGGTTTTCAAGTTGATAGCTGTCACTTAGTTTTGTGTGTTTGTTTCACAGTACAAATAGGTTTTAAATATGTATTTTGTAGAGGGCAGTCGATGTGCGACGACACTTCCTCAGAACTACAGAGAATGGCGGCCATTGACAGCAAAGATGTCAATTCGCAGAATTCCTTCCATGGCCGAGGTGCTCTCTCCAGGTACGAGGTCGATCCATATTCAACAGTGTGGACGAGGACGTTTTTGGTGTCTTCAAGTTCGTTTTTTTTTTTTTTCTCTCTCTGTAGGATAGTGAACATGGTGATGACTCTCAGAGAATGGGCCCAGAAGAGCGTGGGCGATGAGGCGGAGCGGCCGGATTCTTTTTTGGAGCGTTTCCGGGGTCCCGCCCACTTGGACATACCGCCCAGCCGTTATAGTCACAGCTGCAATGGCTCCGATACAGATAGTGAAAGGAGACGCACAAAGAGAAAGTAAAGACAAAGAAGACACGGGTGTATTTTCGGAGAAGAGCATCAAGTTGGTTGACTCGATTATTGTTTATTTTAGGAGGAAGTGTAACAATATCATCTTATCGCCATCAGATGATGCGTATTACCACTGGCTGATGGTGATTGGGCCTGCTGTTTTTTATAACTGGACCCTATTAGTTGTCAGGTTTGAAAAAAATTGCGATTTGTTTATCCAATTATTGTCAAAGGTCAACCATTGCATTGATTCGTCGTTAATCGTAGATCGTCAATGGATCCAGCATGATATCGATTTTCATTGCCTGTTACAAAATGTGACAATGCGTCTGTTTCTGTAGGGCCTGTTTTGACGAGCTGCAGATGAGGAACGTTTTGGTGTGGCTGGTCATGGACTACATCTGCGACGGGGTCTACATCCTCGACATCGCCGTTCGCCTCCACACGGGTACTCAAACATTTGACCGTAAAATTAAATGATCCGGAGATTGATCGGCTACGGTAACGTCTGCGTATGATGATATCGCAGGCTGTACAGTAGATCCTTGTATTATTCTCGAGTTCATCCAGAACATTTTGGAATAGGACCCATTTTGCGTGTATTTTTCAAGGTTTCCTAGAACAGGGACTGCTGGTGAAAGATGGCCACCGTTTGAGGGAAACGTACATCCGAACCTTGCAATGCAAGCTGGACATCTGCTCCATCCTCCCAACTGATCTGTTGTATTTAACTTTCGGAGTCAGTCACACTCCCCTCCTTCGATTCAACCGTCTGCTGCGCCTGCCCCGGCTCTTTGAGCTCTTTGAGCGTACGGAAACAAGAACAGGCTACCCAAATACCTTCCGCATCTGTAAACTTGTCGTCTACATCCTGGTGATCATCCACTGGAATGCCTGCGTATACTACAGCTTCTCCAAAGTCCTGGGACTGGGTTCCGACTCCTGGGTTTACCCCAATGCTTCGGATCCAGAGTATGCCTCTCTAACCCGAAGCTACATATACTGCCTGTACTGGTCCACTTTGACGCTGACTACCATTGGAGAGACTCCACCGCCTGTAAGAGATGAGGAGTATCTCTTCCTGATATTTGACTTTCTGGTAGGACACAGCAATTTATGCCCCATTCCTTCTGAAATTTTGTGGTCCTAGTCAATCAAAGCTTTGAATTGAGATGTTGTTTTTTCTTTTTCCAGGTAGGCGTTCTGATCTTTGCGTCCATTGTGGGGAATGTTGGAGCCATGATCTCAAATATGAATGCGACGAGAGCAGGCTTTCAGGCTCGCGTAGATTCTCTGAAACATTACATGCACTTCAGGCATGTCAACAAGGTGTTAGAACAGCGTGTCATTCGCTGGTTTGATTACCTCTGGACCAATAAGAAGACTATCGATGAACAGGAAGTGCTGAGGAGCTTACCCAGCAAACTAAGAGCAGAGATTGCAATCAACGTTCACCTGGACACGCTAAAGAAGGTATAGATCTTGTGCAATGTCGCAGTCTTAAGGACATTTGGGTGACCCTATTTGTGCATACGTAGGTGCGTATTTTCCAGGACTGCGAGGCAGGCCTCTTGGTTGAGTTGGTGCTCAAACTTCAACCACAGGTTTTCAGCCCAGGAGACTACATCTGTAGAAAGGTCAGTTTGAAGTACTCTTGGCCTAAGTTTATACTGCATGGTTCAAGTGACACAATTCAGATTTTTAGGGAAAATAATGTTTGTCAATCTGAGAGACAAATTTTGTGACCAGCGTAAATCCTGCACGGCGAGTGCCGTATCTCTGCAAAGAGGCAGGTTAGACCCTATGTTGGTAATTTTGCAGTTGAGCGCCGGCCAGCATTACAGTCTCGACATGGCGGAACCATTGGACACTTGTAGATCCCTCCTCACCCCTGATAATTCGCAGTCGAATTATCTGCCTCACTTTTGTCACTTTTTCGATGGAAAAGGACGACACACTGGCGACCCCTAAGGGGACAAGCCCAAAGGAAAAGAAGATACTTTTACACTTGACATGCCGCATTCATGGCGCTCAAATGTACACAAACTACCCCATAAGTCAATGAAAATTTGATACATGTCAGTCACGCCCACTATCGTGGGTCCATGATCCGGCTACAACGGAAACTACACTTACAGAACCTGTACTTCGTATTATGATTATTATTAACATTTCATTGTTAATTCTCCTTTTTCCAAGGGTGATGTGGGTAAGGAGATGTATATAATTAAAGATGGCCGCCTTGCCGTGGTGGGGGAGGATGGAGCCACGCAGTTAGCCGTCCTCACAGCAGGTAGCTGCTTCGGAGAAATCAGCATCCTGAATATCAGCGGCAGCAAGATGGGGAACCGACGCACGGCTAATATTCGCAGTCTGGGGTACTCGGACCTTTTCTGCCTTTCCAAACAAGACTTGATGGACGCGCTGCAGGAGTTCCCTCACGCCAGGGCTCAACTGGAGCAGAGGGGTCGGGATATCCTGCGCAAGGAGGGGCTCCTGGAAGAAGTCAATGTGTCCGCTGGGGAGGAGCTGGAGGAGAAGGTGGAGAGGTTGGAAACTAGCGTGGATCGATTACAGGTCAGTTGACGCCTGATACTGATGTTGCAGCAAAAGCTCCAACTTATGAGTTTTTCTAGGTACGATCCGTCACTAGATCGATTTTTAATATTTATGTGTGGGGAATTTCATTGTGTATTACTTGATACTTTCAAACCGTAGAACACTGTAGAGTGCTATTTTTATTAGCATGTTACAAAAATTTGCTTTTGGGGGCCTGGAACGGATCAATGGCGTTTCCATTCATTTCAACGGGGGAAGTGGATTTGAGAGATGAGTGGTTTGAGTTACGAGCATGGTCACGGAATAATTTAAACTCATAACATTATCTATTATGTTGGATCTGTCATGGATATGTGATCCAATTTCCAGACAAGTTTGGCACGTCTGCAGAGTGAGTTCAACTCTGCTCAGCTTCGAATGAAGCAGCGAATGACGACCCTCGAGCACAACATCACCACGGCGACCACGGGTAGCGGCTTTCTGTCAGACACAGACGGCAACGACAGCGTCTCTGGTGGCGTGGGGATGCGGAGCCAAATAAACATTCGTCTGTAACTAATCCTACAACGGAAACGTCGCCAAGTCTTTTTGTATGGAAGGCTGTTTAAATTAAAGAAATGCAAAGACAATTCAAGAGATCATTAAAACATGAATTTGTAAAATAAATAAATAAATGCATACAATTCATATTACTAAATGAAATTGTGAAATAGGTTTTGTTGAATATTTGATTATTACAATTCGTAATCAGTTATCATTTTCCATCAATGTAACGTTTGTCATGATTGTATCAGTACAGTAGAACCTTGATGTACAAGTTTAATTCATTTACTTGTACTGTATGTGAAATAGATTTTACACACCAAAATGAATTGAAATGTCATGAACGCTGTATATCAATGCCAAAAATCAACAAAACTACTCCTGTTGCTTGTTGTAAATGATGAAAGATAGCGCTGTATTGTATCAAAACAATAAAAGAGAAAATCAGCAAATAAACATGGAACCAGTATTTGTATGTTAAATTGAGAGTGACATCATTATAAATGCAATATTAACTATGTGTAGTATATTTACTAGACAATGTTTACTATGAATGAAATTAGCATTATGTTAAGTTGAACTGTTATTTTGAAGATGTAAACGAACTACGGGGTCCTAAAGCCACATTAAATTTCATTTTGAGGATTCACTATATGGTCAATGCATTGTCTGTAGCTGTGTCAGCCGGTGACTAGTAACGACCAAAGTCCAACATAACATTTCTGGAACACACCAGGAAGTGACCGTGAGCGTGTCCTGTCAAAAGAGTGACAACGCTGTGTCGAGGGGGGGAAAAAAGAAACTAAAATACCGGTATGATTGCTAATTCTTACTTTGACTAATTGGCTTTGTCCTCATTTCATCAATTTTGCTTTATTGTCTGTGTTGTTGTTGTTGAATATTTCCTTCAATCACTTTTGTGCTAATTAATGATTGATTGTGATCAATTGAGAATCTACAGTAAAACAGAAACAAACTGTATCTGTCCTTTATGTGCACAGTGCACTTTTCATGCTCACACAAGTGGTTCATTTCGAAGATTTATGCTATAGCAGTCCTGTTCCACAACACTAGAATTTACCCGAACCTTATTATAATTCTACAAGGTATCTAGTAGACCTTACAGAAGTTATATTTTGAATGCTATCATTTACATTATTGTTATCCATAAATACATTCAAAATAGTGTCGTATGCTGTATTTAAACATTATACATACACGTTATAATAATAATAATAAAAAAATCTTATTTTCACAGATGGAGCTTTACATTACGTTGATAGCAGCCAGTGTGGTACCATTGTCCGCAGCAGAACAGGTAAAACCTGCTTAGAAAGAGCAAAAATTCAAAAGAGCCAAAGAGCAAAATCATTATTTTGAGCGAGTGAGTGACTTTCTGCCAAAGAGACGCAGAAGAGAGACTGGTCTGCCAAATTAGCAAACGCGCACAGCCTAAAATTGCACCAATACAAAAATCAGGATCCGCCGGCATTTGTGCCACGGCGCAGATGTGCTGCGTACGAAAATAAAAACAGTTGATAGAAACGCAGTCGGAATTGTTTGGGCAGTCCCGACGGCGACTTGTATGGAATTATTTTGTGTGTTGCGGTGTTTTTTTTAAATTTATTTTTATTATGTTTGTTGCAGGCCAGCCTCCTTGAAAGTCTCCTCTTGGCGACGATTCAGCGTCCCTGGCTCTGGGGTGTCTACGTTTTCACCGTTGGACTTCCCGTTATTCTTTTCATCAGCTTCATGTGGCCTGACAAGGTACACCGAACTTGATTTTTATTTCCGTCTTCTCGCTAAATTAGAAAATGATTTGACTCGGATTTGGTTAGACGGCTAACATCAAGCCTGTTCAAATGTAGAGATTTGGCCCCCCTGACCAACAATATTACTATAAGAAGTCTGATGACGAACAACCAGATGACCCTGAGATCTCGCAGGAGAAGCAACCAAAGCACAGCGCTGGTAATTCTATTTCAAGTGAGGAGGTTCTCTCTGAAGTTGAATAAATACTTGCAAAATAAGGCGCCTCTTCTCTTGCGTTAGGAGAAGCTGACAAAACATCGGCAAGACGACGAGACACTCATGATCGCCAGAGTAACTGTCGCTAAGACGCCAAGATTCACCAGATCGACGGAGCCTTTTTGTTGTTCTTGAAACCCCCTCCCAAAAATGTGACAAAAGAAGCTGAAGTATCAGCAAACAACAACCGATTTCTTGTCTTCTTTTTTTTTTAAAAATCTGTCTGGAGCTTGTGAAGTGATTCATACGTGCGCACCTGTTCTTAATATTTCCTGCATACTTTGAAGGTTTTATCACTGCAAATGATCCGGCATTTCGTAAGTATCTTGGCCCTGGATTTGTTATGTTCAAAGTGTTGGGAAGAACTAGAAAAAAGAAGAAAAAAAAAAGGGGGGAGAAAGAATCGTTTTTCTTCCCCACTTTTGTGGTTTTGACGTTTTATGCACAACAAACTCCGAAGAGGATGGCCGCACTGCTCCGTCTGCAGGGCCTTCGTTTCACCGCCTTCCTGATTTGCTTTCGTTCCCTCTGCGTAAGTCTCACACAATCTGCATTGTCTTTTATGGACTGTATGGCTAACACGGTGGTATTAAACTAGCATACCAGCTCTTCTGGCGTGCTCGCGAAGGCGTCGGACCCATGCCAAGAGGAGCTGATGAGGCTGAGGGAACAGGAGAAGCTTCTCAAAAGTCAGCTTCAAAAACAAGACTCGCTGCTACGCAGACTGCGACTGTTTAACCGCGCTGACAATGAGGCAAACGCACGCGTTGACCGAACCCTTCAAACGCAGCGCGAAGGTCAGGATTGCTAAAATGCGTCAACGAGCTCAAAAACATCCATTTCATACGTTTTGATTTGATTTGATTTTGACAGTGTTGGCAGACTGCTCCCAACTCTACACTTCTGGCACTAAAGCCAGCGGTTACTACCACATCCAACCGCATGGCTCCCCTGCTGCAGTCAGAGTCTATTGCGATATGAGTGACGGAGGTGGCTGGACTGTGATACAAAAAAGGATCAATGGAGCAGAAAATTTTACCAGGTGTGTCTTTTGTAGCCTGACGAATGGAATGAATACAAATCACACTGCACGACGACGAACACCCATCTATCTATCTATCTATCTAGACCATGGGTGGAATACAAGGATGGTTTTGGAAACATGGCTGCAGACCTCGGGGAGTTTTGGCTTGGGAATGACAACTTGCATTCTATCACTTCGCAAGGTCAGTATGCTTTTGATCGCGAGCTTTGTAACGTTCGGTTTTTACCAAGCATGATACATTCGTTGGATTTGAAGCGTGCTGTAATTGTTGGTTCTTTGTATATTTTAACAGACTAATATCTATAGTATTTACCTGTTTTTGTCCAACTGTTCAGAGAACTTTAGTTGCCAACACGAATGAGTGAGCACTTCATCTCCATAGCCGCTATTGTCCGGGATTTTTTTTTTTTTTAATTAGAAAGAAAAAAAAATCAACACTTGGTAAAGGTTTCTACGACGGCTAATGCTGAGAATATTGTTCTCTTTGTTCATCTGGTTTGTCCTAGGCAATTACACACTGAAGATCCATCTGGAAGATTTTGAGGGCAACCAGCGTCATGCCGAGTACAAGAACTTCAAAGTTGCAGATGAAAAGGTGTTAAGATCACGAGTCAATCAATCAATCAATAAATCAATAAATCCCACCCTTTTCCTTTCCTCTTGGCCATACATTCTCTTCCTTCAATTCAGTCATCATCTCTGTCCTTTGCAGGATCACTACAGACTCACTTTTGGCGCCTACTCCGGCACAGCGGGAGATGCTCTGTCCGGGAATTACCAGTTCGGTGTGTCAAACTGGGCCAGTCACCAGGGCGTCCCGTTCAGCACCTACGACAAGGACAACGACAACTATGAAGGCAGTTGTGCGCAGGAAGATAAAGGAGGCTGGTGGTTCAACAGGTATGCACTTAGCTCTGTGTAATTTTTATTTTTTTTTTTAAGTCATGACTTTTAGCCACCACATTGAAAATGTTTCTCCCCCAGGTGCCAATCAGCCCATCTCAATGGCAAGTACTATCCCGGCGGGTACTACCGTGCACTGACAGATGACGGCGTGGTTTGGTACACATGGAAAGGATGGTGGTATTCCCTGAAAACCAGCATCATGAAACTACGACCTGACCGTTTCAAAGTCGACCCTTTGGACGACCCCAATGCTGTTCGCGGAGATCCTCTGTCTTAAGTCCAACTTGGGTTAAGGTGCCTTGACATACGAGTACCATAGACACGGTCACGACTCTTCAGTAGGATGCAGCGATATTAAAACCACTTCTTGTGCCTTCTGCATGTTGTCATATAATCTGTTTATAACTTGTTTCAAGAAATGTTCACTATCTGCTGAACTGCTTGGAGTTGACATTTTTTTGCTCATATCAAAGCACAAAATGATCTGAATGACAGCTTTTATAAAAATAAAAAAAATAAAAATCACGTATCTCTAGGCATCTCTGTATTTGTAGTTTTTATCATAGTGGAGTCACCCCCAAGTATTACATTTATTCTCACCGTTCAGTGGATTTATTTGGTCAAAACCTGAATTTAACCACACGAGTTTACACATTTTTACAGCTTGAACACAATAAAAAAAAAAAAAACTAACCGTTCACAACAGCATAAAGAGATATAGCACACAGTTGTGTATCAATATAATTTCAAACAAATCAATCATCTGAACACTTTTTGTCTTTTGCTGGCGATTATACAAAGCAAGCCAAAAATACAGTTCTGCCATGTGTACATTATGGCAAGATGAAGCAATAAAACATAGAAATACTGCCTTATTTTGTCTTGGATCATTGATTGTGACATTGCTTGTCGGGTTTCATTCGGTGAATATGTTTGCTGACAAAATGTGCGCAGTTGGATTCTGCTACTCTCCAAAAATTTGGTGCGATTGTGACCGTAAACGCTTGAATGAGTCCCTGCGATCGAGCCCGCCTTTTACCCAAAGTCTGCTACCTTCATAAAGACGGCAAAGAAAATGGATGGATGACTACATAAGACTATATTACGAATGTTAAGGCAATTTTGGTTCGACTTCCATGCCTAGCTCTGTCTCCTGCTACGAAATTTTGATCTCACGACTGTTTAAAAAGCGGCTTGTCTGCCCAAACCGGGCATTTGACATACCTGGAGGATGTTGTGTAACTATCTTTCAATGCTTCTCCAAGCCCGGAGCCGACACCTTGAGCACCATTGCATCGAGTGGCCTGAGGAATGTCGGTCCACTTCTTTTCAATGGACGTATGAAGATTCTGGAACAAATCTGGCGTATACGCCCATCCAGAGCCCGCCAAACATGCTTGATGCGTGACTTGCCCAGTGAGCATGTTGCAATTCTAAAGGGGAAAAAAAAACGAATTCCAGTCGAACCCGACGGGGACCCTAGAGTGATTTAACGAATAATATGCATAGGATGCTGCTCTTACTTTCGAAGAAAGAGTTGCGACATTTAATAAGCTGCTAGACCGGTCCTGCGGGGGGGCTTTCAGGCGGGGGGGGGGGGGGGGGTGTCAGGGATGTTTCTTTCCCCCTCTTAGTGGGCGGACCCCATTTTGCACATACCGGCAGCTTCTACATATACTTCCCCAAAGAAACGTTGGTTTCAGTTGATCTCTCCCCCTGACATTGGAAGGATGTCGTTTGGTCAACAGATTAAATTAGTGAAAAAAAAATTTCAGCCAGTGAGGAACAATTGGGAGTCATCGCTCTAGACGTGTTTCAGCACCGGAAGAAAGTCTTGGGCCAAAAGAGGTGAGCGGAACAAACTGAAGTCTGAATTTAAAAATAATATCTTAAATGATATAATAAGTAGTCTTGGTAAATAGTCAAAAACACCATGTGTAATCAATTTAGATTTCACATTTTGACGCGATAAATGATGGCGCCAACCAAAACAAAGCAATTCCTTCCGGTTCAGGTCAGGCGGAGTCCTTTTTGTATCTCATAAATCAAAGTTACTAGTTACAAAACTATTTTAATCTTATATTGATACTGGAGGTGCAATGGGTAATCAACAACTAATTGATTATCAAATTAATCGCTGATTATTTTTGATAATTGATGAATCGTTTAGATACTTTTTTTTCTCCATTTAAAATTGTGCAAATGTTGGGAATTTGTGGCAGCAATACGTTCAGAAAATTATGCTAATCAAGGAATGTTTAGTTGAAAAATCCGTGTTCAAAATGCAAATTTTAAGGGTGTCAGGCGATTAATTTTTTTAATCGTAATTAATCGCATGACTTCAATAGTTAACTCATGATTAATCTCGAATTTTATATCTAAATGTAGAATAAAAATGTACAGTAAAAAAGAATCTTCTAAATTTCATAATCTTAACATAAAACATAAATAAAAGTTAAACTAAAAGAAATATGGCCACATCATTTAGTCATTGATACAGTAATTTCATAATTTATAAAATTGAGTTCAAATGAAAAAGATGTGCTGTAAAAAACGAGTGTGATATTGATTTGTGTTGGTCGTTTTTTTTGCCACTACATGGCATAATTGCATTTGTAAAACGGTGACAGCTCAGCACATTTTTCTTTTCATATTAAGAGCTATCTAATATTTAACATTAACTTGTGAAATTCTGCGATAATTTTTTTTAAAATCACAATTAATCACATGACTTCAATAGTTAACTCACAGTTAATTGCAAATTTTATCTGTTCTAAATGTACAATAATTTTTTTTTAATTAATATTCATTAGTGTTGGTCTTTTTTCTGCCACTAGATGGCACAGTGCAATTTTTATTTTCATATTAAGAGCTATCTAATCTTTAACATAAAATAACTTTTTTCTTTTGTCTCCACAAATATACAAATGAATCGCGCGTTAAAGGAACTTTAAATTAACTCGAAATTAATTGACTTATTTTAGCAAATTTGTCAATTTCGTACTTGTACTTTTACTCCTGTAAAATTGACTGTGACTACGAACTCAGCGAGAGGCAGGAAACCTCGTTGAGTACAGGAAGTCAAACGAAGGCCGCCAACTCACCCCAATTACAAACGACACGTCAACTGCAAACTAAGACATTGTGTTTACTTGCAGCTGAATGGCACGGTGCCACCGCCGCTGGCGTCGAAGGCTGCTCTGCGTGTGCAGCCCGTGCATCGGCCTGGTCCTCCTGTTCCTCTACCTCGGCATCACGGTGTGCTCAAACGTAAATAAGATGGCGTCGCAGATGACCATGAATTCAATGCATTCGCCAAACAGTCGTCACTTTGTGGCGGCGGGAAGTTTGAATCATAATAAAAGCTTTGCCTCCGTACCTAAAAGTTTCTGGAAGCTCCGCGAAGGGGCTTTTTGGAACCAACTCCAGGTGGCCATTGACCGCCATTTCAACCCCATCCTGAATCCCCAAAACGGCCCCAGGACGTTTCACAGCAAGACCTTTCACGATTCCCTTCTGAAGCCGACCTTCTCGGAAGTTACCGGCTCAGACCCCACGAGGGGAACTCTCGAGCAGCTACCGCGGCAGATGCGAGACTTTGCGAGCCACATGAATCGGAGAAACTACCCGATCATCATCCAGTCTACAAATGGAACCTGTGGAGCAGGCGCAGTCGACGAGAAGGAGCCGCCGCTGCTCCTCTTCGCCATCAAGTCGACCGAGCGCAACTTCAAGAACCGCCAGGCCATCCGACAGACCTGGGGCCAAGTGGGCTGGGTGGCCGCACGCAGAAACAGCAGCGGTAGAAGACGGGAAGTCGGAGGGTATATCCGCCGGGTGTTCCTGATAGGCAAAGAATACCCCCAAGACTCTTTATGGGATGTTTCTAAGTTTCTGCACATGGAGGGAGAACAACACGACGATATTGTACAGTGGGACTTCAACGACACTTTTTTCAACCTCACTCTGAAGGACGTTCTGTTCTGGAACTGGTTCCCCAGCCATTGCGGCCGGACCCGCTTTGTATTTAAGGGCGATGACGACATTTTTGTCAACACGCCAAACATGATCACCTACCTCAACGAGCAGCTGGAGAAGCCACGCGCAGAACGCACCATGGATGAATTCATGGTCGGCGACGTCATCGGTGCGGCCGCTCCCAATCGAGTTCACCAGTCCAAGTACTTTGTGCCCAATAGCTTCTATGAGGGACTCTATCCCACCTACGCGGGTGGCGGAGGGGTGGTGTACTCTGGACAGCTGGCGAAACGTCTTCACGAAATCTCTCGGAGAGTTCACCTCTTCCCTATCGACGATGTCTTCGTTGGGATGTGCATGGTCCGGCTTAACGCGCGCCCCGTCCACCACCCGGGCTTCCTCACTTTTGACTTCCCTGGCAAAGAAGAAGAGGAGCCGTGTGCGTACCACAGGATCTTAATAGTCCATAAACGAAGCCCGATGCAGCTAATTAAACTGTGGGATAATGTGTTGAAGACACGGGACCAATGTGGGCATGTGCCACTGAGGGTTTCTACCAAGAAGGAAAATAGAACTAAAGCATAGTTGCAACACTGATTAGAAACAGGTGACGTTCTAACCAAAAAGGTAGAATATCACCCAAACCACACCTATTTCACCTGAATCATTTAATTTTTGTCATGACGTCACATCGTCTCCCTTCTAAAATAATGTCAGATTTTTTTTTCTTCAGAAAACACAAAACAATTATCACGTTGATTATATTAATGTACTGTTTATGTATTAATAATTTCATTTCAGGGGAGCCGATTTTAGCAGCTGGTGCGCAGCATGCTGAGAAATTTAAGGTAAAAATAATAATTTTGTCAAATATGACTTACGGCTGTTATCTTAAGAGGGTTACGTTACGTGGGTCGTATTGCATTTCAACTGGCAAGTTAAGTATAAAAAAATAAAAAATAATAGCCATGAAGGAAACTCTGACATAATTTACTTTTCTGTTGCTTGGATTAACACAAAAGTTTTTTAGTTTTTTTTTAACATTAAAATTGATAGCACCCTGTTAGCTAGCAGGCTAGCCATACGTTTTGCTAAAATAAAACTACTCGAAGATACAACCAAACATTTTATACACACTGTACCTGTGAGAAAATGTCCCCCGTAACTTCTGTGGCAGGTTTGGGTCCCGGCTGTCCATTTAGAAGTAGTGTTCTTTCAAATGTGGATAAAATTCTGGTAAGTGTCGGATACCTGACACTGGGAGCTCAGCTGAGCCAACGGAAATGCTAATGAACTCGTGTCCACCCTAAATAAACACACCAATAAAACAAAAACAAAAAAAACGGAAAATGAAATGTTAAAGATAATAAAATAAAGCGTTTTGAAAATAGCAACCTAATGGATCGAGTTGTAGCCCATCGTCATCAATATGTGTAATATGTTCTGTAGTTGTATTATTTATTAACTGTTCATTATTTGTATAACGTATTGTCTTTTTTTTTTTTTGTACAATTGGCAGTATGCACATGTATTGTTTCAAGTTTTGTGAAATGTAAGACACGTCACGTGGAAAGTTTTGAGCATATTGGATATTCCTGATATCAAGCCAAAAAGTCAATATACTAGTCATCTGCATACTACTAGTAGCTACTATGAAGTGTTAGTCTGTAGATGTTAATGAGAAGAATTTTATGAAGTCACGACTCCATTGTACCATATTTACCATTGTAAATGAGTAGATCGAGTGAGATAATTTTGTAAAGTGTTTTTTTTTATAAATATATATATATATATACACACAATCTCCATGAGTGTTTGTTTTTATTGCAAAACAATATTGACACAAATACTATACAAAGCCTTTGTTCCCATGAGAAAACTAAAACATAGATTTTTTTTTGACAGAATATTAAATTAATTCAACATTAGCACTAAAGGGGAATCATTTTGATACAACATAAATTCAAAATATAGTTTGTAAGCAGTAAGCAAAAAACAACAACATACCAACACACAATCAGATGATTTGTCATCATTTCCGTGAACCCCCCCCAACAATTTTTAGCTTCATGAACTTCAAACGTGGGCGCCCCTGCACGACAATTACAAGCAAGAACGAGCCCAGCCGTTAAAGCGTCCAGCGACTGTGATGTGAAGTTTGTAAAAAAAAAACAGAAGCTAAAGGATCCACAGAAAAAAGCCGCAGAATTGTCCCAAGATGAGCCCGTGGCCTCTCTCACTGTCATTTTGCATCCTCTTCATCACTGTCCTCTTCATCTTCACTCTCACTGTACTGATAAGTACAGCGGTTGGTGTTCACAAACAAATCATCATCGTCGTCGTCGCCAGAGTTGCTCGCGCTGGCCTCCTTTTCGTCTTTCTCGCCGCTGTCGTTTTTCTCGTCTTTCTGTTGGTTGGTCTTGTTTGCAATCGTGAAGCCTTCGGGCCTGAATAAAGTCAATTGGGACAATTTCACTGCGCTATGTTGAGGTGAAAAGAAACAACGGTGAGTGTGTGCCACACACCAGAAATGACGTTCTTGTAGGTACACGATGTGATCCTTGTACAGAATGGAGCTGATTTCCGCCTTCACCTTCTCTCCCTCCTCGATAGGATCCACGATCACGTAGTCACCTGGAATTGAAGAAACAAATACTTAGTGTCTCGCATATGCGGAGGGTCAATAACGTCCTGTCCTCCGACTCACCTCTCTTGATCCAAATGTTTTTGCGGAACTTTGTGGGCATGCTCACCAGGAAAATCTCGCCCTGAGCTGTGACAGTTTCATGGAGGTTGTTACCACGGCTACCAGTCACCTACAAGAGACAGCAAGAGGGAATATTTGAGACGGAAAAAGGCTTTATTTCAGTATCACAGTTTTGAAAATGATTTATAAAAAAATAAAAACAAACTACCCCCCCCCCCCCCCCACTTAACATGTGCCATAAAACTACAGTAACACTACTTATTTCTCAGAAAACTGTTGGGTACTTCCGTGCTTTGTTCAGTAACATCAGGAAGAAAAAAACAAACACCAATTGGTGTTAGCCACATAATAAATCTTGCAAACCTTCACTATCTGCTGGTTCTCCGTTGGCACGACAAAGTCTCCAAGAACCTCCTTGACGACGTGCTTGCGTTTAGTGGCCTGTGACATTATCAGTGTTCGATTTGTAAGCCAGCTAAAGAAATAAAAACAAATACGATTAGAACAGTTTATCATGCAATTTAAAGTTAAGCCTACTTGATCTTTCATTTTGAATGTGAATTGTAGAAACTTTGACGGAATTCCATCGACCACAGAAATTGACCAGCTTGGCCGAGTTAGCGATAATGTTACAAAAGTACCTTGAAATAACGGCAGCCTTTCAGTAACTAATGTGTCCTTGAATCTTGCCAGGGTGCTAACGTAACTTAAAAACAAGCAGCTGTACTGACAGTTCAATTGAACCACATGCGTTTCTGTCACCGGTCCACTTCACTTCCGGGTAACGTTCGATACCTTCTTCTTCGTCGTCTTGGTATTCTTCTTCTACGGTTTTTTGAGGGGTTGAAACCAATGTTAGGACACATTACCGCTACTTACCATGTTGGAGTTTGGGCCGCAGTCATTTTTATTGATGCATTTATTAAAAATGTAAATGTATATACTGTACATATAATAAAACAATTGAAACCAATGTTAGGACACATTACCGCTACTTACCATGTTGGAGTTTGGGCCGCAGTCATTTTTATTGATGCATTTATTAAAAATGTAAATGTATATACTGTACATATAATAAAACAAATAATTGTTGGCCTGCTAGACCTTTATTCCCCACATCACAAGACCCTTAACTTAAACCTCAACAAATGACGACACTGCACAAACAACTTGTTTTATCTACTTGGTTAAAACACATAAATTTAAGTTTAAAACAAGAGGATCCATTCGTTTTATTTCCACTTTCATTTATTTTCTTACCATTTTCCAGCAAATAAAGCAAACCACCCAGTTCAAAGTTAATGTGTACTCAGCTAAAGAAGAATTCACAGCACAGTGGCCTAACTATGACAAGTGCCTCATATAGAAATTTACTGTCAGACAAAATGACTTAAAACCAATGCTTGACATAAAATAAAATACAAAAGCACATCAAATCTCTAAAATAAGTTCAATAGCTTCTTTTTAAGTTAGTCACAGTAGCTCTAGCATAGCATGCATTTCAAGGAACACCAGTCTGGTTTAACAGTAACATCACGAGGACACGTGAGTGTGGGAATGTTGCGCAATCTAGGTCAAATGAGTGTGATCGCATGGCATTGTCTGTATGCTGGAGAGAGCAAGAGGGTGCAGTATTGTTTTATTTTTATTTTTTTAGTTGACAACAGCGGACGACGCCATCCTGTTGATTCCGCACGCATTGGAACCTCTGTATAGGTAGTAGTAACCCTGTGCGAGAGAAAAGCATGATCATACGACAGATTACGTTTTATTATACACCTATATTTTTTATTATAGACTGAATGAAAGACTTCTCTTCTCTGCCTTGCGTTTGTATTTACCTGCTCCCCGTAATCTTCCCCCCAGCTGTTTTTAATGGCCCAGAACGGAACGCCCTTACCTGAAACGACAGAGCACGCAACCATTTGTGATTAATACTGTTTCACAGTCATTTAAATTATGAAATGTAAAATAGGACTAAATAATAAATTCACTTACGGTCTCCATATCCGACCAGAAGCACTGCATGGTCAATCATCCAAGGGTTACAGAAGATCTTAAAAGGATGCGATACACCCTTCCTGTAAAACTGCGCAATCAGCCAAATTAAAGCAATTAGACATCCTAATCATTTCTTATTTTCTAATTCATAAAATAAACGTTGATGGTTTAATTGACCTGCATGGCAAATGCATTCAGAGCAACCGAGACGGGTCCGCTCTCAGCCAACCAAGCTGCAATATCTGAGAGGGAGGACATCAGAATGAATCCAACACATAACATTTTGCCTTTGCGTTTACGTTTGACCTCACCGCTCTCATCTTTGGACAGCTCCACAGAGCTGTTGATGTAGGCGGCCACCTTCCTGCTGGTGAAGTCGCACCTCTGCTTATGGCCAGTATAGGAATAGTCACTCTCCAACTCCAGACCGCCTTTGCCACACATGCCGGAGGGCCACAGTCAGATACACTGGCAACATGATGCAACGTTCCAGCACAAAAGCTCAGTGGAAGTCAACCTTAAATATTTCTTGACAATAATATGTTATATGTGACCTCACTAGCTAAAGATGACATTCTGATTAATATGACATTTGTGGAACATGAGTTATGAGGAAAAATCCAGCCATTTTTATCCATCCCGGGGCGGCCATTTTGCCACTCGCTGTCGACTGAAGATGACATCACAGTTGCTCAAGGCTCAGGTAATGACCAATCACAGCGCACCTTATTTTTGAAGCTGAGCTGTACAGGATTGGTTGTTAGCTGAGACCTGAGCAACTGTGATGTCATCTTCAGTCGACAGCAAGTGGCAAAATGGCCGCCCCGTGAAATGGATAAAAACGGCTGGATTTTGCTGCAGAACTATTCCACTAACACAATATTAACCAGAATACCATATTTAGACTAGTACTGCATAGAACATATTATTGTCAAAAAAAAAAAATCAGAGTTGACTTCCCCTTTAACTCATTCACTGCCTTTGACGACTATAGACGTCAAAAATTAATTTGAACTATTTCTATTAATTAAACATTTTTTCCCACTTTTGTTAACAAGAGTATGAAAACCTAGAATTTTTTTTTTTGTACATTTAGAACAGATATAAAATGTGTGATTAATCGTGAGTTAACTATTAAAGTCATGCAATTAATTACAATTTAAAAAACGAATCGCCTGATGCGATTAAAAAAAAGAAGAGAAAAGATGATTAAAAATTCGGGGCGTCAGGCGATTACAATTTTTAATCGTAATTAATCGCATGACTTCACTAGTTAACTCACGATTAATCACACATTTTATATCTGTTCTAAATGTACAATTTTTAAAAAATCTAGGTTTTCATACTCTTGTTAACAAAAGTGGGGGAAAAAAATTTAATTAATAGAAATAGTTCAAATGAATTTTTGACGTCTATAGCCGTCAATGGCAGTGAATGAGTTAAGCACAATATGAATTACCGAGATTCTCAATTGCTTCATAGGCATTTGACGGCAACCCGCCTCTGCACGCCTGGTCCAGCCCGTCACAGTCAACCAGCTCTAAAAAACAGAAAAATAGAAATCAACTCATGCTTATAATTCCTTTGAAATAAACACCTTCCAGCGGCGGTACACTACCTTGTTCGGACAATGACTGCAAAGTTCCGTTTTTCAGAAACCACTGCCCTTCAATGTTACCCGTGACAGAAAAAGCCCAGCAAGATCCACACATACCCTATAAGACAAACACACGTGCACGTCAACACAAAGTAAGGAGAATTAATTTAGCCTTTCAATTAGCCACATGCTAATTAGCGCAACTTCTACTGCCGTGCTACCTGGTTCTTAACGGGACTAACTGCACCATGGTCCCTCCAATCCCAGCTGGCAGGGGCGGGGCTTCGAGCGGAGGGGGCCAATTTCATTGGCCGCTGAAGAGTCCACTGGCTCAGCAGCGGGTTCAGGTACGTAGAGCGAAATTCATCCTCTGCAAGCGAAGAGAAAGAAAGCAGTTTATGTACGACTATCTTTTTTTTCTTAAAGATTAAATTGTGTGGCAGCATATGCCAAATATTGTATACGCACCAGTTAGGTCACTGAACTTGGTGATGCCGTACTCGGCAGATCCTTGATCCAAAGACTGGATTTTTGCCGCGGTCTTGACATTCTCATGGAAGATCTGCAAGCGGCGGTCAGCCTCTACAGAGAGAAATAAATAATACAAATATGATACATTTCACTGTGTATATTTCAGAAACATTATTTATTTCAATGAGATTGCAATGAGTACATGGAAAATCACAAAGTGTAACACTAAGTTCATATACTGTGTTGATTGTCTGCATTGTAATGTCTACTAGAAGTTCACGTGAACATATGTAACTCATTCAAACCCAAAAACGCGTAAAAACGGTTTTTTTCACTTTTTTTTTTTTTGATGCAGCTTCTGACATGAAGAAGCGCTGGTAGTTATTTAAAAAAGAAAAAGAAAAAAACGACCAGCAGGTGGTAGCAGAATATAGGAGATCAGCTAGGGCCATGTTGCAACATTCTCTTTTTTGTTAGTGTTTTCCCCAGGAATGTGAATATTGATGAAACTTAGCTATATTTGAATGCTAATTGTTGCAATTGAGTCAAAATCCAGCAAAGACGGGAGCGAAGGGGGTTGCTTCAGTGAAAATGGCTGGGAGTGAATGAGTTAAAAGGGAAGTCAACCATTTTTCCCCCCGTTTTTGCAGCAATTAGTATTAGAATACTACGTTTCATCATTAGTCACAAAACTATTTTTGCAACATGGCCCTGGTTGATCTCATACTCTGCTGCCACCTGCTGGCCGTTTTTGTAATAACTACCATTGCTTTAACCCTCATCAGGCCAGAGACTGCATCAATGCCTTCTGTATGCTGTAGCATAAAAAACTTCTAAATACGTTTTTGGGACCGTGACAATAATTTAAATAGAACGTTTTTATACGTTTTGGGGAGCAAATGAGAAAGTCAACCTTTTTCTCTTCTTTTTTTTTTTTTAAGTAATATGTTCTATGCAGCCCCACTAGTCTAAATGTGACATTCTGGTTGATATTGTGTTAGTGGAATATGAGTTAAGCAGCAAAATCCAGCTGTTTTTATCCATCTCAGGGGCGGCCATTTTGCCACTTGCCGTCGACTGAAGATGACATCATAGTTGCTCAGGGCTCAGGCAGCGACCAATCCCAGCTCACCTGTTTTCTGAAGCTGAGCTGTGATTGGCCGTTACCTGAGCAACTGTGATGTCATCTTCAGTTGACAGCAAGTGGCAAAATGGCCGCCCCTTGAGATGGATAAATACGGCTGGATTTTGCATCATAACCAGTGAGGTCACATATAACATAATGAATGTTTAAGGTTGACTTCCGATTGGACATTTTACCTTATTGTAGGCCTATAGCAAAATAATTAGTGGTATTATTGCCGAAAGTTACAAATGAAAAGCGGTATTTTCAGATGAGGCCTTGGTGTACACCCCCACATTCCTTCATATGCAGCATAAGACATGTGCAACGTACACCATATGCATACTCACCCTCCTGTGTGCTATAGACTTTATTGTATTTAACCATAAAGTGTTTGAAAAGGCCCAGCAGCTCCACAGACGCCTGGTAAATAGAAAAAAATTGAAACACACACGCTCATCTTATCCTCAGATTCAACATGATTGGAACTATTTACTTAACAACCACATAGTTAAGATTGTCAACTGATTTGAAGCATGACATTTTTTTCACCTCCAGGGGCTGGTCGGGGGAAGCCTCCTTAACTGCGGTTGTTTCTTCTAGTACAGCTGGTGAGAAAGAAGTTTGAGTAAATAAGTCATTGTAATTGGTCAAATGATTTAGCCACGTTCGGATGTGTTGTTTTAGCAATCTTTAATGTGTATAATTGGAAATCATAATGAACTCAAGGCTGAACTGTTGGCAACAACATCTTCTCTTGCTTGTGCTAAAAAAAAGAAAAAGAAAAAAAAAGTACTGGACTAATACCAGAGATCTGTTAATAAATAATGAGGAATCGAAGATAATGCAAGTATAAACATCACAATCCACGCGCCTTGACATAACAAGGGTTATGTAAACACAAATATCATGTAAGGATGGTTCGGAACAAGGCATCAATCAAGCAACAATGCAAATGACCAAAATAAAAAGAAAATATTTGTTCTCCTCCTGAGGCAAATTGAAATGTTCATTGTTGCCCATATGGAAATAACAATATGCATTTAAAACTATGTTCACCCCCGCCTTGGCGGTATTTGCTAAATATTACTTACCCTTCGGTTGGCACTTCTGTTTGAGCAAATTCGACTTTGACTGCCAGGGGATGTCCCAGATTTCAAACACACACACCTCGGTCTAGCAGGAAACAGAACAAAAGTGCATCCAGAATTCTTTTAAATTGTTTTTTTTTCCCCCAGCTAATCATTGATGCAGTGTCAACATTTACATTGAGCTATTTTCTGCCTGTGGAGCTGAGAAAACAATGACAGACTGAAAATAAAATAGCTGAGTGTGCATGTCTGTGGTGTCATGAGATCTGATGTCCAGAAACATTTTTTTTTTTTTAAACAGACAAACTACCTTGAGCTGTTGTAACTCGGGATAGAAGTCACAAGTCCGGAGCATGGTGGATTTCTTACACTGAGTATTACTCATCTCCACTGTGATAGTGTAGCGGATACCCTTAACCAGCTGGAAAACAAAAAAAAGACAGTTTATTTAGTTTATTTTGATATAACAAAAAAAAAACTTCATTCGCTGGATCATTTATGCAGATATCTTGTACAAAACAATATTAGCGCCGTAGTTAAAAGAAAAAAGAAAGTTACAAAGTCATAGTATAGTCATAATAAACTTGAATATAGTCAAGTAAAATTATGACTTTTTATATCACAAATAGATAACTTCATGATCATAAAATTGCATCTTCATCTTGAAAATATACAAATCCTAAAAATCCTATAAAAAAAATAAAAGTCCTAAAAAATATACGACTACTGTCACCAAACTAATTTCGGGATTTTATGAATTTTTACCGCAAAAAATTGGGTTTCTATTTCCACAGAAATACAATCCTAAAATACTGATTTTAATCTAGAAAGCGTGCAAATTTATGCTAAAAAAAACTTTCATCTCTCAGTGCACATTCTTCAGGTTGGCCCAAATTGCTTTTGTGTTTCACTGCTGAGCTGCAGCTGGAAGCTTCTTTCTGTTGTGGAACTTGATCTGTCGCATGTGATCACAGCGTGACAAAATGCAGCCATTTGGAAACTGTCAATCCACGCCATGTTACTTACGTCATTTATGGTTAGGCAAAACAAGAAACGCATTATATTAATAGTAAATACATATTTTTCCTCATTAAAATCGCATTCAGGTCGAAGATCAGCGTGCGCGAAGCAGCCTATTTTATTGTTTAAGCTGACTCCAGTACAAGCCTGACGCAGTTTTAAATTCCAACAGCTAACAATCATAACAGGGATGTATTAGCGCAACCTGTTTGGTTGCGGAGACCAGTCGGCTGACTTTCCGGAGGTGCATCGCGTTGGAGCCCAAATTGTAGCGCTCCTGAGCGAACTGCAAAACCTTCTTCAAGCCGGGGTCGGACTCCGTCACCCGGATTGCCGAGCCTGGAGGACCGAACAGAGGCCGGTCCATGTCCTCACCGAGCCCGAACGCAGCGCCGAGTACGGTGGCCAATGCCACCACGCAGAAAACCCCCCGACACCCCATCGCCATGTTGTTATGGGAAGAAAAGAGGCTGCGCTTCCTCTTATAAATCTGCCAAATTGTCTTTCTGCCAAAACAAACAATTTTTTTAAGCACTAGGAAGAGAAGCTGTTGTTGCCAAACAAAATCATGGGACGGCTTTGTGGGAGGAGCCAGTGGTATCAGCAGCGTGGTGCGTTCACGAACATACGCACGTAACGTTACGTTTCATGAAAATGACGAAAGTATTCTTCAACGGGTGCATAATATTGATAATAATAATAATAATAATAATAATAATAATGTATACATTGCATTCTTGCCACACGCACGCTTTGACACAAACACACGCTTATTTAGCATTTCAACTTCAAATGTCTTACATGTTAATGTTATGTATAACACAATTCTGCAAATTTTTAAGGTTATGATGAATTACATAAAATAACTCTTAACAAAGTTATTCTAGGTGTCAACATGCCAACTCATTAGCAATTAGATATTTTTCCCTAAACAAATTACAACTACCGCATAGTGTCCTCTTGTCCCAAGTAGGTATGGAACACAAACAGCCCGAATAATTTACTTTAAACGTTATCAAATGAATCAAGTTTAATTATAATTATTTAATAATGCTGATTAATGTCAATAGATTACTACCTTTAGTCATTGTCATTACTAGTCATTAAAATGTGTCTAAAATCCCCAGTTAACGTTTTTTCTTCTTCCTGGATGATACTTTTATTTTGGAAAATTTAGCCCGGAAGTGATCTGGTTCAGGTTATTGGTGTGAATGTTCCCTAGCATTGCTAACAGAACCGATTTTTCAGCTGACTCGTAAACTTGCACTCGGGGTTTTATAAAAAGGTTTCAGTCCGAATTTCGTCATACCCTCACGTAATCAATAACTTTCACAGAGGTTTACTTCCTGCGTGCCCAAGAATGACACGTTTGCTGCTCTAAACGTGATGACCGATTTATTTTTAGGGCGAGTGATCTGGTTGTTGTTTTTATAGCATTGTCCTCTTGAGTTAACATTTAACTCGACAGACATGGAAACTCCTGTTATTGAAGACATGATCGACTTTAACCGGTAAGTCATTGAAATGTATCGATCATTTATGTAACGCTAGCTACCACATTACACCGCAAATATTAAACATATATGGCCAGAGTATCGTTAATTACATTTGCGGTGATGTCATCTTTGCTCAATAGACTCCAAATCTATTAGCGAGATCTCATGCCAAAGTGAGCTAATGCTTCGATACGAATGGTTGTCCGTCTTGCTACAACACTTTCGACACGTATCGCTACGTGTCGAAAGTAAAAGCTGATAACTGGTTGAAGTGACAGCTCACCGCCTACCCAAATTTCAACTACATCTAATTAACAGGAGCAGATCGATCCCGTTGTTGAACATTTTATGCCATTTCTCATGTTGTCTTCTTTATTGCTCTCATTTATTTTGCACAGGTTACCCAAAGACACGCTCGTCTTCCTGCTGTTGGTGATTTACTTTCCATTTGGCGTTTGTTTGATGTTATTACGGATTTTTATTGGTCTCCATGTATTCTTGGTCAGCTGTGCACTACCTGAAAGTTTTCTAAGAAGGTGGGTTGTGCGTTCTCTGCGTTCTACTTTCTCGCATAGAAAAACGTGATTGTTCTAAACGTTGGCACAGTAATGTGCGTGTACTTCCTCATGCTCATTAAAATGATTTTGTTTCTAATGCCAAAGGTTGCTGAGGTTATTAGCTGTTAATCGTCTGTCGTCGAGCAGCTAATGACCCGGATTTTGCCGTTAAATCTGTTATCGTTTGTTTTCGAGCATTCACCTTTTCTCTTTTCTCCGTCCTAACAGATTCATTGTGCGGGTTATGTGCTCAGTCTTGGGAATGCACGTCAGGCAGCAAAATCCTCGATCCAGAGACAAAAATACCAAACTTTACATATGCAATCATGTGACAGAGTTCGATCACAACATAATCAACCTCCTGACCCCCTGCTGCACCGTGAGTCGGTCTTTCTTTGTTAGTTTGTACTCCAATATTTTTTTTCCTGTATTTTTCAATTTCCTGATTGATTGTTGTCGTCACATTTTTCCTATATATATATATATATATATATATATATATATATATATATATATATATATATATATATATATAGGAAAAATGTGATATATATATATATATATATATATATATATATATACTGAGCATTCTGTGTCCTTTTCTCATTAGCCCCAGTTTGAGGGCTCCACAGGTTTTGTGTGTTGGGCCAGAGGCTTCATGGAGCTCCACTCGGCGCTCGTCAGGGGAGCGATAGGAGAGTCTCTTCAGAGGTACTGCTCCACCGAAGGTGCCTCGCCATTGCTGCTTCTGCCCGAAGAAGACACCACAAATGGACGCGCCGGCCTGCTAAAGTTCAGGTCAGTGCAGCCGCTTGAAGGCCCCATTGTCTTCGGATTTGAACTCATCTCAATTTTTTTCCTCTTCTCAGTTCTTGGCCCTTTTCACTGACAGACTCCATTCAACCTGTGGCCTTGAGGGTTGCAAGACCTATGATTTCTTTGGTAATATAATATTCTTTCTTTCTTTTTTTTTTACATTTATATTAAGCGTGCATAAATATTGTGTATTGTCACCTTCTTAAAATAATGGCCTCAGTCATTGTTTTGGTTTGTTTCAGTAAACATGAAAAACTGAAACAAATAAATATTGATTATATTACATATATATTAATACTTTCATTTCAGAGGTAGAATTGAATGATCTGTTTAAATAACACATTTCATCTTAGGGTGGCCACTGGCCTGCATCTTGAGAAGATGTTTGAAGCACAAAAACAAAACGAAAAACAAAAATGACATTGGTAATTATTTTGGTAACACATTCACTCACAGCCATTTTCACTGAAGCAACCCCCTTCGCTCCCGGCTGTTTTACTGGATTTTGACTGATTTTGCAAGGCCCAAAGAATATTGTGTTCTATTGCTATAAAAATGTGGAACCTACCAAAAGAGTCTCCTCTTTCATCAGGAAAAAAAGTATATTTCTATGTTTCCATTTTGCAGCTATTAGCATTAGAATATAGCCAATTTTCATCATTATTCACAAATCTGTTTAGAACAGTGGGGAAAGAGCTTTTTGCAACTGGTTGATCTCTTATACTCTGCTGCCACCTGCTGACCATTTTTGTAATAACTACCATTGCTTCAAGCATTCTCTTCAGTTCAGAGGCTGCACCAAAGCCTTCTGTATGCTATAGCATTAAAAAAAAAACATGTAAATACGTCTTTTGGGGGAGCATGGTAATATTGAAAATAGAACGTATTTATACGTTTTTGGGGAGGAAATGAATGAATAAGGTGACAATACAGACATTTTATTTGTATTGTTTGTTTGTCAGCTACTGCTTAACTATTCTGTCATTTAACTAAATAATAAATTGATTGATTGATTATTTTTTTTGTCTTCAGAGCACGCCTGAGACCAGTTGGTTGACAGAGCTGTTATGGACATTTTTTTCTCCATTTACAGTGTATCATGTAAGGTACTAAATATCTTGTATCATAATCTCTTGCATCTTGGTTAAACCGTCAAAACACGTACAGTACGTATTTTTCTTTATGGTGAAATTTTATAGCGCTCAGCTCATTCAGCCAAAACGATGACCACAATATATGATATTTTTTCCCGGTGCGTCATTATTGTTTAAACGCCCCCCTTCTGCCTTCAGTTGGTTGCCACCAGTTTCGCGAGAGGACGGCGAGTCCTCACAGGAGTTTGCCAACAAAGTCCAGGAGGTAAAATGAAGCCAGTTGAAAAGAAATGTGCTAACTCTGCATTGCCGCGTTTCCCGCTGTGTTAGCATTGCCGCGTTTCCGCTGTGCTTTGGCTAGCTAGCTACTGCGTTTGTAAGTGCAAGCAAGGGAATCACTCGCTGGTCTGTGGGATTTCCACCTTGCAGTTGCTGGCCTGCGAACTTGGCTTGGTCTCAACAAAGCTCACTAAGGCCGACAAAGCCGAGCACATCAAACGGAAACGACGTGCCCTCCCGCAGACATCAACAAGTAAGCAAATTGATCACACGGCTGCCGTTTTTGAGTTTGTGTTTTGATGCATGTGTTTGTCGCTAGGCATAAGACCTGGCTCTATTGGCCTGGGCTTCATGGTGCAAGGTTTGGGAACAGATGAACGTCGGATAGCTCAAATGGCCCAGCAGGTGAAGGATGTTCTGCCTCACATCCCTCTGAATGTCATCACAAATGACTTGGGTATGACGGCTTTCACTTGCCGCGTCCTCCTTGAATCTTGTTTCAGAAGTAAATCGCATTGATCTGTTTCAGCGTCATATGCTAAAATTGTGTTTTCATTAGGTGTGTCAAAATTAGTGTGTTAATTTAAAGTTGCTTTTAACGCGCGATTAATGATTGCCCCTTACTCGGAAAGCCTGTACTGGGGGGGGGGGGGGGGGGGGGACAACGCAGCAGACACGCCCACGTCAATATTTAGCAGTAATGAATTTAATAATAATGCATATACTTGTGGAGACTGGGGTCAAATTGTATTTTACCGTTTTAAAAATGTGCAGGATTTCACAAGTTACTTCATGTTGAAGATTAGATAGCTCTTAATACGTAAAATAAAAATGCGCTGAGCTGTCACCGTCTTACAAATGCAATTATGCCATCTAGTGGCAGAAAAATTATGTCAACACAAATCGATATCATACTTGATTTTTACAGTACAGTTCATCTTTTTAATTTTAACTTAGTTTGATGAATTATGAAATTACTTTATCAATGACTAAAAGATGTAGCCACATTTCTATTAGTTTAAAAAATGTCCCTTGTGTTGAGTATAAAAGCTTAGCAAAAAATATTTTATTGTACATTTAGAACAGATGTAAAATTTGCAATTAACTGTGAGTTAACTATTGAAGTCATGTGATTAATTGTGATAAAAAAAAAAATTATCGCAGAATTTCACAAGTTAATGTTAAATATTAGATAGCTCTTAATATGAAAAGAAAAATGCGCTGAGTTGTCACCGTTTTACAAATGCAATTATGCCATGTAGTGGCAAAAAAGATGACCAACACAAATCAATATCACACTTGTTTTTTTTTTTTAAATTTTAACTCAAATTTGATGAATTATGAAATTACTGTATCAATGAATAAAAGATGCAGCCACATTTCTATTTAACATTTTTCTTCAACTTTTATGTTAACAAGAGTATGAACATTTTTATCGTACATTTAGAACAGATATAAAAATTTGCGATTAATCGCGAGTTAACTATTGAAGTCATGTGATTAATTACGATTAAAACAATTTTAATCGCCTGACATGTGTGGGAGGAATAAAGCTATAAAAGGTTTCTGTATATTACAGATTTTCACTTACCAAAGTTGGGTCTGGACTGTATCCCGAGTTCACTTTAGTTCAAACCTTTAGGAAATGTGTTGCAATCAACAAAGTGAGCAGATGACAGTCGAGTTGGCCTGCGAAAATAAAACGTCGGATATGATCTCTCTCTCTGTTCCTTCAAGTAAATCTGAAAGTCGCCTTTTGGTTATCTTGCAGCAAAAACCAATTGTGTTAACGTCACAATAACAAACCTGCTGGAAAACAAGGAGGAGTCTTCACCGGAAGATGTTGAGACCTCGCCGTTTGGGGCTTCTCCGGGGAACAGCACTTACTCTTCCAATTCTGCTCAGACCTTAAAGGTTTTATCATTGACATTGGGAATTTCAATCAAGTTTTTTTTTTTTTATCAATTTGTCTTTCAATGCAATGTAATTCCATGTTGTCTTCTCCACAGCCTGCTGCAACATCTTTTGGGAAATCACCAGCTGACAGGCATTTGTCCCTTCAAGAGAGGAAAGAGGCGCTGTATAATTTTGCAAGAAGGTTTGATTTTCTTCTTCTCAGCAATATTGTGTCATACAGTGATGATTACTTCAAGCTACACCCCTATTAAAGTTTTTTTTTTTTTTTTTTGTCTTTTCCAGACGCTATATTGAAAAATATGGATTGAATCAAGGAGACGGTCACTAAACACTTTGGGTCATGTCAGCGTTCCCAACAGAAAGAATCATCCAATGTATCTGTCTAAGTTTGATAGATGATTTTATATTCAATCAGCTGGTGGTGGTGTTGGGAAACAGACTTGCTAAACAGGTCAAGGAGTGTTCTCGCCATATACAGTATAAGTTGGTGGAAAGATGAATAATGCATGTGTTCAATTCTTCATTCTTGCTGATGCATAATTTTGATAACACTTTGTATTATGATCCACTGACTTGACTGTGAATCATCTATTTATTTTTATAATGTCCAGAGTCGTCAATTACAAATAAAGTTCAGTTTGACCTTGCCTTTGGTGGAATTTATTTATTTCACAACACTTGCGCCAACAACCGGATTATCAGGACGGTACACTGCAGATCATGGGAATTGAGGCACTGGCAATTAATTGTTATTGATATATAAATGTTTATTTTGTACTTTCCAACATTCTAGTAAATATACAACATAGTTAAAAACAAGTATAGTCTGTATTTTGTCCTAAGTGAGTGTCATTTAAACTTGGAATCAGTGTCAATAATTGTGGGTTGTTTTTTTACGTGGGGTGTTCAAGTCCTGTAAGTACAAACAAGTTACTGGAATTACTTAATACTGTAACGGACATTTATTTTCGTAGTATCGTCAGTGGGGTGTTCAATTATTGTACGTAAACATATAATTTAATATCGATAAATGACTATTCAACGTAACCGCGTTTTTCTAATCTACTGTACCAAGATGTCCCACTTAACCTAAATGCATCTTTCAGTCAAACCGGAAATTGCGTTGTTGCCTTCACGCAGCACTGTGTGCTTGACAAGCTAGCAAGTTAGCAATGTCGGGTATTGAGGATATTTCCAACGATTCTGCGACATTTACAGAAGATAACGAGTTTAATATAGAGGCGGGAGATCACGTCGACGATGACTTTGACATTCATCGATATATCTTTTACAGGTATTGTTCAGTTACACTTGTACTTACGTAGTTGTGTCTAACTAGCTAGCGCTCAACTAAATGGAACATCCACTGTGTCTACCGGTACTTCTGTGTGAATGGAAAAACATTAAGGTTCTAAACCACGGTCACTGAGCAGCCGTACGATATTTACAATTTTGTATTCTTAACATCAAATCACCTTCTAAAGAAGTTCCACTTTCAGTTGTCATAATTCGTGTCCAAATCTCATGTGAAAGCAGATTGTATTATTGTTGTCATTAATATTTTACGTCAACTGGAAAGGTTCATGTTGTGTGTTTCAGAGACAGGAAAGAATGGGCTGACTTGGAGCCTGTTCCTCAGGATGATGGGCCAAACCCTGTTGTCAAAATTGCTTATTCCGAAAAGTGTAAGTTTGGTACACATGGCTCTTTCAGTGGCTGACAGAAATGCCGTGTGCAACAAGGCACTAAGTTACCACAGTTGCCACATTTCCTCGTCTATTTTTAAGTATAACATTCAAATACCTCAAAATGCAGTTTCTAAATGACTTTTATTTATTTATTTATTTAAATGAAGAAAAAAAAAAACATTTAAACCTATGCTCCCTTTTGTTTATGTGTCCAACATTTTAAACTATTTGTTTCTCAACAGTCTCTGATGTTTTTGACTATTTCCGTGCTTTGCTGAAGAATGATGAAAAGAGCGAACGGGCTTTTGCCTTGACTGCAGATGCGATTGAGCTGAATGCTGCAAATTACACAGTGTGGTGAGAGCGCTGTTATGATTTAGATTTGAGTTTTATATTTATAACACTCCCCTTTAAGGACATATTTGCAAGTTACTGTAAGCATGTGGATAATGGCGGCGTGTTGTGTGGGAACATGCAGGCACTACAGGCGAGTATTACTACAAGCCTTGTCAAAGGACCTGAGGGAAGAAATGAGGTACATCACGGCCATCATTGAAGATCAACCTAAAAACTACCAAGTCTGGTGAGTGCATGTAAACAAACAATACTTTTGACGAACAATAGCAGGTTTGACGCCACACCAAGTTACTTTTCTCAAAGAGAGAGAGGAATGTGGTATTTCTGATACGGTTTTGTTTTGAGTGAAAATATTGCACCGTGTCTTCCAGGCATCACAGACGTATTGTGGTTGAGTGGTTGAATGATCCCTCAGAGGAGTTGGAGTTCATTGCAGACATCCTAAGCCAAGACGCAAAGAACTACCATGCCTGGCAGCACCGACAGTGGGTCATCCAGGTTGGTGGTGCAACTACTTTGCAGAAGTTTTTGTACACATCGCATAAATCCTTCTACCTGAGTGAATTCAGTTTTTAAATATTGGTCTTCATTTTATATCATAAAAGCCTGGCATACGAAGGAAGGGGTGTGCAGACTTTTTATATCAACTGTATCTGATTATTATCATCTACATTTGGAAGAGTCCTGTTTTCAATCTGAGCATACCAAAGTACCAAAATGATTGCTCTTACCTCCCCCCCCCCCCCTACCACTCATCAAACTGTCAGGAGTACAAAATATGGGACAATGAACTGGAATTTGTGGAGAATCTCTTGGATGAAGATGTGAGGAATAATTCTGCCTGGAACCAGAGACATTTTGTCATTTCGCACACGACAGGCTTCTCGGATCAAGCCATACTTCAGAGAGAAATTGAGTAAGTGTGGCAAGCTTCTTCTGATCACGTTTACTCTCAACTTGGAAGACCATGAAAATCAAAAGGCATAAATCTCGGATGGTAAACGTGACTTTGTTAATGAGCTGATGTTTTAAAAATGATTGCATATTCAATTTGTTACAACCTATGATTTCATCTTCCTTTTATTTGCATTTTCATGTAAGATACTGTCTGACCCAGATCAGAAAGGCCCCCCACAATGAAAGTTCTTGGAACTATTTGAAAGGGTAAGACATTTTCCCAAAACAGCATTTAAAAAATATAATTAATTTACGTGACTGGTTCACAATATGTCTGAGCGTGCCTTAAGGAAATGATGTTGGATTGTAGTATGTAATTAGAAATGGAAACATTAATAGTGAAACCTCCGTCCCAGGATGCTTCAAGACAGAGGTTTGTCGTCTCAGCCCGGGCTGCTGGAGAAAGTTCTGGAGCTAAAGGAGACTCGCTGTTCCTCTTACCTTCTGGCGTTTCTCTTCGATTGTTACGAGGATGCTTTGGAGAACAGCAGTCAAAAAGGAAAATCGCAAAACGACCGAGTGGAAACTTTAAAAAGAGCTCTAGAGGTAAGTGACTAAAGTGTCTAGAATTACTTTGCAATTGCTGGATTTGGTTGTCAACCTCGGAAAAAGGTCTAAAAATTTAATTAATAAATTGGACTTCTATTTGTTTGTTTTATTGAAAAAAAAACCCTGCCTTTTTGCTCAGTGGGACATGGATATGATTGTCATTCACATAGCAGTGAAAAGAACTACCATGTTTTCTTGAGATGGAACCCAGGGGCAGTAAATACAATGAAAACAGCACGGGCCCCAAAATTGAACCCTGTGGAACACCATACAACAGAGTAGTACTTAGTAGTTTTTGTTGTTGTTGTTTTACCTGGCTGTAATGTCTGATCATGTCCTTTTCCATTGTATATTAGATAAATGGCTCCTGACAAAAAGCTGGATTTGTTTGTGTATAAGTTGCACTGTATTCTTTGAGTTATTGTCAAAAACATAACTGTTGACCAACAAGAATTGTTAATGATAAAAAAAAAAAAAAGAAGAGTCTGACACCTCTATTTGCTTTTTCTCTTCCAAGATTTGTCAACTTTTAGCCGAGGAAAAGGATAGCATCCGCAAGGAGTATTGGCTGTTTTTGGGACGTTCTTTAAAGAACAAATACGGATCGAGTGAGCCAGTCGACGCCGAACTTCCGTCCCCGACGGCCGAGCAGCAGGAGATAATCTAGATGCGCAAGTCCCACGCCACTCGCACTCGTCTTTTTCTGTTGTTACTGTACTTTACCGTTTGTATGTATTGCAGTTTATTTTTATTTTTATGCTTGCTACAGTTGGTCAAGGAGGGAAAGTACGGAAGAAGATTAGGGCCGGTAAAGGCAGAGGAAAAAAGGAGGTTGGCTGGATTCTCACTTTATTCTCTGAATTCTGACTTTAAAGTGAGAAGTCTTAAGTGAGAATTCTCACTTTAAAGTGAGAAGTCTTAACTTTATTCTCTGAATTCTGAGAATAAAGTCAGAATTCTCACTTTTTAAGTCAGAATTTTGAGATTAAAGTCAGAATTCTGACTTTAAAGTAAAGTGGGAATTCTGAGAATAAAGTGAGCTGTCTTCACCCTAATCCTCTTCCGTAGGAAAGGAATGAGAAATATCAGATACAGCGCAGAAAATGTGTCAAATCCTTCAAAGCCATGATAGAATTACAGCAAAAGACATTTCAGTTCTGTTCAAGTGACTTGTCACTGAAATCCTTCATTGTCTCACCCCTTTCCATTTTTTTGAAGGTTCAGTAATAATAAAGTAAGGCAGTTTGTTCTGCTCGGTCCTCTTAAATTGTGCTCCCGCGGCAAAAACAGCGCCCACAAACACACGCATTAGCACTCAGCAACATGCCTCACACGCTGGGAGGTCGTAAATCGATTCACATGGCTTCATCCATTTGTTTGCCTCATAACATGACCCCCCCCCTCTTTCAACCAAATACGCCACTTCTGCCTGCTAGCACTCCTGGTTCTTGGCGTTTTTGTACACATAGTCAGCAATTACATAGAATTACCAGATGGTGTGCTGCCATGCCAAAAAAATCATCTTCCCATCCAAACGAGAGAACTGCTGCTTACTTAAAAGTATTAGGTGCAAAATAAAGCAGCTAGAAATTAAAGCACAGTGTGCTTACAGCGCTCCCCGGTGGTTGAACATGGAAGGGTTGCTGTATAATTGAAATACTGTGATGTACTGTAACAAATTATAAATAAAACAAATAACCCTCACATTGTAATGAATTGTCAAAATTGATCAGAAAATCTGCTTTTTTTTATTATGTTTGAGATTTGCAGCCATGGTTTATATTTGGTTGCCATTATGATCCCTGACACATACTTCGGCGCTATGACATCAATTCATCCTCTTAAAGGCGTAGCTGAACAATGGCGGTGACGGCACTGGATGGGGAGAAACGCACTTTCGATATTAATCTTGTTTCTGCATCGTCTGCTTCCCCAGACCCGCCTGTCAATGCTTGACTTATAATTGGCTTCAATATTTCTCAGCGTAATTGAATGAAACGATAGTGATGTCAAGTGACCCAACACTGCTCAAGCCTGAAATCTTTTTGGGATTCGAGTCTCCTTGAAAGAGGGAGGGGGGGGGATGTCACTTCTATTTTACATTTTTGTCTTTTGACCTTTACGCTGAAAGTCAGGAAGTACATTGTCGACTCATTGTACAAGGTATTTTTTATAATTAAGATTGTGATGTAATTACTGTTTCAATAATTTAATTATTATCTCAGTAGAAATTACGTTCTGTTCTGTTCAGACAAAAAGTAATCATTTAATGAGTCTTGACTTCTCTTGTTGTCATTAGACGGCCCGGGGGTGTTTCAACATTCAATGTTGTTTTGTCCTGGCGTTAGAAAAAATAATAATAATAATCTGCTTGTTGTTACCAAAAATCAACCTAATGTTGCACCGATGCTCAGAATGACCTTCAAAATAAGATTTTAGAGCGGTCATCACGACACTCGTCACGGCCTGTTGCCGCCTTGTGAACTGCGCCGGACAGTCGTCCGTCTTCTGACTGTGAACGGGCCTCATACTGACATACTGTACAAGACATACGGTAGGCTGTACTCATCCAATTTACCACACGATTGAATACAGCCATTTTTACAAAATTCAAATGATCACTCGGCCATGGAAAGTTGAGCGGGGCACAAAAGTGGGCACTTAATATCTAGAAGCAGCAAAGCCTACACAATAAATTAAATTCAAGATCACAATTCGGTGGAAAAGCGCTATATAAATGAAGTAGCCTGCCATTTATTCATAGCCTTACAAATTAAGGCTATGAATAAAACCTTCGACTGGTTCAAAATAGGGATTAATTAATTAATCAATTAATCGAAATCCAATTTCAATTATTACACTCCACAATTACAAAATTAGCATAATCGTAAACAAAAATAAAAGACTACAGAGTTGTTTAAGTTGATATATTTGCACCTTTTTTATTTTAAAATGACAAATTTAATACATCTTGTTTGCTCCAAAAGGAACTTACATCATGATAGCGTTTCAAATAACTTTGTCTTAATATTTTTAAATGTTTAAACAGTATCTTGTTTTGTATCAAAAAATAATCATTTGAATAATTGTGATTTCAATTATTACCAAAATAATTGGGATTAGTTGTTAGCAGCTAATTGAACAGAGCAATCTGAGAAAATACAGCGATGATTCATAAAAATACAACAACAACAAAAGTGGACTCACGGTTGATCCTTGAGGAACACCTCAGCTGAGCTAATAAATCAAACTTTCAGCCTTTTAAAGAAACACGACTGGGGGCAAAGCTAGGACGTGCAACAAAGCTCACGACTTTTTGATGCCTTTTTAGAAACTTCTGGAGACTCGAGGGCTCTATAGCGTATTTGCAGCGTGACACAAATGTGGGCAGATCTTAATTTTCGTTTGCCAACTTGGCAGACAAGTCTCCGTCAAGATGGGTGGACCTGGCAGACTGACAATTTTACGCCGGCCAGGCCCTCAGACTCAAATGTTTGTCGACAAGCATTTAAAAAGTCAATTTTCTTTTAATACTGGGAGCTAATGTGATGAAATAAGGATCCATTACCAGCCGCGCAATCTGTCTAGGGTGTCCCCAGCCTCTAACTGTGATAGGCTCCTGCTCTGTATTTCCATTTTTTTTTTTTACTTTTCATCTGTAACCTCCAGTGGCAAGCAAACACACCCACTCTTTTTTTTTTTACCGACTTAAGGCTGCATGATCATCATTTCATTCTCACAGCAATGCGATGACTCATGCACATTGGTCTGGACAAAGTGGAACTCCTCCTGCCAATAATCTACCTCGTAATAACACGAGAATCCTCCTCACTTACATCTGTTCCACACAGGGAGGCTTTCTCCTACACACACAAATTGTTTTAATAAGGCCAAAGATGGCTAATTTGGATGGGAAGGATTCGCGTGGGCCAAGTTTGGATTCGGGCTTTGCATTTCAGCACCACGGACAGCGCTCTCAGAATCCATCTGACTAAGAACTTTGACCATTTTGGACATTTGATGCATAAGTGCAGAAACAAAGACATAATTCATGTATTATACTTGTTACCCCTCAGTAGCATAAAGCAGCTTGAAGCTTATTTTTAAGATTTGTTCACGATGACTCACTGCTGCTTGTTGAGGACCGAGTTAAGCATAGAGCTACTTTGCTATATCGCAGATTTTTATTTGGATCCATAACATAAGTCAATCGCTACATATAATGTAGCGCCATTGGAAATTAAAGTACATCAGATTATAAAGAACAGCATTTCAACAAAAATAAGCATTAATATTCACACTCGCGTGCATGAAGTATAATAAAACGAAACTTACGGCATTGCTGCTTGATAATTCAACGAGGATGGCAGTGGATTGCATTTCCATACGGCTGAGTGCGGACAAGCTTCGCGCGCAAACGGGAAGTACTTCACCGAAACCGGAAGTACGTTTAGCGATCATACTTTCCCTTAAGCATAAATAAAATTAGTAATTATATATTAGTAATTATCCATCCAAACATTTAGTAAACCTTTTTAATGGCAAATAATTTTAACATTATTAAACAAAAAAACGACCTCTACTTTGGCAGATCACCCACAAAAAGTGAGGGAACACCGTGCTGCCACCATAAAGGGCTTGTATGCGTCTCAATATTTTCCTTGCAAGTCATAGCAAAGTGGTAAAAAACAAACACACACACACACAGAATAAAGGCTTGTACCTAAAAAAAAAAAAAACATTCCCTAAAAAACCCTGAATATTTGTTTTGCTGGATTCAAAAAATAAACTTTTTTTTTCTTCTTCTTTTTTTTCTATGAATAAAATTAATTTTATGAACAAATGGGAGAAAAAAATCTGTGTGTGTGGCCCCGGGAGGAGCTTGATTCTGTGTCTGGTCCAACATTTTGACAATTTTCAGTATGAGAGTGCTTTGACAATAAAAACTAAATTTATTTTAAGGCTTTTAACACAACTCTATACATAATATTTCATATTAAGAATACTTTCTGTGACGTAGAGGGTTGGTACTGTTGCACAATTATAACAAAATGCAACATATGACACATTTCAATCGAGCACGTTATTTACCTCCACCCAAACAGACTCAACAGAGAAATTTTGGACCTGTGGCAGGTTTGCAAAATTGATGCACGCGCGCACACACACGCGCGCGCACCGCACCCCCGCAGCCAGACCACTCCGATGAAGCAAAAGGGTTCAACTTTGCGGGGATAAGCGTGATCAATGCTCGCCAATGGATTATCGACGGGGCGCTAAGTGCAAAGCGGGGCATGCCTTCCTGGCATGAATTAACATTTCAACAATTCCCGTAAAGCGTCGGGAATGCAGAGAGACGCCACATCGGCGCGGACCTCCGCCGCTGCCGCCGCCTCCGAACCGGCCGAGGACAAGAACCGGCCGACGATGACCGCCGGCGACCGGGGCGCTCCCGGACCAGACGGAGGATGAAGACGGCTGCCGGCGGAGAGGGATCGAGAGCGGCAGCGCAGGTGGAATATAATGAAGTTGAGTGGCAAAGGACTGTGCGCCGTCCTGTCCAGCACCCTCCTCTTCGCGTGCGCCCTCAGCGAACTTGTGCTCGGATTAAGATGCGTCTCGCTGGGCTCCAGCGTCAGAGAACATTTCCACCTCGGCGCCGCGGCCGGAGCGTTTTACTCCGGGCTGCTCCTCGGATGCGGCCAGGTCCTCCTGGGCGTCGCGCTGCTCTGCTGCACGGGGAAGCCGCGCAGCCGGAATTTGGTCCTCCTAGGGGTTGTGGTCTTCCTGCTCGGGGTCCTCACCGCCTTCTCCGGAGCCGTGGTGGACGGGGACACCGCTTCCCTGGTGGAGAAGAAATATTCCCACTACTGTGTCCACTCGGGCCAGGTGAGCCGCGCCTGCGAGCAGCTGAGGGAGTACCAGAGGAGTTTGGTCATCTCCACGGTGCTCAGCACGCTCGAGTGCCTCCTGGGGCTCGTCAACCTGGTGCTCATCCAGAGGTACAAAGCGGCGCAGTTCTCCAGGAGCAGGCAGGTTCAGAGGCACAGCTCCGGGCCCATTATCTTCAACGAGGAACGGGACTGCTCCTCGGCGGACTTCCAGCCGGTGTCTTATATCAATTTAGCCGTTTTGAACGTGTTGGACGAGAGCGGCGCGGAAGGCCAGCGCGGGGGGCACCCGTCCATCGAGCTGCCGGGGTACTCGCCCGCAGACCCGGAACTCAACCACTGCTTCCCCTTCTCATACCCGCTCCCCAGTGAACTACCGCCGGCTTATGAGGACATCTTCCCCGCGGAGGCACGCGACACATAGCCGACCGCTGCGGGACATTTTCTTCCAGCTGCCCGCTTCACTTTCCGTTAACATTACAGTCGCACTAATGAGGAGCAACAGGCTGACATAATGCGGGCACGTTACAGCAGCTTGCAGTAAAACTAAAGTTTGTGTTTGAATATTTGCTGTTCAGATTTATACTTGTGAATAAAAAGTGTATTTAACCTCACGTCTTGCACGCTTAACTTTGCCAAAACACAATATTGGGATCTTTCTTTTTAAAATTTTGGATTTCTAACCGGCAGCACCGTGTTGCTGTCGAGTGAAAATTACATCACAGTTGCTTAGTGGTAACGGCCAATCGCGGCCCAGTTTCAGAAAACAGGTGAGCCGTGATTGGTCGTTAACTGAGCCCTGAGGAACTGTGATGTCATTTTAAGTCGACAGCAAGTGACAAAATGGCCGTCCCATGAGATAGATAAAAATGGTTGGAGTGTCGCTCAACTTATATTTCCCAATCACAATATTAATCAATAATTAATTACCCTTTAAGTAAAATACAAAACAGTAAAAAAATAATTGTGAAAATAACACCCAGACGTGTAGACTGACCAGTAACGAATTACGCTCTTTATCTTGACTTGACGCATTTGAAAAGGGGTGTGTAGACTTCTTATAACTATTCTTCAAGTCCAATACAAAGGCTTGTGATTCTTTCAAAATTAAGAATTCTTTAGGTGCTTTGACAGGGAATTTACAAGCCATAATACTCATCCTTTAACAGTGCAACGGCGTGCTTGCTAGACAGATGAATGCTGGATACAACAAAGAAATGTAAGAAACATCTGTTCTTCTCACTGTAAAAAAAAAAAGACAGTTCCACCTCAGGAATTGTCTTAACAACTCACCAGATGATAAAAGGGCTCCTTGGAGAGAGAATCCAGGGGAAGCACGCCGGAAGATGCTGATAACGTGGAAAAGACAAGTGTGTGTTTAGGCCCTTTTCGCAACAAAAGGACACACAAATGAGCAGCTGTCAGCGGGAACTTTTCACTTGGGACGCCTGTGTTCACCGTTTTTGTTGATATTGATCCATTATTGATAAGTGCAATTCTTAATACACTTCTTAATTTTTTAAAAAGGTTTTGAACTACCCTTGCTAACAAATCATACACTCTAAAAACAGTTGGGTCAAAAATAATCCAACTAAGGGTCAAAAATGGACGGATCCTCTAGTTGGGTCGATTTGACCCAACTTTGAGTCAAGAAATGGGTCTTTTAGTGTAAAACAACTCATAAAAATTGGTCAGATCCTTTACTTGGGTCAAAAAATTGGGTCATTTTGTATAAAACAACCCATAAAGTTGGGTCAAATTGACCCATAAAGTGGATCGGTCCATTTTTTAATCCATAATTGGGTTACTTTTGACCCAACTGTTTTTAGAGTGTATTTTTGCCAAACTAACAGATTTCATTTATCGTGCCCGAAAACGTACAGTACATTATAAAATAAAGCTCCGGGACTTGTTTTCTGAAGGCAAAAAGAAGAAGAAGCAGGATTACTAAGTATTCCAGAAACCTGTAAACTATGGACTAAAAGTGAAAATAAAAACCAATATAAAAAAATAATTAAAAAATTAAATACAAATGTATTTATTTATGTACGAATATATATATTGTTGTTTTTTATTCCATTTATATATTTTTTAATTAAATTTTAATTAAATACAAATGTATTTATTTATGTATATATTTTTGTTGTTGTTTTTATTTCCAATTATATTTATTTTTGGGGATTTAATTTTGGAATTATATTTTTTTATATCAGTTTTTCTTTTCACTTTTAGTCATCTATTTTGAATGTTGGTAGTTTTGGTCCTCCATAGTAAGTAAGCTACAGCAAAAACTAGGCTGAGTTTGAAATACTTCCTGTTTTCACTCTTCTTCTTCTTCTTTCACATTTACACCATTTCATTAACACATGCCTATTTTATTTTGAAAAATGGGCTCATTTTTCATGTGTTCTGGCACTTTATGAGACTCATATTTTTTTCAGGCCACAAAGAAGGAAAATACTATTATTGACTTTCAACAAAAAGTCTTTAAAAAAAACATTTTCATTTTCATTCTCTTAATTGAATAAATGGCAAACAAGATGTCCTCGAAACATTTTGCCTCTTATCCGAGCAGGCTTCATCACTTCATGCAAAGATGGCGTGGTTAGGAATGTAACAACATGTGTTGTTTGGATTTAATTTCATCACTACAGCCCGTCTATTTGCGTTTAAATATTCATGTGATCCAATTCTGCCTCCAAAATACAACACACTGCTTTCCTTTATCTGAATTTCCAGCACGCAATTATGACAACTGTGCGCTATAGATTAACTGTTATACAGTGCCAATGTGATTTCATTGGGAGCCTTTAAGCCTAGAAGAGAATATTGAGCGTACTCGATCAACCGATTTATTATTTCCAGCTCCAAGAGAGTGAGCATGCTTTATTTGCGAAGTCAAATTTGGCCGCACAAAGTTGGAGCACACAATTAAAGTAGTCCTTGAGCGTCGCTACACACCCTCCCGGGCACCAATTGATAAAGTACAAGATTGATAAAGTGAATTTGTCATTACTTAGCCGAGCAGCTGCTGAGATTTTGTTGCGAATTTCACTGTAAAAGTTAGCGCTCACACACATACTCGCAGTCCATTATCATAAAATCAGTGTTCTCCGGGCCCGAGAGGCTATTCTCCGCGTGAGGGAGCTTTACTTGGATTGTGGAGCCGCATTAGCGTAATGAGCCTCTAGCTGTGGTCACACAAGGTAGCAAATCGCTGACTTGCATCTCCCGACGTCCTCGCTTTGAGGCGTCTGAGGAGCGTCTCCGCGCAAGTGCTGGCGCTGCAAGAAATTGGGAAGAATGATGGATGTCGATATGTTGAGCGCCACCGAGGGTTGATCCGGGAGACACGTTGTGTGTAATCACGAAATGCGGTGCTGAGACATGATTATCGCTTTTCAGATGTATATAATGTTTATCACCGAGGAGGAATTTGTTCTGTATGATTCTGAGAAGTGCTGACAAAAATGGGTATTTAATAACTCTCAAAATTGAGCGAACCTATCTCGAGGGCAACATTTTTGGTTACAACACTTGTACTGGATCTTAGATCAGAGCCAATATTTTGAGTGTCTATCGAGGAGGGTGGGGTGGGGGGGTGGGGGGCTTATACTTGAGGAACCAAAATCAATATCCCTAAAAGCCTTTCATCAGACATGCATCCATTTGTGTGCCATACTGCTGCAACGTGAAGAGAGCTTCAGTGGTTTTTAAAAGCCAAACAATGGGCTATTGCTGATCAAAATGGATTTTATTGCTGATGTACAAGCTTCAACCTGCATTTTTATTATTTTAATTTTTTATGAGTAAGCATCTATTGGGGGAACGCTGACGTTTTGGATTTGGGAGTTGCTTTGAGTGAGGTTCAAAACCATTTTGCACTTAGGCTATGCATTGAACCACTAAAGCGGGGAACACAGATATGGCTAGGTCTAGTATTTCAAAAATATTTTACCTGGTTCAGATTGGTCTAGACAGGGTTCAATCTCAAAATGGAGAACATCAGGGATTACGTTCCAGACCACTCCTGCAAGTAAAATTCGGAATATAAAAATACAGTTTAAATACATGATGCTACTAAGACAGCGCGTTTCATTTTTCACTTCCTGCTCCTTACTAACCTCTTCTCCAAGCTAATGAGGGGTTTTACACAAACATACTCAAGTATGTGCGCGCGCGCAGAATACTCAACCAACAATGGAATGCTTCATTTATCACTTCTATTGCTGTGAGTCCATCTGTCCTGTGGGCTTATATGCAAGGCCTAGCAGCTTCCAAATTATTTATGAGTATTGTCCTAACTTTACCTCTAGAAGACTTAAACCAGCTGTCTGCAGTAGAGCACACAGTCAGGAAAAAACAGTACTACAGGTGTCCATTTTTGTCCTGTAAGAATTTATTGTTGACATAAAAACATCCCGGTCAGTTCCGTTGAATCGCTCCCTGTTGAAAGAATCTCCGTAAACTTGAATGACTCAAAAAATGCCACAAAAATCGATCATGCCCAGGGTTATTATAGTTTTAGAAGTTAGTTTGGATTTTGTTTTAAGTATGCTTTTTGTTTTTTTAAGTTAGTTTTAGTTTTCAGGGTGGCTCTGTTAGTTTTGATTAGTTTTAGTTATTTAAAAACAATGCTTAGTTTTAGTTACAGTATTAGTTTTTTTTTAAAAAGTTATTACTTGTGCGCAATATTTAAAAAACACGATGGTAAAATGAAAAAAGTAACGCATTTCTTACCTTAAATGGGAAAACCAGGCAAGCGGAATTGTCGCCTAGGAGTGACGTCATCTGAAGGTGCTTTTCTATTGGCTGCTGCTAGATGACGTGTGACACACTTTCAAACATCCTTATTCTGGTTAATATAAAAATAAATCTACTAAAAATCACATTCAAAATAATCCCCAAAAGGCCCATGCATTAAATTAATTACCAAAGATGAAAACTCAGGACATTTTCGCTATAATTATAGTTTTAGTTAGTTTTGTACACGTAAAATTTAGTTTCAGTTAGTTTTCGTTTCTTAAAAAGCGTTTTCATTTGATTTTGTTTACTAAATTGTTTTTTGAATTTTAGTCTTTAGTTTTTTTCGTTAGTTTTTGTTAACTAAAATAACCTTGATCATGCATCTCAATGTTCTTCTTTGAAATTAAAAAGGTGATATACTGCCATCTAGCTGCGAACAGTGTTATTTCTAGCTCCTCCTGTTTTCATTCTACTTCTTTCAAATTGACGCCATCTCAAATGAATGTTGCGCCGTCTAAAAGCTAGACATGTAGCCCCTTTTCCTGAGAGTGTAGTGAAAACACGAGTTAAATTTGAACCCATCACCACATGATTTCATTGCAAAATAACATACTGTATACATAAATGTATGCAGGCAGCAAGTTTGCAAGCAGACAATATTCACTTTCTTGGAACGAAACGTGAGCCAAGGATGCAGTGCGGGGAGGAAGGAGGGAAGCACTGGCACAGTCTTGCGGCCCCACCGGTGAATTGGGCGCTCATCAGCAGCGTGTGCAGTGGAGCCAGCTGGAAACTTGTAATAACCTCTCTGGCTCGCCGCCATCCGCCACTTAACAGACAACTCCTGGAGCATCAAGAGTGCGGCTGAGGTAAGGTCGGGCTCACAGGAAAAAACTCGCAACTCTGCACAACTTCACTTCCAGACATATGGTCAATAAGGAAATTTGTGAGTAAATTGAGACGAGATAATCATTTCAGATACTTAAATGCAGCCTCTACTTTCGCCTTGCTCGTTCACAACCGGCGATTGGCTAATGCGGCTTCGGTTCGAGCTTACGTTCAGTGTACGGGCCCACTGATTAATTGGGCGATTATTGGCTTTCAAACAATGGCCAAAACAATTGGCCGATTATTTTTCCCTTAGAACGTTATCGAAGAAAGCCAAAGTTTCCGACGCTGTGAAAGTACCCTGAATGCACCATTTTGCTTGCGTAGCATTAGCACCTAGCAAGTGTGTAACATGTGTTATTCCGTTGTCCCTAAGCGTCCTTTAAGCTGTTTAATGACACCCCAGTTGGAGTTAATTTTAAAACTAAACACACAACGTTAAGAATTACATCCACTGTATATTTAAGTACAAAACATGCTTCGTTTTTAAAACTTCCCTAGCCTAGCGCTAATGCTAAAAGTGATGGGAGGATGCCATTCAAATACTAACAGGAAGTTCGCATCAACTTCGGGAGTGTTTTTTTCTTAAAATAACGAATATCCCCTTACAAATATTGTGGTAACACATACCCATAGATGAGATAACACTATGCAAAGGCACAAATTGTTCCCAATTTGTGAAAAACGAGTGATTTTAATAGAATTCAATAGCAACTTCCTTCCGTACTCACTTTAACTGTGTACGACATGGATGCACGGCACCACACTGCCCCCAAGAGGCCAAAACGCACAGGAACAATCAGTAATTGTTTTTTTCAGTTGCTATTATTTTAGTTTATTCTATTCTTATTTCACTTTCTTATTGTTTTATTTTGTCATTGTCCTTTCAAGTTGTATTAAAAGTTGCTATTTCAAGGATTCAAGACTGGATGCAAACATCCAAGGATTTGTTGTTGTTGTCTTAAGACACATTTCCACATGACATGGCACGAAATACAATCCTCGAGGTCCCAGGTTAGCCTGGTAAACCCCAAGACTTGTGAAAATAACACAAGATAAAAATATATAAAAGAAAAGGTTAATGGTTTGCAGCAGTTGTAAACTAGTAAGGATGGCTTTATTATTGACACATACATTTATGCATTATATATATTTTTAAATAATCGGCAGATTATTTGGTAATCTGTATTTTTTTTCTGACAAAAATTGGTATCGGCCCCAAAAAAAAAAGCATATCGGTCGGGCCGTAGTCCAGTGATTATGTAGCAGGTTTGAGTGGCAAAAAGAAGCAGAAAGGTTCATCAGTTAGAAGCAGAGGGAACACCTCGCAAACTCCTCGGAGAGGCTGAGTGATTATTCTGGTCTGTGAGAGGTCATTAAACTTCATTATCTGCTGGCAGGCTAACACCTCCGCAGGCAGCCCGGTCAAAGAGCTACTCCATTTTGTTTTCCTTAAACGGTTTTGGAAAGTGGCTCTGAATAGGAAGGGAAGCATGGTAGAAACGTGACAAATATTGAAAGGAATACCAGCAATAAAAATGTATTTTCCTTTGGTGCCATTTATCTCATTCATTTGCAGCCATTTTCACTGAAGCAACCCCCTTCGCTCCCGGCTGTTTTACTGGAGTTTGACTGATTTTGCAAGGCCCACAGAATATTGTGTTCTATTGCTGGTTGATCTTATACTCTGCTGTCACCTGCTGGCCGTTTTTTATAATAATTATCATTGCTTTAAGCGTTCTCTTCAGTTCAGAGGCTACATCAAAGCCTTTTGTATGCTCCAGCATAAAAAAAAAAAAAAAAAAAAACGTATAAATACGCTTTTGGGACCATGACTATTTAAAATAGAACGTTTTTAATATGTTCTTTGGGAGCAAAAGAGTTAAAGTGGACATCAAGCTTAAACATTTCTTGTCAATAATGTTTATGTGACCTTACTAGTCTAAACATGACATGACACATTGAAGCAAAATTCAGCCGTTTTGATCCATCTCAAGGGGCGGCCATTTTGTCACTTGCTGTCGACTGAAGATGACATCACAGTTGCTCAGGGCTCAGGCAACGACCAATCAGAGCTCATCTGTTTTTCTGAAGCTGCGCTTAGGACTCCCCCTCATTTGAATAACATTTCGTCCTGGCAGTATGCCAAAATTCAAAATAAATAAATGACTAAAAGTGAAAATAAAAAAGGATATTAAAAAAATTAAATGCAAGTGTGTGTGTATATATGTATGTTTTTATTTCCATTTATACATATATATATATATATATATATATATATTTATTTATATATATTTATTTATTTTTAATTTTTGAATTATTTTTTTATATCCGTTTTTATTCTCACTTTGTCATTTATTTATTTTTAATTTTGGCAATTTTGATCCTCCATAGAAAAGTGGACAAGAAGTTGATAAATCAGGAAGAAAATTTGTGAGCTATTTTGCAGTTGCTTAATTTACTAGGTTACTAATCACTGACAAGGCACATAGAAATAAATTGACATTAGGTAATTTTTTCTTGTTGAGAGTTGCCAACAACAGTCACATGGTCTCAATTTCTGGAAGGTCATTTATTATATGATCAAGAACATACATAACGCAACAATTTGTTCAAATATATTTCTGATAAACAGCCACCTGCCACATTTCATTAGACATTTGATTCAGAACTTAAAAATGACAACAACAAAAACACAGTAGGTTGCATAGTTACAACAAAATACATGAACAAGCCATAACATTTGGACCATTTGTTCAAAACGGGTTTCACTCCGCAGAAAGCTACAACCAGTAAAATTAAATAACATTTTAAATGATTTCCCCTTCGCCTTCTAAGATGATCAGTGAAATTCCGTTTTTCATTGACTACAGTTGCTGTAACAAGAGAAGGAAAAAAATCTGAATTTACAGCCAGCACTGTGGCTCCATGCGTATGAATTTTGCAGCCAGCGCCGGTGGCGACTTGGGAGGTGTCAGTAATCTTGGCCTCAGGTGAGAAAGTGTTGCAAGGCAGCCAGACTCATCTTAGCTGAGTGACAAGTTCGGAGGCGGCACATGCGCTTCATCTTTGTCCCCCAGCGGTGTCAGCTTGCACAATCTTTCACTCATTTTGTTGGAATCAATATCAGTAGGTGTGTAATCCTCTAACGGTTGTGTTTGCAAATACCAAAACATTTTTGTGGCTTATCATAAAATCTGCTCTTACCTATTCAAATCTATTACATCATACTTTGATGGTCAGAACAGAGTTTTAATAGCAGCCAACTGCAATTTCTATCCTCAATAGTGTGATTAGTGTGAACAACAGTGTGATTTATGTTAAAAGTCAAAGCTGGAAATTATTATATGTTATTGTGATTTTTATTCTCCACACTTTTTTGCCGTGTAACAACTTCCACATAATACTTCCGATTTACACTGTTCAAATTTCAACTGGCTTCAAAAATTCACACCTCCTAGGGTGTATATCGTCTGAATCAATTTTAATGTTAAATATCAACTTTAACCCCATTCAATTTCCATGGGACAGACATTGAAATTGCACTTAGTCTAGTTCAAATTGTTCATTAGATTGCGCAAGTAGTGATAACATTGTGACTGGTCCATGTACAATATGTATTTGTAGTTCAGGCCTGAGAACTAAAGAAATTCACACAACTGTCAAAAAAAAACTGAAAGATGTTGCATTTAAAGGATTTGGAATAAATAAAAAAATCATCACAAAAAGTACAATAGGATTCATTCATAGCCTATCTCCATACCGGCATATCAAAAATTATGTATAGTTGATTAGAACCTTTTGGACTTTGCTAGTTACCAGTGAATTTCCTCAAAATTGCTCAATAAGGTCAAATGTACAATTATTGATTATATTTATTGCAAAATATAATAAATTGAGTAAAAAAAAAGAAAAGAAGATCATCATGTTGTACAATAACTTCAAATAATATGTGTCGTTTCTCTACCCCCCTTTTGGGTCTAATGAGCCAAACTTTCAAAAAACATCAAATGTTGTCCTGTAAAGCTTGGCAACCTTTCCGGGGATTCCCTGAGATCTTACAATCTTCAAGACAATAAATAATCGGACTTATGCAAACTCTCTTACTTGCCAAGAAGCCGGCCTAAGCTGCGGCGGAGGTGCGGCTTTGCTCCACGGTGTTGAAGATGAGACAGATGCCGGCGGTGAGCAGCAGCTGCATGGCCTCGTACAGTAATTTGGGAGAGAAGACGCTCCAGATGAACAAATTGTAGCGCAGGCCCGTCACCAGAACGATGTAAGCTACTGTCGGCACGGACCTAAACAGAGCCAAACAGTAACAACCGTGGCCCACCACGACAGGGCTCCTGCGGAGGGAAAATGCATCATCAGACGAGGGAACGCTGAAGGCAACAGAAAGAAAATGGCCAAACGCTACTGTTTTGGAAATTTACCATTTGTTTTTAGACTTTGTGACGCAGCATGTGGCACATTAGGTTAGTCTTCTAATCGATGTACCGAGGACAGCCGTACCTTGCTTTACGAGTTTAATTTAAATCATTAATTTCCACATATGTTATTGGGCTTCCTTATTCTTACTTATTGTGGGAATGCAGGAAGCATTTTGTTGTTGTTGCAATTTTCCACTGGATATCATTAGTTCCAGTTTACCATCTAAATGAATGGAGGGTACTGCATGCTTAGGTGGCGCTATTGAGTGATATTTTTTGTTGTTGCATTTTTCAATTGAATATAATTCGTTCCTCTTTTCCATCTAAATGAAAGGAGGGTACTGCACGCTTAGGTGGCGCTATTGAGTGATTTTTTGTTGTTGCATTTTTCAACTGAATATCATTCGTTCCACTTTTCCATCTAAATGAATGGAAGGTACTGTATGCCTAGGTGGCGCTATTGAGTGTGTTTTTTTCATTTTCCTTCGGAAATCATTTGTTTCACTTTTCCATTCAAGTGAACGGAGGGTACTTTCAGATAACACTTTTCCATATAAATTTCAACTTGCTTCAAAAATTCACGCCTCCCGGTTCAAGTGTTCTTTTTATTCATTTATTTTTCCAACCTCAGCTTAGCATTCAGCTATTAGCATTCCGTTTAGCATTCAGCCATGAGCATTCAGCTTTCACCATTCCCACGCAATTTCTGTAGAAATTGTACTTAGTCTAGTTTGTAATTGAATTTATTATGCTCATAGTCATTATGATTTCTCAAGTGGAAATTCAAACACACTCTACCGCGGGAGGTTAGACGAAAGAGATGCCTTCTGATTAATGTGAATTGTCCTAAAAAATATAATAAATAAAGATATCAATGGGTACTAGTTAGCCCCAAGGACAGCATGACTATACAACAACAAAAAATAGCTCACCAGTGACGGTACACTGTGACTTACAAAGAAGAAGTAAAACAGAAGAGTAAGAAGAATGTTAACATTGATCAACCTGCAGGCCGGCAGAAAGAATGCATAGAAAATTTTGAGGGACAAAAAAAAGATGACAAATCAATCTTCCTGCTTGATAAAACGTGCACTGGCGTGTAAATGAGGAGATCTGACTCGGCAAAAATCCCAAGTGAGGGGGAGGACACTTCCAGCAGATTCCAAAGAGGGTGAGAGAAGAACTGGAGATGAAGTAGGAGACATGGGAAGGAGGCCAGTTTGGAAGGGAGAAATCCAAACTGATTGTCAGTAAAAATGTCTTATTGTTACATCTTATGCTATCTGCTATATTAGCATTTCTGATATGTGGTCTCATAAACTAGAAAGGGCAATCCGATTCAATTAAATTCAGTTCAATCCAATATGGATTAACATGCATATATTTATGGAACATCAATTCTTCTTAAATAAAGAACTTTTTATATTGTACTATGGATGTTTCAATTACACAGCATGTCGATTTGCATTTTTATGTCCGAAAAGTGTTATATAAATAAAATGTGATTTGATAAATTCCAAATGAATTAATGAGGAGGTAGTAACTAGTCAAATTATTGATTAGTTTATATTTGTTAATGAATGTGACACGTGTTATCACTTAATTGAACATTGACATCAGCAAGGATGAGATGAAAACACTATTTTCATATTTGTAATTGAATAGTTGTAAATATAAATTGAAGTTTTTGAATTGTCTTAAAGTGCAAGAAGTCGTTTTCCTTGTAAACACCTTGGAATTCCTGCAAACAGTAAATTTCAAGAAACCAGGTAGATACAAAAAACAGGCCTTTAAAATTTTATTTACTCATGAATTTAGGGGGGGTAGACATTAAAATAATCGGCTTCGAAAAGAGCCCTAGTAGCTAACTATTATTTTGTCTTTCGACTTGTATTAATTTGTCTACCAATGTGCTTGGTCACAGCTGGTTACTCTCCGCTGTGACGCACTTTCAGCTAAATTTATGATTGAATCAGCAAAGCACATATTTTGAAGTTACGCAACTACTTTTCACGCTAGCTCTTAGCATCTACTTAGCGTCTCCATTTTCATGTTAATTACTTCTCGTCCTCCTTTTGTGACAATTAGATTTGTTAAAAGTGCAGCGGATTATGTCCGGCATTAAGGACAGATAACGAGCTCCATTGAAAGTCATATATAGCTGCAAGCAGCACCGTGAAACAGGCATGCGGCAGGCGCAGCATTCATTAGAGGCCACAACATGAAAGTGACGGGCCGACCAAACAACATCCTAACGACTCGCGAGGGAGAGCCACAAAGCGTGCGGTGAGGATCGCTTTAACACAGCTGCTCGGCAAATCAATTGTACTGTTCGACTAAATGTAATTTAGTCTCTGCTTGCCTGGTTGTTACAGACGCCCAAGTGAAACAGATCAATGCCAGAGCGCTGCATTTGAATTTATTTCATTTGTGCCTTGTGAGATTCTCTTGTGCTTCCCCAAATTAATTAGTGAAAGCAAGGGAAGGCTGATGTGAGCAAGTGGCTTTAATCCCCGCATGATTTAACATTTTGGTCAGGGAAATGCCTCCATAGCAACAGTTTTGACGACATTACATACAATATCTAACACAAAAGGTAATCATTTAATCAAAATTCATCCATTTTAATTGGTAAGTAATGGAGACATTGTTCTAGGGCAGTGGTTAAACGTTTTTCACCAAGTGGCACCATAATTACCTAAATGTTTCTAAAAAGTATGTACTGAAATGGGCCTAACTACGACGGGGTATTAGGGCCACATATAACAGTTTTTTTTCGAGAGGGGGGGGAGGGGTAGAGGGGGTAATATATAGAGACATTTCTTTCTCTCGCAAATTTGCCACTTTATAAACTCCGAAATTTGGCACTTTACAAAGTGGCAAATTGTCTACCGTATTTGTCGCACTATAAGGCGCATCGGATTATAAGGCGCACTGTCGGTTTTTGAGAAAATTAAAGGCTTTTAGGTGCGCCTTATAGTGGGGAAAATACAGATTTTTTCTCTCTGAAATTTGCCAATTTCAGTTTTTTTTCTCAGAATATTGCCCCCACCCGCTAAAATATTTATACATGGCCCTAATACGGAGTCGTACCTAATAGATGTACTCTACTAGATTTAATAAAAGTTTAACAACACTGCTAACATTATGCACAATTTAAACGTTTAATTCAGTGATTATTTTGTATTCCACTAGAGGGTGACAGAAAAAAACTGTTGTGATCTCATCACATCAGAAACATGTTGCAATATCAGCTATTCTAACAATTTAACATCAACATACTACATTTCACCGTGATCAAATAAAACTGTTCCCAGAGTTCTGTGACAAATATTTTACAATCACAATCTCTTCATGGAATGTTTGCCAAAATCTGTATTGCCCCAAATGAATTTGTGAAATCAAATATTTTGTGTGCTCAGCTGTATTATTAATGACATATGGATACATTTTCGTGCAACAAAGATAAAGTTAACACGCATAAGATATACTACGCTACAGAGCTTGTCAGGTTTTGAACAAAGTAGTGGAAAGTACCACCAGATCCATTTTTATGATGCTACACTACACAATCCCAACAGAGCTGACATATCGTTTATAGAGTCCATATGTAGTTAGCACTCACTTGTTTCTCTCTGAGCTGAGGTAACAGATAAGGTGGCAAGCCCAAAGCAGTGGCCCAGCAAACGTACTGAGGGCTGTTAAGAAGATGGCAAGACCTTTGACGTAGTTGTCTAAACCAATCATCCAGACTGAGATGTCGACAGTTGAAATGTTGTTGGAGTTACCCTGCAAGAGCACGGAACATTTTATTTTAGCATTGAAAAAAAAAACAGCAACTTGGCAAATAGAAACAAGCAAAAAGGAAGTGTTCAAGATAAAATCAAAGAGACTAAGTTTTAATTCAGGGGAAGTCATTTCATTCTTTTTAATTTTTGTCACTCCTTCTCAGGGCTAATTTAAAAAAAATAGATCAAGCACCACATAAAGTAACTTAAAGCAACATTTAGAAAATACTATACATATATTGTCAGCTTCCAAACATATTCCAGATCACGTTTGCTTAAATTTCCATGCACACCCATTATATAAAGAAGACATTTTTTTTCAAGGAAAGTTGGTTAGGTGCCATCTGCAAGCAAATTTTCCATCCGTGGGACCTCAACAGTCTAGTGCGGGAATGGGCGAAAGGCATCCCACGGCTTGCAACCACACACTGAGTGACCCATTGATTAAGTTCCCCAAACCCCTAAAAAAATACCTACAAATTAATTTTTTCACGAAACATGAGGGGAAATGGGGTGGGAAAAAAATCAATATTTGTTTAAGTCCAAAAATGCAGAACTGTGAATATCCATTGACTGCAGTTTTTAAGTTGTAATATTACCATTTACCACTAGATGGCAGACATGTTTTAGTTGCAGTCTTACAATTCTCGACGCTACAACTGAGAAGGCCTAATAATAATTTTAACATCAGTTGCTCATGGATCAGACACCAGCCAATCATAGCTCACCTGTGTTCTGAAGCTGAGCTGTGATTGGTTGTTACCTGAGCAACTGTGATGTCGTTTTCAGGCGACAGCAAATGGTAAAAAGGCTGCCCCTTGAGATTCATTTAAAAAAAACAGTGGATTTTGCTGCTTAACTCATATTCCACAAACAATATTAATCAGAATGTTTGGACTAGTGGCATATTGAAAAGAACATTTTGGGGTTGACTTCCCCCTTTAATTTGGCCATTCCTTGTCTATAGAGTCAAATAACGAGGAAGCAGGTTGAAAGAAGAATTAATCAACTTTGTACTTATTTACGTGCTTAAATGCCTCCGTGATCTTGCCAAAAAAGGTGATGTTTTCTGTGTGATGACATTATCAGTAAGAATGAGCAATCATAGAGTGCGCTACTTAGCAGAAATCCGACTATTTGCATGACAACAGGCTCCACTCATGATGGCCTTGAGAGAATTTCTTCTGCCTGAATTGTGTTATGTGTATTCAAAGAATCGTGACTTGAGATTTTATGATGAGTCACTGTTTTAAGAGAATCATGTTTGGCCACTTTTCCCATCACTGTGGTGATTCATATTTTCTACAGACGGTTGCTCAGTTGCAGCGGAATTCTTTCTCATAGGTCGCTGCTCAACATTTGCACAAACTGGCGCATTCCTCAAAATGAAACTTTATATATATATATATATATATATATATATATATATATATATATATATATAAATAAATATATATATATATATATATATATAAATATATATATATATATATAAATATAAATAAATAAATATATATATATATATATAAATATAAATAAATATATATATATATATATATATATATATATATATATATATATATATATATATATATAAATAAATATATATATATATATATATATATATATATATAAATAAATATATATATATATATATATATATATATATATATATATATATATATATATATATATATATATATATATATATAAATATATAGGTCAGTCTAATGTTCATCAATCTAAAATAATTCCCCAGGAAGTTTAAGTCCTTATGTGATGAAAACATGCAATGGTACTTGTGATGTTGCAGTTACATATATCTGAATATATCTGGTGGCCCTAATTTAAAGGAAAAGTCAAACTTAAACATTTCTCGACAATAATATGTTATATATGACCTCACTAGTTTAAACATGACATTCGGATTAATATTACATTTGTAGAATACGAGTTATGCAGCAAAATCCAGCCGTTTTTATCCATGTCAGCGGGCGGCCATTTTGCCACTTGGCTGTCGACTGAAGATGACATCACAGTTGCTCAGGCCCTCTAAGCCCCAATAAGTTAAACCAATAAGGCATTCTTCAAAACACAACAGGTTTTCCCACTTAATAAGTTGAAACCCTTGTTAGATGTAGTCATCAGAAACTGAAATAAGGTCTTTATTTGTATTCCCGCCTACCCTCAAAAGAAATCCGTGCAATTTTGTTTCAAGTGCAAGAGACACTCAGAAAGTGTTTACCAAGGATTAAGTGGATGCTCAAGGCAGAGGAGGCGTTATCATTCACTTCCCATCGCCACCAGCGTGAAGGCCAACCAGAAAAGTTGTTTATTTGACATACAAGTATGTTATGCTGTGAGCCTTGAATGCTACCTCAATGCTCAAACACTGAAATAAAAACTGACATCGAGTTAATGCTCATCCACGGCCAATATTTGCCAGAAACTGTGCACCAGTCTTAAGTCACTGTATTTAATGTGGAAGTCAACCGTAAACATTTCTTGACAATAACATGTTATATGCGACCTCACTAGTCTAAACATGACATTTTGGTTAATAGTGCGTTAATGGAATATGAGTTATGAAGCAAAATCCAGTTGTTTTTAATTCATTTTAGGGGGCGGACATTTTGCCACTTGCTGTCGACTGAAGATGACATCATAGTTACTCAGGGCTCAGGTAACGACCAATCACAGCTCACCGGTTTTCTGAAGCTCAACTGTGATTGGTTGTTACCTGAGACCTGAGCAACATTGATGTCATCTTCAGTCGACAGCAAGTGACAAAATGGTCGCCCCCTGACATGGATGAAAACGTCTGGATTTTGCTGCTTAACTCATATTCCACTAACTCAATATTAACCAGAATGTCATATTTAGACTAGTGGGGCTGCATAGAATATATTGTTGTCCAAAAAAATTTTGGGTTGGGGATTGACTTCCCCTTAAACAACCAAAATGTAAACACAACCACGATTAAGCCTGAATATATTCAGATTGAAAAACGCATAAAAAGAAAAACATTTCTGTCCGAAATAGCGAGGTTTTTTTTAGCGTTTCAGATGACTGACTACAACTTCAAAATCCTACAGAGAAAACTGTAGCAGCATCTTAAATGACTCACTAACAAAAATCATACATTACTAAATAAACAGACTTTTTTCAAGACAATCTTTCAGTTTAACTTGCCATCACTGATGATTGTCATCGCTTACCTGAAAGAAAAAGAAGGCCTGCCCAAACCAGTAGTGCATGATGGTGGTCTGGGCAGCATCATAGTGGAGCTTCTTCCAGATGAACTGGGCCATGACTGATTGGATGAGCAGACTGCAGCACAACACTGGCAGGTTGTGGGGACGAAACAAGAGTGAAATCAACAAGACCAGGCCGCTGTAAATCTCCCACAGCCCCCTGTTCTTCAATTTGGCATCGGCTGTGACGATTTGCGATCGCAACAGGTCCTTCGTGCCCGTGAAGAGGATACCCAAAACGAACACGTAGACGAAGCGTGCTTCCACGGTGCCCCTGAAAGAGACAGTGACAGGGGCAATGATTCCAAACCCTGAATCCATTTTATTTATGATACGGTAATGAATTAAGACAATTTAGTTGACATTAAAACCATAGCATTCACACAAAGAAATACATACATTATGGATTTTGATATGCTGGGACTGTAACATGCTCTAGTAACGCATCAAACTTGACCTGCGCTTGCTGCTTATTTCATCATCTTTGTTCTAACACCGTAGGCGATAAAATGCTTGAAATTATGTCGTGCCAGTCGATTTTCATCACCATTTTACGCCATTTCACGTTACAGTGAGTCACTTATTATTCAGAATACATTGTGTTACTGTTCCATCCTTTTGGTCGGTACACACCGAGCCAATATCAATAATTTAAGCGTGAGACTGGAAGACAGACTGAATTGCCTGAAGGAAACAGACTTTGTGTCTATCACCGCACTGCACTCTTTTTAAAACTTAAAGTGGAAGTCAACCCAATTTTTTGTTTTTGGACAATAATATGTTCTATGCAGCTCTACTGGTCCAAATATGGTATTCTGGTTAATATTGCGTTAGTGGAACATGAGTTAAGCAGCAAAATCCAGACGTTTTCATCCATGTCAGGGGGCGGCCATTTTGTCACTTGCTGTCGACTGAAGATGATCAATGTTGCTCAGGTAACAACCAATCACAGCTCAGCTTCAGAAAACAGTTGAGCTGTGATTGGTCGTTCCCTGAGCAACATTTATGTAATCTTCAGTCGACAGCAAGTGGCAAAATGGCCGCCCACTGAGATGGATAAAAAATGGCTGTATTTTAACCCCCCTTGCCCCAAAAATGTTCTATGTAGCCCCAGTAGTTTAAATAAAGTATTCTGGTTAATATTGCATTAGTGGAATATGAGTTAAACAGCAAAATCCAGCGTTTTTTTAAATCAATATCGGAAGGTAGCCATTTTGTCTCTTGCGGAGTGAAAATGACATCACAGTTGCTCAGGTAATAACCAATCACAGTCCAGCTTCAGAAAACAGGTGCGCTGCGATTGGTCATTGCCTGAGAAACTGTGATGTCATCTTTAAATCGACAGCAAGCAGCAAAATGGCCGCCCCATGAGATGTATTTTTATACATGGCTGGATTTTGCTTCACAACTCATATTCCAAAAATGTAATATTGATCAGAATGTCATGTTTAGACTAGTGAGGTCACATATAACATATTATTGTAAAGAAATGTTTAAGGTTGACTTCCACTTTAAAACTCTTACAACTTAAGTGGCGGCAAAAGCTAGTTTGAACAGTCGTTAAATTCTTTAAACCGTATTAACAAAAAGCTAATAATTTGCACATCAACATGGTTATTTCCAAACTTTCTAACCGTAAAGCTGCAAAAGTACCACAGCATAATGGCAGACCCTAAAGGATCGCTGAGCAAGCAATAGAAATGTATTATTAATCAGTGTGCAAAGCAATACACTTCATATAGTTCTCTTTATTATTCATAACTCTCCCAACAATATGGCGGATATTGCACTCATCATTAATGAATACGGAGCAAAAGTAGTGAATTGGCGAGGTCAGTGACAGATTTGAGCTGGTGGATTTACTAAACTCGAATCGAAATAATATTACTAACAATAAATCATCCGACTTATCTCTTGATGACTCTGTTGCCGGGCTCCCTTACAGCTCCATCCATCCAGTTTCTATACCGCGCTGAAGCCTTTCCCAGCTGACCAAAAGGTGAGAGGCAGGGTAAACCCTGGACGGAGTGCCCACAAATTGCAGTCTCGACAGTTATGAAGTGTAATTTATTTTCAAGGCACTGTGGTAAAAAGTCATTACCGGTAGTAAATGTGCACTTGTTGATTTGGTCGCGCATAGATCGTTACGACATCCTTATTTATTTATTTTTTTCTTGTATACTGCCCTGACTACGTCCGTAAGAATTTATAGTTTGCTCACGTGCCATTATAGAAAGTGAGGAAGTTCCAACATCGGACTGTGCAACACATATCAAACTCAAGATAAAATCAATATGAGAAGGTTTGAACACTGAGGAAAAGCAGGTTTGACATTGCTCAGGGGCTGTCACATTATTCCAATTTTCTTCTACTCCTCATGTCAGTTATATGCATCAAATAAATTGCCTCCTAAACCAGGAACATTTCAAAAGTCTGATATTTTTAAGGTTATTAAAGTCACCACTACATGACAAGGCGAATCAATCTAACATCGTATGGTGTTAATAGTAGCAACAGAGGACACAAAAAAATTACCTTAAGGTAAGGAGCAGAGTGGCTGTCAGGATTTAATGTTACCTTGGAAACAAGCACTGATGTGGTTAAGAAAGCTAAGACTGTGGCCAATCCCCTTATGTTTTAAATGCCCTCTTCATAAATCACCTGGACAAAGCTAACGCGCTCAGTAAATCAGCCCAACATCCAACTCACGGCTAAAGGGAGAGTGGAAAAAGCATTCAAGATACACAAAAAAAAAATGAAATATGTAACTTAAAATTACTTGATTGTTTGGCAATATTTTGGGCCGCTTTTTTCCAGGCCAAATCCTTTTTCGCAGACTGCTCTTAAAAAAAAAACCTGCCTTTGTTTTCCTTGTCTGCATGTCTAGTTTACAGTGTTTGGGAATTGACACACTCTAAAAACAGTTGGGTTAAAAGTAACCCAATTATGAAAAAAAAAAAATGGAACGATCCACTTTATGGGGCAATTTGACCCAACTTTCTGGGTTGTTTTATAAAAAAAATGACCCAATTTTGTAAAGGATCTGAAAAAATGCCATTTGGTCATTAGAGATTTTCTGCATGAATAAAAAGAACAAAAAAAATTGCTATCACATCTCAACGACTCAAGGTAGACCAATGCCTCAAAAAATTATTTTGTTCAACATAAAACATTTTTTTATTTCATTTATTTAATTCTTTTTTTTTATGATGAAAGGGGGCAGAAATTATTTGGTGTTGTACAATTTTATTTGGATGTATGTCAAGTAAACTATTTTGAAAAAATAATGACAAACTAGTTTCAAGTTTAGGATACAATATTTGTTGATTACTCCAGACATAACAAATCAACATGGTTTCTGACAGAAATTTGGTTCCTGCAGTCTTGTTTGGCTTCGTGAGGCCGCATACGTTATTGATCAAAGGCCAAAGGACGGCGAGGATGAAGGACAAAATGAGGGCCATATTGGACAACTCCTCTCAGCCTCTCTACGATGAGCAGTGACAGATGGGAAGCTCGTTTAGTCAGTGCATCATTCCAACCAGGAGCAGAGCGGAGCGCTTCAGGCACTCCTTTGTGCCCACTGCCATCGCACTGCACGACAGCAGTGTGGGCCACAACTAGTCACTACATTCCCCTCGTCACCAATATGAATTGACATCACAGAATCAATGCCAATTGTATATCGTAAAGTCATTGTATTAAACAGTTTCGTCTCGGCATGCGTTTTAAATTCGATGTATTTATTGTTGTTCATTTTTAAGCAATCCGATGTGCGCTGCTGTGTAACAAACTTACTTAAGTATTACCTTTAGGGGCAGGAAATTTTATTGTTTTCTGCAGGTATCAGCAAGTCAAATTTAATACTTTTTAATGCAGATTTCAATACAACTTAAAACTAATTTTATGCCCACGTCGCACTACATATACACACATGCACACATTTACATAAATGAATACTGTTTTAGAGCTGTCGGCCGATTACAATTTTCAATCATTAATAATTGCTTGATTTCCATCGTTAACTTGCGATTAATCACAAATTAATTGCATGATTTCCATCGTTAACTTGCAATTAATCGAACATTAATCGCACTTTATACTAATATATACTAAAATATTTAGTGTTAAACTGAGTCAGATTTGTGTTATGGTCATTTTTTTGCCAGTAGGTGGCACTCGTGTTTCATGTTAGATGTTGGTGACAGGAACAGTACATTTCTCTTTTCCAATTCAAAGCAATTGGTATATGAAACATGAAGCAACTCTTGTACTACAGGCCAAGTTCATTGTAAATTACAACTAGTCACCAGCCCAAACAAATAGATTTTTTTTTAATCACATTTATTATTTCTTAATTGTGTTATAGTGTCCCCTTTGCCCAATAAAGCATGAATATTGTAATTGTATTTCAATGTTCAATTCAATGCCTTTAAATGTAATTTTTAATGACCTGCGGAAACCCTGTGCACAATGGCAATGACAGATCCTAGGCAGAGCAGCAAGAGCCACCGTGTGTGTGTGTGTGTGTGTGTGTTTCTATGTGTATACAGGGTTCACAGGTGTCTCAAGATGGGTTTGAATATATTTCCATTTTTAAGCATTGATCTGTATGCATGGATATATTTGAACTGGAAACAAGCACAGCAGTCCTGTACAAGATAAAATGATTCATGTGTTGTGCAGGTGTGAACTACAAACACACATCCAATACACAGATGAAACAAATACAAAAAGGTCTGGGGGGGGTTTTTGTTTAAGAAGAAAACAGCCCTTCAAATTCTAAGATGACAGCGAACGTGACACCTTGTGTTGATCCTCAAACCATTGCTTTGACGGTGACCAAGTTACTAATGCTGGTTGAGGTCTGACAAAAAAAAAAAACTAGGGGACGCGTCAGCTGTCAACATGTCAATCGTACAGTTTGTTAAAGGCGTCTGTTTCCTGCATTGCCTCATTCGGGTGTCCTTTGTATGGATGGGGGGTGAGAGGTTGAGCTTTTAATGAGGTGAGCAAGGGGAAAGAGACTGCCAAGGAGGATAAGAAAGGTTATGAGAGGTCAGGCAACTGTATAGTAATAGTTGTTTCCAGATGTGGTCAACTAGACGAGATGAAATCTTGTGAAAAATGCACACGTTATTTAAAAAAAGTTAAGTAGGCAATCTACTAAATTATATTTACTGTATCTATCTATTGCACTGACTAATTGACATTAGATAAGATGAATATGAGACCCAAGGTCAGCTTTAGTGTCTACTGTTCAGTGTATTATTTGAATCCGTTTTTATGACAGCATTAAGAAACACAGAAAACGTGGAATTGGTCGGTTCAAGTGTGATGCAGAATGGACTGAAATCATTTCATGGGCATAGGATGGCATTTTTCTTTCAATGTCATGAGCAATGGTCATGCTCAAGTGGGTCAAAGAAACTTACTTGGACATACTCTGACCGGAGTGTTGCCAGGGAAACAAGACATTGCCGACAGCTGCCCGGTAGCTGTAGACCCCCAAAAGTCCAAGAGCGAGTGCGACCTTGGACACCAACGAGCATCGTCTTTGAATCAGGAAGTAGATGAAAACCAAACAGAGAGCGGACAGCAGGGACAGGACCACTTGGTGCTCAGGTCTAGAAAGAGAAAAATATAAAAGCTTTTGCATTTTCCAAACTACTGTTGTTTTCCAAACGTAAAAAAAAATAAAAATACTAAGCCACAACTTTTTTGATTGAATTAAATTGTGTTCTATTCATCAAAACTGAATGATGAATAGAACTACTGAGCTTGAAGGATGAAACGGGTCAATGTTACTTATCAGTTTAAAGGATACACACATAAATGGTGAATTTAAAGAGATTGGGCAATAGTGCACTTTTGATATATCTAGAAAGAACAGACAAAGCATAAAGTAAGACAGCCGAAAATAAGTCTTGTTTTGTAGTTGATTCGCTGGGACAGCAGTGGAGTTAAGTACTGTGAGTCAAAATGCAAACGTAGATCTCATTATCCGAGCAACGGGCAGTGCAGGTAGGAGTAAAGATAGACGGGGAAAAGGTCAGAATCCATATCTTCATTGGACAGTGGCATGCATGTTAAAGAAGGAGTCACAATGCAATGAAGTGCTGAATGAATATTAATCAGTCGTCAACCCTAGAAGCTAAAAAAAACAAAACACAACAGCTTTTTACTAACAGGAATCGGAGACTTTGATGTTTAAAATTTTTGGAAGAAAATTCAAGCCTGCGACCCAAGTGAGGATAAGCGGTTCGGAAAAAATGGACGGAAAAATTTACTTTATAGTAAGGAAGAGGGGGAGAGGCAGAGAGGGAGGCAGAAAGAGAGAGATGGGGGAAAGAGCGAGGGAACGAGAGAGAAAGGAAGAAGAAGAGAAGGAGAAAAATAGGTAAAGATTAAAAGTGAGGGAGGGAGGGTAATTGAGAGGGAGAGGGAAAAGAGAGAGAGGTTGGAATAGAGATAGGTAAAGAGAGAGAGTGCGAGAGAGAGACAAGAAAAGAGCAAGGGGTAGGGAGAAAGGGAGGGAGAAGGAATGCAACGGAGAGAGAGATAAAGGTGAGGTAGTGAGCGAGAAAGTGAGATAGAGAGAGGGCCATTGAGAAGGAGAGAGAAAAGAGAGAAAGTGATCAAAATGAGGGAGAGGGGGGAGAAAAAGAGGGGCATATGAGAGAGAGAAAGAAGAAGAGAGGGAGAGAGAAAGATATAAGGGAGGAAGAAGCAGAGAGAGGGTAATTGAGAGGGAGCGGGAGAAGGGCAAGAGAGAAAGGGAGGGAAAGAAAGGGAAAGGGAAAAGAGAGAAAGAGAAGGCGAGGAAGAGAATGGTGAGGGAAGGAGGGAGAAAAGAGGGGGGAGAGAGAATAGGAAAGAATGAGAGAAAGATCTATGTGAGAGAGGGAGACGGGGAGAGAGCGAGGGAGGGAAAAAGAAACAGAGGGTGGGTAATTGAGAGGGTCGAGAGAGAAAGAGGCATGGAAAGAAAGAAAGGGAGAGGGAAAAGAGAGAGACAAAGGTGAGGGAAGGAGGGAGAGAAAGAGAGAGAGAGGAGAGAGAATGGGAAAGGATGAAAGGTAGAAAGAGGGAGGGAAAGATAAAAGTGAGAGAGGCAGAAAGAAAGAGAGAGAGAGACAGAGAAAGAAAGAGGAAAAGATGGAGAAATTGACATCATAAGTCATATCATGTCATTTAATGTATTGAAATGCAACTGAGTATTTTTGGGTGCTTTGTTTGTCTTCTGATTGGGCTGACAACCAAATCGTATCTCACCAGGCTCTCCGTTCATGATTTCATATTTGACTCTTGGGCAATCCCACCTGTTAAGCCAATGGCCCACATCAGAAAGATGAGCCCACTGCACGCCCGTCTGGTTGAGGGAGCGCAGCGGCCGACAGCAGAGCAGAACAAAAAGCGGCGTGGCTAAAGCTAGCCACTTCTCCGAGTCCCTCTCTCCCTTCGGGTTGCCTTTAAGCGGAAGGACAAACTCTTCGTCATCGCTTCCCTGGCCGCGCTTCTCCCTGAAGTACTTGCGACACACGTCCTGGAAGACTGCAAGGCACAGGGTGCTGAGCAGGAAGTACCAAGTTTGATGCTCCTCTTCTATGAAGCTGCTGGAGCCCAAACTGACGGTGTGACCTGCCGTGCCCACCAGCAGAAAAACGTCCAAATCTGACAGAGACCACTCAATGGACTTCAACGATGGCTGGGAAAAGGAAAATGACAATCGTGAGACAGTTAAAGCAAATGATTGAGTCTAGAAAGAACTTATTTGATATGCGCCACTGGAAAGTTCCTTTCGTAGTTTTTTCATTAGACTTCTTGCTGTATTTGCAAGTTCGCAGAAGGGAAATGAGACGTGACCTTTAAAAGATATACTATAATGAGGAGAGGGATGCTGCAACAAAAGATTGAATAGACCAATTGAAAGAAGTGACCTCAAAGTTTTACCCTTCAAAATAATGCCCAGCAGCATCCTACAGGTTGCTGGTAGTTAAATTTGAAAAAGTAAGTAAAAAAGAAACCATCTTGAAATGGTCCTCCCAATCGGCTGTAAAATAGATTTCAAAATTCTGCTCCTGGTCTATAAATCACTGAATGGTTTGGGTCCTGAATACATTTAAGAAATGCTGGTTGAAAAAAAATCCAGTAGGGCTGATTTGGGTCAATTAGTAGAACCCAGAGTTCAAAGTAAACATGGTGAAGCTGCATTTAGCTGTTATGCTGCACACAAATGGAATAAACTGCCAACAGAAGTGAAGTCAGCCTCGACATTATCGAACATCTCTAATTATTTTTAATTGACAAATTGTGATTCAGTAACTGGTTTGATGCATAACATTTCAGAAAATAGGCATAAATTTTGATCATTGATTTCCAAAGTTTTTTTTTTTTTATTCAACAAAAATTAATCCATGCACTTTCATGGAGGACAAGAGGAATCGGTTATCTTTTACTTTTGTGGAGCTGAAATTCAGACCATTATTGGACAATTTTAAATTAAAAGGTACCCAAACGATTCATCAATAATCTCTTCATTTGATAATCGATTAGTTGTCGAATAATCGTTGCACCTCTAGACAGCACTAAACTGAATTATCTTAGTTTCCTAGATTGAGCGCATACATTCCATTCTCATCCAAGAATTATTTTTAAATTTAAACATCTGTAAATTTCAAAAGTAGGCTCCAGTGTTCCAAACATTAAATGCACAACTCACCTTCCCGTATAACTTCAGCCCGAGGGGGAGTCGTCTTGTCATCATGGAGAGTAGCAAAAGAGACATGGCTGAGGTGAAGGCGATAGCAGCAAACACGAGAACCCAGGAGAGGCTGCAGAAGTAGCAGGAGCTTTGGGTAGATGTACACACCAGAACATGCACAGACGCAAGCAGCAGGCACAGGAGGTAAAAGGGCAACGAGAGCAGGACCGAGATGACTGGAAGGTCCACAGCCGCCGAGCGGCTCAGGGCTTCGGGCATTGCCAGCAGTAAGAGCAACAGCAGCTTGGAGAGAACAGTAAAAAGCTTGTATTAGTATTATAATGAATAGTGGACAGGTACAATAATTACATCTGAATCTAAATGAGTGTCAATATAAAGTTATTCAATTCATATTTTACACAAAAAAAACATGTAAAAAAAACATCTAAATACGTTTTTGGGGCCATGGTAATAATTAAAATATAATGTATTTATATGTTTTTGGGAGCAAATGAGTTAGTTAAACACAAAATATCTTCTTACTGCTGCAAATGGCTAAATGAGTCAAGTATCCCTTGCAAATTAAATAAAGAAATGGTGCCACAGGGTACAAGTTAGCCCAAGGACAACGTAAGTAGCCCACAGGTCTGTTCTAAAAGTAGCTGGCCAATGTTGGGACACGGTGAATTACTAAGATTTAAAACAGAATGTTAACATTTAGTTATTTATAGGGGTGTCAAAAAGTAGTATGTTAATTTTGAGTTGATTCAGAGTTCCTTTAACGCCACTATTTTTTTTTTTTTTTAAACGCATGATTAATGACCACCCCTTACTTGGAAAGCCAGTACTTGGGTAATTCCAGTTGCAGTTGCAGCAGACACCTCCATGTCAAAATTTTGCAGTACTAAACTTAATAATAATGCATATATTTGTGGAGTCTGGGGTCAAGCTGTATTTTCTAATTTTGAAAATGTGCAGAATTTCACAAGTTACTTCACCTCTAATATGAAAAAAATAATGCACTGAGCTGTCACTGTCTTACAAACGCAATTATGCCATCTAGTGGCAGAAAAACACACAAATCAATATCACACTTTTTTTTTTTTTTTTTTTACAGGACAGTAAACTATTGAAGTCATGAGGGGTCCACCAGTCAGCAGCGGGCATTCGTACAGCCAAATTTGCATATGCCACTGAGTGATATCATTATACCGTCACAATCTAATAATCAGCCCATGCCTACTCTTAAGTCAAGGTAGCACTCTTTAAGGTTCAATACCAGAATCAACCAATGGCATTCCCTTACATGACACTGATTGATAAAAAAAAAAAAATAAATGCAGGAAAGAAAATCCTTAGTTCTTACCTGAAATACAAAGATCATTCCAGCAATCATGGAGTACATGTCGTACTTGCCCTGCTGTTTACTGAGGACTGAGCTCATGGAGGACAGGGCCTCCGAGTACTGCTTCAGGACCTTCTTGCCCATGTTGGCCAAGACCTCTGACGGGTTGCCATCCAGGTAGCGCTTCATCCAGCTCCCGTGCGCTTTCTCTGCCACGCGGTACTGTTCAAAGCTTGCCTCTGGAGCAGGGAAAAGGCAGCATGTTATATACGACTGATTTGGAGTCGCGCAAAATCGGAATTGATTTGAAAATGTAAAAAAAATAAATAATAATCACTGAGTTAGCTGAAATTGCACCCAATTGTCCAAAACATGTTGAAGTTCAAAATAGCATCGTGCAAAATTAAAAAAAGTATTATTTTCATTATTATATGTGGGAAACATATTTTTATAGTACACATGAGTAAAAATGTCCATAGAGGGCATCAAAAACAATAATTAATAAAAACTATATATGTATGGATAGGTCTGATGCCAATAACATTTTGAGTAGTCGCAAGTAAAAAAATATATTCAGAAATGACTTAGATATCACACGTCCAATAGTGAGCCACATTTTGGCAAATTTGACTTATGTGTCGTAAAAAAATTTTTACGTTACCAGGTTAAATAATCCCATGAGAGAATTACATTTCTCAGTGGTGCTTTTGAGGCCCATTCAAGGGCACAGTGAAGTAGTAATTTCATCTAGATGGCTGCATTAATGAATACTCATGCTCTCCGAAAAATCTTTGAAAATATAACACACAGCACCTCGGCAGCAAATATGGTGATAAATGGTGACTGGGGATTTGCCAGACAGAGGGGTTGCGAGAAATAGTAGAACCTTAAGCCACAGGCATGAATCATACAATATCGATATGCCCGGCTCACGTTGCATTAGGCTCAAAGTACAGGAAATAGTTAATAGCCCGTCAAATATGCCTCAGGTTAGAGGCACAAGAAAAACAATAAGAATCTGGAAATTGTAATTATAACTTTTACCTCACTGCTCCTATTAATACATCTAATTAAGAAATGTTATTTTACCTATTTAAAAGTTGTTTTTCACCCCAGCCAGTCAATGCTGACCCTAACAAGCTACTTAATAAATATCTCAGGTGCAACTCCCAACAGTGACAACTCCAGATTTAATATTAGCTGTGTGGAAAACAGAAAAAAATAAAATAAATCAACATCCAGAAGTAGCTCTGCTGAAATAATTTCCCTCTCATCTCATCACCATGGAAACCTTAGACTAAAATAGAGAGTACAAATGTCAGTCTGTGTCTGTGTCTGTCCGTCTAATAGGGAGAAGGTGCAAATTCCAAACAGGACGGGCAAGACGTAAAATGTTCCTCCTCTTTCAATATTCTGGTAGTAATGGTCAGATTTAGTCATCAGTTTTTGAATGTTTATCGTTATTATATTATTTTACCTGCTGCATCTATTGCATCTTATCATTCATTACACCAGTGAGAGTGAAGGACAAACACAGCGATAGTCAAGAGACGTGGGAGAACGGCTGTCAGGTGGCTAAAGTTGCAAACAGGCAACAAACCGCAAAAGATGAAATATTGAAGGAAATCTTTGTCGCCGCACAACCTGGACGGATTTACCAAATTAACTACAGAATTGAAATCTCTGGTTTTGTTCAAGCCCGTAGTCCTGTAATGTCTGTATTACCAAGTTGATTGATTTATTTGTCCTCGAATAACACCATGTTATGTTTTTGCTGCACTTCTCCAGCTCCCCTTTTGGGCACATTCATGGGAGGAGAATACAAATATGTGCTGCTGCAACATCTGAATGGGTCATGTATCTCCACCAGATTGAATAACTTTGTTTACAAAAGTAAATAGCGCCCTAAAGTTCTACTGTAAATAAAGTTTTCCAAAATTTCAGCATAATTCTTAATTTTGTATTTTTTATTTTTTTTAATAAAACGTGTAGGGAGTTCCCAGTGTCAGCATCATCTTTTAGAAAGTTGAAATTTAAATAAAACATAAATGATAAGTTACCCGTTTCTCACTGAGCAACAAATGCAATGCGAACGTAGCTAATGGGTTTTCGTCAGGGTTCTTTGCAAACAGTCAAAAATTGTCGGAACAATTTTTTTTTTCAACAAGTAAAAACTGTCTGCGAACATCTTCCAAATCCTGATGAAAATCCAAAATTCGCTACGTTCGCAAGCCTTCTACCGCTCAGTGACAAACCAGCTTTATATTCTTTTTCAAAACGGCAAATAAAAACAAATGAATTTTCCAACACCACGGTGATCTATTATGTCACATTTTTAGGGACTTGGCCAAGCAAGGAGAAGGTGGGCAGACGACAACATGCTCAGTGGCATGGAAATAAACAATTGCATGCCAAAATAGCAAAATTAAACATGCAATCGGTTGCAACTGGAGTCCAGTCATCACTTGAAAGTGGCTCTGGATCTTTGCCCAGCCTAGTTCCCAATCAGTGGGCGGAGAACTTCAGTGTTGGGCCAGTTATGAAAATGAGTTGTGTAACAGTAGAGAGGAGGTTCAGAACAGCTCTCTGACATAATCAGAAATTGGCAGAAAGAATACCACTCACTTGATTGTTGCATTTCACTTTTATAAGTGGACAGACAGACCCAACTATTTGTTTACCTACACACATTTTCCTAATTATGCCCCAGTAAATGGCCGTTGTTGGCCATCCAAATTACGCCACCGGATTTGTCATTTACCTTTCTCGTAGTCGGGAATGTTGTCTTTGAGCAGGCAGCTTAGCCGGTGGCCGTTGAGATGCAGATAGCGCAGCTGGTCCCGAAGTGAGGATTCTTCAAAAACACTCGCAATGACACAGCCCACGCTGTTCTGTGGTATGGGCAGGCCCAGAGACATGGCCAGGGTTGGAGTCAGGTCAACCTGCTCGATTGTATTAGGCCTCTCCATCCCATCTGACATCACGGGCAAAAAAAAAAAAGAAGAAGAAAAAAAAGTTATTCGATTTCTTCAACCGCATACCTGAAAATGTTACTACATCTAAAACAAAGTAAATTGACTGCATTAGCCTTTATCATCATGTATGTTTGTTATTGTATTAAAGGGGAAGTCAACCTGAAACACTTCTTGAACTGCAAGATTTTGTTACTTAACTCATATTCCACTAGCGCAATATTAACCGGAATACTGTATATTTAGACTAGTGGGGCTGCATAGAACATAATATTGTCAAGAAATGGGGGGGGGGGGGTTTGACTTCCCCTTTAATAAGTGCTAACATTTTCTATCAATTTGTTTAAAGGAAATCATAATTTTATACTAATGACAAAAATGTAAAAGTTGGAGTCGAGTCTGGTTTTTTTCCTCTTCTTTGTGTAGCACTGTTTGCAGACATTTTAATGTGCATGCTTATGTGACTTTTAACTCATTCACTCGCAGCCATTTTCACTGAAGCAACCCCCTTCACTCACGGCTGTTTTACTGGATTTTGACTGATTTTGCAAGGCCCACAAAATATTATGTTCTATTGCTATAAAAACATGGCACCTTCCAAAAGAAAGATTAGCATCTCTTCTTTCATCAGGGAAAAAGTAGTAGTAGTAGTTTGAAGCAATTAGAATATAGCTAAGTTTCATCATTATTCACAAATCTGTTGAAAACAATGGGGGAAAACAGCTTGTTGCAACATGGCCCTGGTTGATCTCTTATACTCTGCTGCCACCTGCTGGTTGTTTTTGTAATAACTACCATTGCTTTAAGCCACCTCTTCAGGTCAGAGGCTGAATCAACGCCTTTGTATGCTCTAGCATAAAAAACGTATAAATACGTTTTTGGGACCATGCCAATATTTAAAATAGAACTTGTTTATACGTTTTGGGGAGCAAATGAGTTAAGTAATATTATTTAAAAAAAATTGCAGCTCAGTGTGTATGACGTAACTAAGCTAGTAACTTGTCACAATTACCAAAGGGAGCATTTATACATTGTCTAGTCAAAAAGGGACAGACTAGTAACTAAAATCCAAATAATTAATGAAACCTTTTTATTGACGGCACATGCCCGTTCTTACAATAATTTCTACGTGACTCACAACAACATTTACTTTGAGTTGGTGATCCTACATGACTTTCAGCAGAGTGGCTGAGGGAGGGAGATATGATGTGTCATAACTCACTGAATGCTGATTCATGGATGAAAGCACTACAGTCAACAATGCGTGCACTGGAGAGTTACCAATAATTCTAGAGGTTAACTCTTCAACATAAGCAACTAATTGTGGCGACTTTTCTTAATGGCCGAAAAACATGCCAAAAGAGAATACATATATTTAAAGTTGACGACATGTTTACTTGATGTAGACGGTAAAATGTGTTTTTGACTTCAATTCATTAATAAATGTCAACATTCTCTGTTGCATCCAGCAATGGAGGTCAGCAGCACTTGAAACAAAACCCAAGACGGATCCTGTTTACCTTTCCTCTTGAAGGCAGGGCTTATGAGCACCAGGGGCGTATTGATTTCTGGTTCTGAGGAGGCTCCGTGGCTACCGGATTCTGCACTCCCGTGGTCTGCACATAGAATCAGCAGATAGGGCAAAGAACCTTCTGCCTCCTGCGATTTATGAAAAACATCACATTTAATGGACAGAATTCTCAAAGTCCCAGGATAAAAAAAAAAAAAGCAAAACAACAATGTTGATGATCCCTCCCTTGAGAACAACCATGACGACTTACAAAAACAAGAACAAAATAAATTATTTTGATTTGTGTACAGCACTTAGGTCGACTGTGTAATTTTTAAAGCGCTTTATAAAAAATGTTGCATTGGATTGGAATTCAAGTTAACGTATGTTCTCTTTTCTAGAGACAGACCGATATGTTTATTTTAGGGCCGATACCGATGCCGATTATTAGTAGTCAAGGAGGGTGATAACCGATATTTGTAGCCGGTATCATTTTCAGTAAAAAAAAAAAGGGGGGGGGGCTATTATTGGCGTAATTATTTTTTTTTAAATACAATTGCCAATCTTGACTTTGTTGTAATGTCTTAAAGTATTAATGCGTATTAAACAAATGTTCATACTTTTCTAAATGTAGAAGTTTTTAGACAATACACTTCATTTTAAATTGCCCGAAAAAAAAATTTCAGGGAGCTCTCAAGATTATAAGCACGTCTTAAAAAGTTAAATGGAAACTTAAAGAAGCAAATACCATAGCCCCCCCCCCCCCAAAAAAAATCCTGACATCTTAAAACTTTAATATTTCTTTGTTTTAATCAAACAAAAACAAAAGGTTCAGAAGGTTCCCAGGGTCAGCAGCATCTCTTATAAAGTTAACTGAAAAAAAAGGGAAAATAAATACATAATAAAGGTAACTGAAAATTTAAATAAATAGTCCCTGAGATTAAAATGGTTTTAGCTTTTCCTTTTATCGGTCATCAGATTAAAAAAAAAAAAATAAGAAAAAAAAAAGGCAGATACCGATATTTGTCAAAATGCCCAATATCGGGGTGCTTTTATCCCTACTCTTTTCATTCTCAAGTATAAATATTTATGTACTTTACATGCATTACACTGTAAATAACTAATCACGGCACAGCTTCAGAAAAGAGGTGAGCTGTGACTGGTCGTTACCTGTGCCCTGAGCATCTGTGATGTCATTTTAAGTCAACAGCAAGTGGCAAAATGGCCACCTTCCGACTTTGATCAAATGAAAATGGTTGCATTTGGCTGCTTAACTTATACTTCTAACGCAATTTTAATCAAAATATCATGTTTCGACTAGTGCAGCAGCATCGAACATATCGTGAAGAACATTTTTGGCTTGGCGTTAAGATATTGCAACGAGCAACATAATTTGACATGAATATTTTGTCCATACTGAGAAATTGAAAGTGTTCCCACTAAAACAATCTTGTCATTTTTCTTTTATTTCTTTAGCGAGGCCTCGATTTAGAGATTCTAACATCCTCATTTAGTTATAGGGCCCACTTTGACTACTCGCATTTATTTTGATAAACGAAAGAGTTTACATTGCGGAAACATTAGTAACAGCATCACTTTCACCTTTGAAATGAGGGCACTGTGGATCTTCTTCAGAACATCATCCATCTCTAACAGTTTGCGCTGAATCAAAGGACTGTACGGTCCACTGATATGCCCAATCTTGTCAAGGCCAAGGTAGTGAAGGATCAGAATGTCCCAGTCATCTCTCTTGAGCGTGCTATCCAAGTGGCGGGTCACATTGTTGTCAGCCTGCATGAAACACCATGACAAGATTAAAAAAAAAAATTCAAACAGCACAATGATAAGCTGACACGTTTGCCAAATTCATCTCATTGTCAGTGACGAACTTACCTCAATGTGGTCATTCAAAAAGTCAACGACGCCATCGTGCTCCATGAAGTGTTTGGGGAAGAGGCGCAACCATGTCCAGTCTCCATAGAAGATCATTTTTTTCCCTGCTGTCTTGGCTTGCCAAATAAGATTATCTTCCAATAAGGATGGGGAATTGAGATTCATCACAAAATCAACAAATGCCGGGATACTGCCGGTGGTAAGAGCCTGGGGAGGGATATGTTGTTGTCATTATCTTCAGAAAAATAATGTACAACCATACACTTGCATCATGTAAAAGCAACTAATTGGGACTAAGCGGAAATGTTTTATTCATATTAAAAAAGTCATGAGGCGATTTCCTTTATTTTGCATCACACAGAAATTCCCACAACACCAAACATTCTTTTTTGCCACAAATAAAGAAAGACACAAGCGACCAACAAATGATCATGGGAGCAGTACAAAGGCCGTAATACTGAGTACAGCCTAAAATGACAGCTGCTGAACAAATACTGTATCACTATAGAGGTCCTATGACCTGCCTGTCGTCCATTTTGTGATATGTGTCAGTTGATTTTTTTTCTTTTTTGAAATCCTAGTTAATCGCATGACTTCAATAACTATACCTCAATTTATATCTAAATTTATAATAAAGTGTACAATATATTTTTTCTCATTTTTCATACTTTTGTTAACATAAAACTGTGAAGAAATGTTAATCTAATAGAAATATGGTTGCATTTTTTTTAGTCATTGATTCAGTAATTTCATAACAATCCATAAAAATAAAAACAATTAAATAGGTACTGTACTGTAAAAAAACAAACAAAAACAAAACGTGTGACATTGATGTGTTGGTCACACCAGTCCCCATAAATATATGCATTATTTTTTATTACTGCTAAATTGTGTTATAGTGACTCCTTTTGATGACGTTGAACACTTTTATTTTGTTAAGTTCTCGATGCGCATTGATTGTAAAGTGACGCCGCTTTACTGCAAGCCATAGCCGCTCTGAATAAGATAGACGGACAGACAGACAGACAGACAGACAGATAGATATCGTTATTGAAGAAGACCGAAGTTTCCGACACTGTAAATGTACCCTGAATGAACCATTTTGTTTGCGTAGCATTAGCAACTAGCAAGTGTGTAGCGTATGTCATTCTGGTTATTCTGTTGTCCCTAAGTGTCCTTTAAGCCGTTTAATGACACCGCAGTTGGAGTTAACTGTAAAACTACACACACACACACACACACAACGATAAGAATTACATCCAATGTATATTTAAATACAAAACATGCTAAAAATACAAAACATCGCTAGCCTAGGGCGAATGCTAAAATCAAATGGAGGATCGATTCAAATGCTAACAGGAAGTTAGCATCAACTTTGGAAGTGTTTTTCCTTCAAATAACGAATATCCACTTACAAACCTTGTGGGAACACACACCCACAGGTAAGATACCACTTCACAAAGGCTCAAATTCTTCCCAATGTGTGAAAAACGAGTTATTTTAATACAATTAAATCGCAACTTTCTTCTGTACTCACTTTAAGTGTGTACAACATGGATGCACGGCGCCACATTGCCCCCAAGAAGCAAAAAAGATGTCTATTTTATGCATTGAATATATATTTTTTAAATAATCGATAGATTAATCGGTAAACTGTATTTTTTTCTGAAAAAAATTGGTATTGCATCGGCCTCAAAAAGTTAGTCGGGCCCTATTTTTAAATCCGGGACAGAAAATATGCTGTATAAAAGTTTTTATCTTCCTGTAGTGTTAAAACTGACAACCTGATAAACAAACTGACACAACAGTCAATCGCTTCAAACAAACTGAAACTGAGATTTTGCTTTTGCTTACTTCCTAGCTCGGTTATTTACTACAGCTGTCATTGCAACAATCTTTCTGCTGCCAGGGCCGACACGAGCGCCCTGGATGAGATGGATTGCTCCCCCCCCATGTCTTCAAATGCAATTTCACTGAGGTTTGCGGTGTATTCACACACAGACTATGATTGGAACAAATAAAGGCTGTTGTCAAGATTGTAGAAAAATCATATAAACTACGAGTGCACTGCCCAAAATGTAGGACTAGCTGTAAAACCATAGTCAGCTAAAGAAAACAACAAGGGGAAAAAAAAGCATATTTTAAGATTCTTCCAGTTGCCAAATACATTGTGATGCTGGCTGAATGAACTGGACTGGTAGCTCATCAGCATGCTAATTACTGTCCCACAGTGTGTCTCTGCTCACCATGTGCCATTGCTTCAATGTCAAATACAATATCAGTGGGGCACACGCTCGACTGCTGGCACAGCGGGTGGGGAACTTGCACAGGTGCCAAAACATAGTTGGGAAAACATCAACGTTTTTATGTCCGTTTACCACTCAAAAGCACAACCAAGCCGAGAATATCGCAGCTGCGGTCATGTGCGTGAAACATTTAGTTTACAGCTCTGGATGGTTTGAGATGTCATTTACTTAAAAGGGAAGTCAACGTTATACGTTTCTTGACAATATTATGTTACCTCGCTAAGTCTAAACGTGACATTGCGATTAATATTGCATTTATGGAATATGAGTTATGCAGCAAAATCCAGCTGTTTTTTTCCCCATCTCACGTGGCGGCCATTTTGCCACTTGGTGTTGACTGAATATGAGTTAGTTATTTTTACTTTGAATTGTCAGACAAGATCCTTCTGCTTATTTTATTCTAAGATACTTATTACTTAATTATCTAATTGAATCGAGCAGTCTTGGCATTAAGTGTTAACAGACATTTTTAAGTACTGTGATGCTTAAAACAAACATTTCCCCACATTTTAAGATGACTAACCAACATCAAAGGCCCTGAACTGGGGTTTCATAAATTAAATTTTCTTATTTTATGATTTTAGTGTCTGCTCTCAGACTGGGAGGTTGTGGGTTCAATCCCTGGCTGGGTCATAGCAAAGAAAATAAAAATGGCACCTTTTACCTCACTGCTTGACACTCAGTTGGCCAAATGTAAATGAATAATATGTATTTTAAGAAAATAGTTCTATATATTAAAACATGAAAAAAAGCCATTATTCATTTAAAAATAAAATTTTCTACACTGCTGTGTTTATTACACTCTAGTTGATGTTAACTAAATATTAACACACAAAACGAAGAAAATTGCACAAAGTACACACTTAAATTCAAACGCACTTTGTTTAGCTTATTTCCCGATCGTAGCTAGCTCAAGGCTAACGCAAAATGGAAAGTGACATTAACTCGCTAACCCTAATTATCGCGGCACTTATCACTCAAAAGAACGGCTATTTATACGAAACTCTTCAGGAATACATACAGAGAAGCATCTTAACATTACTTACCAGCATATGCTCTTCCTACGCTGCAAAAAAAACTTTTATAGGCATAATTTGATCGTGACTTTTTCCTTCTACTCTCCAATGTGACTACAATTTAACAGTGTATCAGAACGCGCGGAACCACACTGCCCCTAAGTGGCCAAATCGTGTAAACATGCACAGCGCTCCCAAAAAAAGGCACACAAACAAGGGCAAGACAGCATAAAATAAATAGATGTCGGGACATTTAAAATCTATTCTGAATTATTCTAAATGAGAATCGATTTTTTTTAGTTGATATGGGCCTAGTATTATTTTCTTATTTTTCAAAATCTTACAAGTAAATTTAAGCAAAATGCTCTTGTTCTGTTGGCATGTTTGTTTTATTTTACTATATTTTTTCTTAAATTTTCAGGGCTCAAACAACGACCAATCACAGCTCACCTGTTTTCTGAAGCTGCGCTGTGATTGGCTGTTTCCTGAGACCTTGAGCAACTGTGACGTCAGTTTCAGTCGACAGAGAGTTGCAAAATAGCCTGATATTGATAAAAACTGCTGGATTTTGCTGTTTAACTGATATTCCACTAACGCAATATTAACAAAAACACCGTATTTAGACTACTAGGGCTGCATAGAACATATTATTGTCAAGTATTTATTTATTTATATTGGGGGGAGGGGGATGACTTCCCCTTTAAATAAACAATCTTCAATTTATTTTGTAAAACAATTAGAATTCTTAAAAATCCCTGATTATGATTACCATATGTAGTTCTTGCATTCCTAAACCAGATTATTTATTTTTTTATTAGATCATTTGACTCACCGGAAAGTAAAAAAAATAAAGCAATTGAGCCCTTGGTCCTCTACGTCCACACTCCTGAGGCATATACTCAACTTTTCGACATCCCCAGTGAGTTGCTGTCACTACTGCTGCAGTGATTACCGGAATTTACTGTCAAAATTGAAAACCTCGGAAATACGTACTGACAGCTGTGCCAGTCGGAGACAGCGAGGCTCAACGGGCCACATGTGAATGACGGAATGGGGAGAAAGCCAATTCCTTGGCAACTTCTTGTTAAGAAGTGGCTTAAATGATGGGAGATTTTTTTTTAAACAACCATTTGCTCTTAAATGCAAACAAATGCACTGGTGTCAAACATAATGGCAGTGTCACAGGGCTATGATGAGTTATTGGCTTGTGTCAAATAGGCTGCAATGCAGAGACGGGGTAGAATGTGCTAATAGAAAATATGTGCTGCCATCTACTGGTAACAGACTGCGTTTCGATGCTGTAGTTACCAAAAAAACAACACATTTACCCAAAAGACAAAAAAAAAAAAATAATAAGAGGTGCGGCTACACATTTCCCTTGATGCTAATTATTATATTCTATGGTTCCAATTTTCTAGTCACAGTCTGGGGATTTTATTCTGCCTGTGCTCCAGAGCACGATGAAAAGGTCCAATGACTTGGAAGAGCAAGACAAGAGCAGCATTACCCATTGTGTTGTGCTCTTGCCATCAGCCAACATGTCATTTACGGATTATGGTGGAACATCCGTCTCACTCCTAAATGCCAATCTCAATCCCTCTCAGATCATCCCTCCTCTAGATCTTTAGTGATCCCCTTAACAGAACTCCTCTGAATCTTGGAGCAAGACCACCAAAGTGGAACGTCACTATGGTGTTTGGATTTAGTTTTAACTTGTTCGTTGAACCTTGATGCTGTCATGAATGTAAACGGAGGCCCAACAAAGTACTGAGGGCATATGATTTGAATACTTTTTAGAAGGCCAACGTGTTTGAGATCCTTTTTTGTTGGTTTTTGAAACACTGTCGTTTTAATATTTGTGTCTTTCTGTCATAATCATCCAAATTTAAACAAGTTGAAATGTTCCACTTAACATAAAATATTCACTTTTTGAAACTAATTATTGAATTAAATAGACTTTTCCTCAATATTCAAAATGTTGTACATGTGTTCAGACATGCGCCAAAGTTCTAAAACATTTTTCATTTGTAATTCTCAAGTCAACTGTTATTCAACCAGACAAGTCAATAACTTGTATCTTCCAATGTATCACACATCTCGAGGACAAGTTTTCATTAAGGACTCCAATTACTAAATGTGCACTTCTTAACTGATTCTTTGCCTTTGGTACTGTAGAAGTTTGACTGCTTTTATATGTATTCAATATATGAGCCTTTATGGAGTTATTTTATTTTTTTGTTTGAGTAACAATCTAATGGGGTAGACGCCACGGACTTTCGACTTCCGGGTTTCACACCTCAGCGCCGTTTCCGGCCACCGCTGGCCGCGTTCCAACACTCGCACCCAAACCCTGCCGCCCCCCAATTGTGCACTCCTGCAAAAGGCGCGGGAGCGCGCAGGGCGTCTCAGCGCTCTGAAATGCTTCGGACAACTGAGACTGGCACACTACACACTCGCACCCGTCGACGCGAACGTGCAACCGGGGGGAACACAAGGGCGGAAGCGCGAGTAACGCGGCCCACAAATCGCAAACCGGAAACAAAGCTGACGTGTGAAAGCCGGAAGTCCCGCCTCCTCCTTGGCACATACCCTATTAGATAGAAGATATTCGTAATGTTAAGTCAATTAGATGCCAATATATAAGTTTCCCCATTCCACTCAAAGCTAAAGAAGTACAATTTAAAAAATATTAACAATATTTATCACTGTAAGGAATTTTTGCATTCTAAATTTAACATTGCGGACAACGAATGTACTTTTTACACCAGTAACATAGAAACAGAAGAACACTATTTTTTTTACTTGTATCTTTACCAAACTTTTTGGGGACAGCTTCTGTGTATGGGCTGTTTCTAATGATTTGGACACTGTGGTCTTTAACTTACACGGATGTAAAATTTGGAGTAATAATGGACAATAAGGTAAAACAATTTACATTGAATAACTTGATTATTATGGCAAAGTTTTTCATTCATAAATGCACATTTGGAGAGACTAAGCCGACCTTTATTGTTTTTCCGAAGGAACTTTCTTGTAAGGATTCACTACAATTCTGTAAGTCTAAAAAGGCTTTATAATAACAACATGGTGACCTTTTCCTTTGACCCCATTGTACTGCGAGTGTATGTTGTTGGTTTTCACTGTTTCGTTTTTGTACCGCTCAGTGGTATGTTTCAATTTTCCTGTAAGCCTTTAAGCTTAATTAGTTAATAAAGAGAGAAAAAATAGATAGAAGATATGCTTGTATTAAATTTTCCCCCCTGTTATTTTAATTTAATTTTATTCTTCTTAGGTGTAGTCTTTGAGCTTGTAATTATTACAAGCTTTATGAATGTGTAAATAAACTAAAAATAAATAGTATTCAATACTACGGTCCGGGGAAACAACCTTCTCACTTACTTTGATCCTGGGCATGGTGACTGTTGGAAATTTTGCTCTTGCCACATAGCTAAGTGTTGAGCCTCTCTCCACCAGGTGTCTCGTGTAGGGCATGTTATTGCGACCATTGTCTCCAAACAGAAAGTCCTGCCGCATGCTATCGATTAACATGATAACTACCCTGTTGAACAAGGGCTGCGGGATGTGAGACGAATTGTGCGAGCCATCTGTAATTCAAGCGACATACTTAATGGAGTAGCAGGTTTTTGATGGTGATTGAGAAGCCGGCTGAACTTACCTGACAGCGGCTCCGGAGGCACCAGGTCTAGCGTGCTCTTGGATAGCTGAGAAGACTTGACGGATGCAGAGAGAAACCCCTTCAGGAAGAGGGCAACCCCCACAACTTCAAAAATTAAAATTAGTGAGGCAAATGCGGACGAGCGGATTTTCATTTTGTTCCCAGTTATGATGGTACACTTTTAGGTAAACCGTAATTCAAATAAGTTGCCTTGGCGAGTTAGCTAGCACCAATATAACGCATCATCGCATATCTTTGACATTACATTACAGCCATACATTCAATTGCAGCGATCAACGGAAACAGCCGAGCAGAACAAAAGCGGTATTTATACAATTTATAGACCACAATTTATAGACCTAAAACACACAAATGTGTAGGCATTCATTACAGCTTCCGCGTTGTTGTTTTTGTTGAACTACGGCAAACGCATAGGATCAAATAAGTGACACGCCTGCGTAAAAATTTAAAAAATAATCCGCATCAGAAAATCCAAGTGTAACAGAAATAGATGGTGAAGAAACACGTACGTAGACATTTTTAATGGGTTGAAAACAGTATTCATTACAGATGATACAAATTAAGATTTGTTTATAGAAATGAATTATCTTCATTTGTAGACAATGTATCCAAAATCGGGCAAATGTTTTCTAATGAATTAAACTTTGTTTTCCATTATTGCTATTATATTTCATAGTATAGTATGAACGAGTATAAAAAGCAATACTTAACACAATTATTTCAGTACCATTTTATTTAGAAGTGATCCATGCAGTCTTTCACTATCAGAGCACCATGGAATCGTAGGCCTACTACATTTTTAAAATATAATACATTGCAGTTAAATTCACAGTTACTCTATTTGTCTTTTCTCTTCAGAACATCAAGAAAAACATCTTTGGGTACTTCCACATTGCCAATACGCCTCATCTTCTTTTTGCCTTCTGCCTGTTTCTTCAGGAGCTTCATCTTGCGTGTTATGTCACCTCCATACTTGCAACAAAGAATGCTTCATTTAATTTGTGAAAACGTAATTATTAACAACGCGGTATAAATAGAAATATAAAAAGACACTTACACATTTTGCGAGGACATTTTTTCTGTACGCCTTTATTCTGAAGGAGTCACAAAATGGGATGTTACTTTGTTGAAAGGCACGTTTTGATTGCTTGTTCAATAACATAGCCTTTTACTCACGTCTCTCTTGCGATGATTTTACTTCCAATAGCTGCTTGTACAGCAATCTCAAACATCTGCCTTGGTATGGAATCCTTGAGTCGCTCACATATGACTTTTCCGGTGCTGTATGCACGTGCTCTGCAAAGCAAACAATAATAGCAAATTTACTAAAACACATTTATTTGATGCCTCGTTGTCTTCAATAACCAATATTGCTAGTCTAAATCCAGCTAGTATCCTGCCTTGGAATCCAATTGCCTTGAAAGAATGATCAAGCCCATGCTGGGCACAGGTCCAAGGACATGGATGGGAGGCCAGCCTTCATCAGTGATTTGAAAGACTTCAATTACCAGTATGCACACTTGCTTCTACACTGCGCTTGGTGCATCCATTCAGCACATCTTCTGTGCGTCATCACTTTTGATCTGTGACTCCATTGTCCTTGTCTGCTACGTAATATCGTAATGGGAAATGTAACACTGATTGCCAAGTAGACAGTTTCTTTCTACGTTACCGTGGTTATCAAATACATTTTACGCTCCATAAACTCTGACTAATCTTAACAGCAAATGAAGGCCCATTTAACCTTAGTGAGAGTGAGGATGATGATGTAACAAGGTGTATAGGCCAAGCGATTAAAAAGGGATACAGGACCACCCAGCTCAGCAGAATGATGACAATCATACCATCACGACAAAGTCAAGGAGGTTCTTAACATATTCCAGCGTGAAAGATCTGAGACATCTCATGTACAGCCTTCCTTATATGAATTAAACCCATATGTGGGTGAACTGTTACATGACACAAGAATGGAAGTATTTAAATGGACTCCACATATCTCATATAGCAGAATATTTCAAATTAAATCACACTGTTTACAGTTTGTAAAGTGTTTGAACTCTTGCTCGTATTCATTTCAGGGCATATTCGCCCGTCGATGTGTGGCTCGTGTGTACCTTCAAGGTACGCACGTTGTCCCGCCCACGTTGCGTAATCAGCTAATGTGCCGCCACTGAAGGCTGAAGCTGGCTGTAAATTAGGTAGCATGGAGTTTATCTGAGATTTGTGAATCCATACTTAAAATCTGAAGAAAAAAAAAATATTCTTTTTCTTCATTTATTCCTCGTACGACAGAACGCCAAATTGAGGACCAAAACAAAATAAAACAAAACATCCAAATATACTCCCTCAGGTTAGAGTTACAATGATTCGCCAAATCTCCATGGCAATTTACAGAAAACCAATTACAATTTATGTCATAATTATATAAAATTAAAAATGTACATATGTACAAGTAGCACAAGAAAACAGGCATCAACTATACAATATAATATAATAAACAACATAACATAAGCAAAAATATATATATTTTATGTTGCAGACTATTTTCTGGATTACAGCAGTCTATTTGCCTTAAATAAAGTGATGCTTCAAACAAATGAAATTAATTAACCATGGGGGAAGGTTTTGTAAGGCCAGACATTATCTTGTTTGGCTATTTAGTAGAAAAAAAAAAAGATTCATTACACAGCATCTAACCTGTTCACAATTACGGTGAGTTCTTCCACCGGCCGCCCATTCAATAGAATATCCATCTTTATAAGGTCAGCCGTCTGGTAGCCTGCATTTTCATAATCAAAGCTATGAAGGAGAAAATCAAAATGGACGTCATGTAGAATACTTACAATGCATGTGGAGAGTCTTTGTCTAATAATGGATTATACACTATATGGACGAGTACTGGACAAAATGTCAACCATAGTGAAAAAAATAGCATTAATTTGATTTATTTTTATTTTACATTTTCTAAATATTTATTGGGATTCATCTTTCTTAATAACAAAATGCACATATATTTTGAATGGATGAGAAATTAGTTTCTAAACTTCTGTTTCCATGCCAAGGTCTCATATAACAGAATAATTCAAGCTGAAGCAAATCAAATGAAGCTCATCTTTTCAAAGATGCCACGCTGTTCTTCTTCTTCAAAAAATAAAATGACATTGAATCAACACTGCCTCTACCTGTTGCAGCCAGGTAGTGCACTCCATTTTGCCACACTTGTTTCAAGACACAACTGATCAACAATTTATTCCACACTGACATTTTTTTTTTAAAGATAATTTAATTAATTCAATGATTACTTTGCTCATCCTTAGCTATAACACGTGGAAAACGAAATGAAGTTAATTTGCATCTTGGCAAATTTTTAAGAATGAAAATGGACTTTCATACTTTATTTTACCTGGCATATCCAGAAGACATAGACTTGAGGAGGTCGTAGAAATCCACAACAATTTCATTTAAAGGGAAGAGATACTTCATCATCACACGATGTTCATCTATGTACACCATATTATTCTGGACGCCTCTGCGATTCTACACAAGGGAAACAACATAATGTGGTTTTTTTTTTTTGTAAATGACAATGGCAGAAAAAATATCCAGGTGCAACGTAAAAAAAAAATCTTACCAAACAAAGAGTCATAATCTTGCCAGTGTATGTGTCAGGTGCTAAAATGGTCCCCAGCACCATCGGCTCTAAGTACTCCGACACTACCGATCTGTCTGGAAACTGAGCTGGGTTCACTACTGTGATCTCCTCCTTGCCATGTTCCTGTAACAAGTTCCAACAACGTTTTGCAAGTCCAACGAGCCATTCCCGCTCATTTCAAATTTCTATTGATGCTATCATAGGTAAGAAGCACAATTTGAAACTTGGATTTAAAGTCAACGATATGGTCTGGGAGCATCTCTTACCTTGATGAGTTTAGGTGACGAGAGCACCGCCTTATAAGGCACCGTTGGCGCTGTTATGATAACAGAGGCGTTGTATTCCTGCTCCAGCCTCTGATTAAACACCTCCATATGAAGGAGTCCCAGAAAGCCCAGCCTGCAGATTCCAACTAGTGTTACATTATATTCAATATATAGAGAAAGCTGTTTGTTTATCCGCCATGTTTGAATCGGCATCATACAGAATTCAATGTTATGACACGCTCATGAGTAAGAGATTGTAAAACCAAGCTTGGCAGTTGGTACTGACCTCCAACCAGCTCCGAGGGCCATACTGCTGTCTCTCTGCACTGTGACACTTGAATCGTTTAGCGTCAGCCTCTCGATGGCGCTACGAAGGCCCGGGTATTCCGACTGGTCCACTGGATACATACCTGGGGAACAATCGAGCTATAGCTAAATCCAGAGAGGAGTTTGTTTTTGTTTTGGTGCAGGTTCATCATCATCATCATCATCATCATTATCCTCTCTGAGTTTTTTCTTACTTTAGTACACGTTGTGAAAATACCACATCACATGGGGATATTTCTTACCAGCAAACACCATCGCTTTGGCTGGTTTAAAGCCGGGCAGTGCTTCCACTGGCTGGTCTTGGCAGTAGAGGGTGTCCCCAACTTGCGCCTCCTTTATGTCCTTCATCCCCGCTATGAGGTAGCCCACCTGTCCAGCAAATCTGACACGCAAACCACCGCAATCTTTAAACAGGAATAAGAAGCATTTTCATGGACAAGGGGACAAATTCGTGCATGAATATTGCATTATTCTGTTGTCGATCCATGCTTGTTGCAAAGACTTATTGTTCAGACTCTTTGTATTTTATGCAGAAGTGAAAGTTTGCTTCATTTATTAACTCATTTGCTCCCCAAAACCTATAAAAATGTTCTATTGTAAATATTACCATTATCCCAAAGACGTATTTGTACGTTGTTTGTTTTGGGTTGTTTTTTAACGCTAGAGCATACATACGGCTTTGATGCAGCCTCTGAACTAAAGAGAACACTGAAAGCAATGGTAGTTATTACAAAAACGTCCAGCAGGTGGCAGCAGAGTATGGGATCAACCAGGGCCATGTTGCAAAAAGCTCTTTCCCCCGTTGTTTTAAACAGATTTGTGAATAATAATGAAACTTAGATATATTCTATTTCTAATGCTAATTGATGCAAAACGAAAACAGATAAAAATATACTTTTTTTCCTGGTGAAAGAAGCGACTCTAATCTTTCTTTTGGTAGGTTCCATGTATTTATAGCAATAGAACACAATATTCTGTGGGCCTGGCAAAAATCAGTCAAAATCCAGTAAAACAGCCGGGAGCGAAGGGGGTTGCTTCGGCCAGGCGCCGGTATTGGGCATTTTGACTTCTCCGTGTGACAGATAAACAGCACATGGCACCATTCTATGGTCACTTTTCATCGCTCTTTGGCTACTAAGATACTTTGTTTTGTTGAATTTTTCCTTGCACTCTTGTGATTCGATTAGGGGATGTTGTTGATATTTGTCAACTGCGGGCATGTGAAGCCCATTGGGACTCTTGTGTGATTAAGGGCTATATAAATAAACTTGACTTGACTTGACTATGGTCCCAAAGAAAAAAATAACACTGATGAAAACACGTCATGAGTTTCGACAGAATGCATCTTACAGTTTCTGAGTTGGGTGCTCCTCCGGGCGAAGAAGTCCCAGCTCGTTGACCTCGTAGGCTTTGCCAAGATGTGCCGACACGATCTTGTCCCCTTTTTTGACACGACCCGCAAACACAGCGATGTTCGCCACTACTCCTCTGTAGTGGTCAAAATTGGAGTCAAAGACGAGTGCTTTGAACGGGTCACCAACAATTGCCACAGGCCTGAGGGAACATTGAGAAAAAGCATTCAGTGATACGTGCCAACCCAAATGATAACAACTTTCTTGGGCGGCTTCTTACGGTGGGATTCTCTCCACAACCGCTTGGAGAATCTTTTCAACATTTGTACCCAGTTTAGCAGAAATCTGAAACAAGAGGTAATCACAAAAACAATCATAAATGTGATGGAGCTGAAAAGCGGTGCGGGTGTACTTCAACTTACCCGAATGCAGTCCTCACGAGGAATATCAAAAACTTTTTCAATCTGCGACTCCACCCTCTCTGGATCCGCATTTTTCAAATCAATCTGAGTGATTAGTAATTGGAAACATAGCATTAGATTCGAAAGGCCATCATGCCAAGGTCGAACACAAATACACTAACCAGTGACATATAAACACCCACATCTGCCCAAACAGCACAAATAAAAAAAATTAAAAACACATCATAAACCATTAATCATTCTGTTCATTACCTTGTTAATGACAGGAATGATGGTGAGCTGAGTTTCAAAAGCCAGGTAGAAGTTGGCCACTGTCTGCGCTTGAATGCCCTTCAACACCGCAGATACAAACGATAGCGTGCATCAACTACATATAACCTTTTCAAAAACAACCATGTCGCAGCTCTCGTACCTGATTTGCGTCGACAATCAGCAGGACACCCTGACAGGCAGATATGGACCGAGACACTTCATAGCTGAAGTCAACGTGACCCTATGGAGAGATGAACATAAAATCAGTTATCATCAACTGAATGAATATATTTACCAAGAATAATATTAAATGGTAAACACACTAAAAAAGTGGGCACATTTATCTGACCAGCAACCAGAAACAGACCCTCTAAAAGCTACAGTACATTAAAAAATAAATTGTATTATTTTTTCATTCATAAATGGTCAAATAAAAAGGCTAATTTAAAGATTTTTTTTTTAATTGTTACATAGAGCAACTTTAAAATATAATGTAACAAGAAAACCTTTGCACTAGCTGAAACTATTTTCTTCTATTTCTATTATCACCAATGGAATTGAAACAAAACAGCAGTCAAATAATAGCCCATAATGGATTGTGTTCAACTTTATTACACAAAATCCAATGGAGGACTTACTGGTGTGTCAATGAGGTTCAATAGGTGCTGCTGGCCTTGGTGTGTGTAAAACAAAGAGGCCGTCTGTGCCTTCACGGTTATGCCTCTCTCTCGCTCCACCTGGAGCTTGTCCAGCACTTGCTTATTCTTGTCTGTCTTTTCTATGGTGCCTGTTAATGACAAACATTAACTTTACGTCAACATAATGACAAAAACATTTTGCATGTATTTTTTAAATTTAGTACAGATTTTGCTGTGACGTGCACCAAACTGTAAAACTAGAAGAATGCAATGCGATTATTAGTATTTGTTGTCATAGCCTATAAGAACAGTTCATCTCAATGATAAAAAATTAATTAGATCTACTGTTTGGTATGATGATATGATATCCACTATCCAAATGCTTTTGCAAACATACCTGTCATTTCCAATAGTCTGTCAGCCAGTGTGCTTTTACCATGGTCAATATGTGCAATGATGCAAAAATTCCTGATTCTATCCACAGGAAACTTGGATAGGTCAATGGCTTCCTAAAAGACAGAATAAAACAAAAATATTTTCAATGCTACGTTTAAGTTAATAAATAGAAAACAATATGTTTAATTTCACAGCTGGTGCGGCGTTACCTTGTCACTTTGTGTGCTGAGGTTCGAAAGCTGCTGCTTGAAATTATTAGAAAAAACAGGCAGTCTCTTCATCCAGCAACGTCTCAAGACCGAATAACTCGTACTACAATTTTGCATTTTCCTTCTGCACATTTTAAACAGGAAAACACATCGAGGCAGTGGCGTTCCACACCACCGGTGGAATACAGAAATGATCATAATTTAATTAACAATCCCACAGCATGATAAACATAATTAAGAGATTTTGTAATCTTTTACAGTCCTGCAATAATCCCGGACACGAACCTCTCGGGCGCTGACATCTTGGTTGACGTTCCACCAGCAAAGGATTCTGGGAAATGTAGTTGATAAACGCATCTACCTTCCTCTGTTCGTGCTTCGCACTGTAGGTAAAAGTGGATTGACAAAAAAATATATACTATTTACTATCTACAGCATGTTGAAAGCATTTAATACAGATCAACACTTAAGTAAACCACCTAACACTGAAAACGTCGAATAACCGGAAGCCCATTCAGTTTGCCGAATGAAGAATAGAAACGATGCCAGTTGCTATGGTAACAAATCTGCTTCCCGGACTACATTCTTTGTGCTTTTTAAGATTTTTAGACCCACTTTCTGTCAGCCTGTCATGCCTCACATTCTTTAAATAATGACTTGTATCCAAGACATTTTAATGTGTATTAATGTGTTTCTATGAAGATTTATTGGTATACTGTAACGACTAATGGTCAGAATTGTTTTTATTTACAACATAATGCATCTTTGTTCATGTATTTAAGCCTTGTAAATTAATGGTTTATAGTTATAAACGCAAAGAACCTGTGTAAACTTTTTGTCACATTTTTGTTCATTTGTGTAATGTAAAATATGTGCCTTAAAACAACAACCCATAATTCCCTGCACGTGTAAAAGTGTTAGTATTAGGTCTGAAGTGCATTAGTTAAAATCCCCCCAATAACCAGTACATATATAATTTTCAGGTGATATGTTTTATTAGAAACAGAGCGCTTCGACCTTGTGAACAATCATTCTTATCTGGAATGTATAAGAATTTGATGTCAAAACAATAAGTCTGAAAAAGGGGAACGCCGGGCAAGATAAGAAAGCAAACAAGATTGTTATGCCATGCAACATTTGATCAAACAATCAACTAAAATAGACTGTTGTTGGGTGGATATAATTGTTGAAAGGGAATGCACAATATGTGGCTACAGATATGGGGCTGGGGCTATTTCGCTTCAGGAAACACAACCTATCCTCTCTGAATGTCAGAAGAAATGTTACACACACCACAACAACACTGCCATATCCTCTCACATTACAACACTAGCAAGGACTGTCACTTTTTTTTTCTTTTTTTCCCCAGTTCAGCCGAAGTCTTTTAATTTCAAGTTACTGCAGCAATTAAAATATAAATAAAAATTCGAAATCAATAAATAAAGCACAGATGTTGTATAGTATATATGAAAACAAGAATATTACAAATGTTTTGGTTTAACCTCGCACCTTGCTACATAACTATTTCCACACCAAAAACAAACGGATTGATGAAAGTTAACTGGTAATAGTCAGGTTAAGGTAAACTAGCTTACTTGCTACCCAAATTGTTCAACCCCGCGCACCTTTTATTTCATTTAATTGTTGTTTGTTTTAAATTCCATCTGACAGGTATAACTTCCTTTTTTTTGTTTTGTTGCACTGTGTCCTCCCTTAGTGGTCATATGCGGAAATGCATCTTAAGGCTTGTCAAGTGAACATATCTCAGCTTCGAATATACATTGTCATTTTTTACTTTTCAATTTATGCTAGTACATTTCAGCTTAGAACAAAATGAGTATGTTTGAGTGTATTTTTTTTTTTTTAAATATGTTGATTGGAGCCCCATACCGATAGTCACAGCTAATAAAACATTTATTCTGTGACAATACTATACAACTGTGTTTTTGCATCGGCTTGTACAGAACAAGTCAGGACACTTTTGAATGGCAAAAGAGAAAACGGTCAAACGTAATTAAAACGTAAACATAAAATCTGGTTCACTCAAAAGAAAACAACCATAGAAAAACATCAATCAAATGGCGATTACATCACAAATGAAACAATTTAGAAGTAACTTTTAAATCATCGTATATGTTTGTGTTTACATTGATACTGTATGTACAGTGGCCACACACTTAAACTGGAAACATACTTTCAAGGAAATACACATTCTAATAGAAGTCATCACACAATGAAAAGGGAATATAAATAGACAGACATTTACAAAAGACGGAGTTGTCGAAAGTGCTGCAGACGGTGTAGAAAATAGGCGGAGCTAGAGGATCACACTGCAATCCAGGACATCACTCTGCAAAAGTATGTACACACAGTTGCTGGAGGTATTTGGTTCTGAGGCCTCCTGACCAGAACTTGTTAGAGCTGGCCTCTAAGTGGAGGGCACCATATCCTTGATGACGGGTTCTCTGTTTAAGTAGGTGGCCCAGTAAACGAGGTTGAAGGAACCGAAGAGAACGGGAAACAGAATCCTTGACATCCGGTCAATTTTGCTAACGCTATTAAATGTCTTCTTGCTATCGGGGACTTTGCCGTCTCCTTTGGCCTTGTTGTGCTCCAAAGTGCCTCCTTTAGCAATGGTTGGAAGTGTGCTTGAATCCTTAGTAATATTAGGCGCGTAATTGGCCACTGCTACAGCATAGGCGTTGTTCTTCTTGATCACAGATGTCCTTTCTTTCTTCTGTTGAGACACCAAAAGAATACATTTAGACACTACGGATTTATAATGGAATCTAGATTTTGAAACTATAAAACCACAGATATACAGTGGAACCATTAAACATGAAACAATTTGGTCCAAAATCACACAAAAAAAATAGATATAGATCACAAACTGAAACATAAATGCTTAGTTTTAATTAGTTTCAGTATTAGTTTTAGTAAAAAAAAAAAAAAAGTATGTTACTTGTGTGCAATATTTAAAAAAACACCATGGGAGCAATGTCATCTGAAGGTGCTTTTCTATTGGCTGCTGCTAGATGACGTCACTTTTGTGACACAAATGTCTTATTCCGGTTAATATAAAAATAAATCTACCTAAAATCACATTTAAAATCATCCCCAAGGGCTCATGCATTCAAATTATTATCAAAGACTAAAACGAATGACATTTTTGCTATAATCATAGTAATAGTTAGTTTTGTAAAAAATAAAAATCGTTTTTTTAAAAAAGCATTTTCGTTTTTATTTAATTTCCTTAACAAAATATTTTTTTGAATTTTATTTTTAGTTTTTTCGTTAGTTTTAGTTAACTAAAATAATCTTGCATGTATCGCATAAAAAAATATGAAATGAAAATATCATTGGAAATGATAGGTCACAAAGTAATCTGCAATGTTCATTTTTCCTAAATAGTGTTTACTATGTGTAAATGTGAAGAAGAAAAAAATTTTTTTTTTACTATGCATCACATATCGCCGGCGATGCCATATTTGTCAAAACTGTTTCTCCTCATCACCTTCTCAGTCACAACACTCTTTCCATCCCAGGCCCAGCCACGCTTGGTGAAGTAATTGACTGTGGCAAACTCAATCAACGCGGAGAAGACAAAAGCATAGCAGACAGCGATGAACCAGTCCATGGCGGTGGCGTACGCGACCTTGGGGAGGGAGTTGCGAGCGCTTATACTCAGCGTGGTCATCGTCAGCACAGTGGTTACACCTGAAAGCACAGAGAAAACAACCTTGGCGGTAAGTTTCATGATTATATGCGGAAACATAACCTACATGGAGGACATAATTATGACCCTTGAGGTGGTCTAAATGTGGGAACTAATTTATTGACATCTGGTCAGTTTTTGCAAATACTAATAAATATCTGTGCCTATATTATTGGCCTTGATAAAACTGCGGAGAAACTGGAGTTTAAATATCAAATCATTATACTGTATTAAGACCAACATTATTGATATTTGGATTACCTTTACAAGACGTGTCAGCCATTCCTTTTCTTTATGGTCAAGTACCACAAATGATGAATCAGTGAATATTTAACACTCGTTAAACTGTGAGGCTAGTTTGTTATCTGGAAGAGCGATTCTTCCTTCTTTGTGTGGTTTCTTCCTTGAGCAAACCAGTCTTGGGTCACTCATTACTTCCACTTGGGCTACAAACAAGTTCAGCTATATAGAAAAAGCAGTCAAGCATTTAAGGCATGTCTTCTCTTTTCAAGTCCCCCTTTCTCCGGAGCTTCCAGACATTATTTCCATTCGGCCCTCTGCTTACAAATGATTTGACAATGTTTCCAAATACCTTCACACGTGTTGATATTCAAGATTCTTTACATGAGGTTTTGTCGGTTCGATGTACTGCCTGCCGAAATGCTGAGCCGGTTATGGAAGAACGACCCATTATAAGAGTATTGTCAACGAGTGATGCGCGCACTTACCAAATACGGTTCTTGCCGGCACCGATTCTCTATTCAACCAGAAAGACACTTGGGAGAGGATGACGGTCATGATGCATGGGAGGTACGTCTGGATGACAAAATAGCCAATCTTCCTCTTCAGATGGAAATGAGCTGTCATCACGGTGTATTCACCTGAGCGGAAGCGGAGGTCAGTTCATTGCATCGCAACTGCTGCTGCAGATTTGGATCAGAATAGCAAATATGAATAATTGATGATCCACCATACGGGGAATGGATGGTGAGCAAATACAATTCGCCATTATGCAAATTCATTTGCCATCCGATATGTGTAAAGTAAGTGGTTTGTAATTTTCTATGAATAGATGTTAAAGTGGAAGTCAACCTTAAACATATGTAACCTCACTAGTCTAAATATGACATTCTGATTCATATTACATTTTTGGAATATGGCAACCGTTTTTATCCATCTTAGGGGGGTCGACTGAAGATGACATCACAGTCGCCTAGGGCTCAGGCAACAACCAATCAGAGCTCACCTGTTTTCTGAAGCAACATTGATGTCATCTTCAGTCGACAGCAAGTGGCAAAATGGCCGTCCCCTGCTGAGATGGATTGAAAACAGCTGGAGTTTTGCTCTTTAACTCATATTCCACCAGCACAATATTAACCAGAATACCATATTTAGACTAGTGGCGCTTCAAAGAACATATTATTGTCCCCTAAAAAATTGGGGTTGACTTCCCCTTTAAGTACTTTTAGCAACGTCTCCTTTCCCAAAATACAGGTTTGTTATTGACAAATACCTTCTCTGAGACGTATATAAATAATTCAAAGACATTCGTGAACATACACAAAAAAATGCAGGGATTCCTTCCCAGTGTGCAGCGTTAGTCAGGCAGGCCTTGTGGATCGAGGCTGTATCTCAAAGAGAAGCCCCGATTAGACATGAGCAGGAGATGTGTTGCCCAAGGCAACAGAACAGAGAAACATAGCTCATTTGCCGCGATCTGAAATGAAGGCCTAGTTACACGATGCTTCTTGGCAAGAGGAAAGCCCTTTTTAGAGGTGGAAAGGGGGAGCTGGTATCAATTCCAAGGGCTAATCCATGAAGATGATGCCTTTTTTTATTATCACTACAAATATGTGTCGCCTGCAAGACAATGTTCTCAGTCGCCGTACGCACACTTGCGCGGTGGAATTTAGAGGTATTGAGTGCACACGCGGGTATCCAATGGATGCATATATGTTGTGTAATTTAATTTGCATGCCAGCGTCGATGCAGCTGTAGTGGATGGGGGGGGGGGTGCAAGTGTGTGCGTGTGGAAAGAATCAAAAGGAAGTGCTGAATTTTCTCAGGAGAAGCCTGTGATGGCTTGTTGAGAGGGAATATAATAATTAGAGCATCCCACAGATGTTGGAGACAAGATCTCATGTTAGCTCACAATTACACGACGCCGAGAGATGAGTGGAGGCCACAACAATTTCAAGGGGACATCTTCACAAGTTATTTCATCCTACTCATCTTGGATATTTCTTTCAATGATCATCATTCTCCCGAAATGAATTCAATTCAACCGCCAGCCCAGTTAAAGTGGATCTTTGACGTCTAAAGCCGTCAATGGCAGTGAATGTAACTGCTATCTACTGCCTTGTTGTCAGAGTGCACGGTTAAAATCGATCAGACTTTTGTTGTTCCATTAAATCATGTTGAGTGCAACAGTAGACACTAGTAGCAAACAGAAATACGCTGTTCTTAAAGTTTATTTTCCTTTTTGGAAGTAGTTTAATCTTAATGAAGGTCTTATGTAATTATTATTTTTTCTTAAAGGAGAAGCCAACCTTAAACATTTCTTGACCACAATATGTTATATGAGACCTCCCTAGACTAAACATGACATTCTAATTAATATTACATTTGTGGAATATGAGTTATGACGCAAAATCCAGCCGTTTTTATCCATCTCGGGGTGGGGGGGGGGGTGGGGGGCGGCCATTTTGCCACTGGCTGTCGACTGAAGATGACATCAATGTTGCTCAGGTCTCAGGTAACAACCAATCAAAGCTCAGCTTCAGAAAACAAGTGAGCTGTGATTGGTCGTTGCCTGAGCCCTGACCAATATTGTTGTCATCTTCAGTCAACAGCAAGTGGCAAAATGGCCGCCCCTCTGAGATGCACATAAACGACTGGATTTTGCTTCATAACTCATATTCCACAAACGTAATATTAATCAGAATGTCATGGTTAGACAAGTGAGGTCACATATAAAATTATTGTCAAGAATTTTTTGGGGGGTTGACTTCCATAGAGTTATGAAGCAAAACCCAGCAGTTTTTATCGATCTCAGAGGGCGGCCATTTTGCCACTGAAGATGACATCACAGTTGCTCAGGCAACGACGAATCACAGCTCACCTGTTTTCTGAAGCTGAGCTGTGATTGGCTGTTACCTGAGATGTGAGCAACTGTGATGTCATCTTCAGTCGACACCAAGTGGCAAAATGGCCGCCCCCTGAGATGGACAAAATCAGCTGGATTTTGCTGCTTAACACAATATTAACCAGAATACCGTATTTAGACTAGCGGTGTTGCATAGAACACATGTCAAGATTTTTTTGTGGGGGGTTGACTTCGCCTTTAAAATGGAATACTTACAGTCCTTTATTATTTTTTCAAGCGTCAGTAAATCACGACGGTGCAGCAGTGAGGCAGGATTCACATAACCAAGACCCAGAAACTCCCACAACTCACATCCTCCTTTCTATTATTCACGCCCTGAAATGTCAAGGTCCCTGTTAGCTGCATGAAACAGTGCGGATGAAATGACACGATTCCGTTCAGCCGGCTTCGGATGTGTGTTCTGTATGTAAAGCACGAGTGCGCAACATGCAAGTGCTATAAAGTAACAAGTAGGACATGAATGTGTGGCGAAATCGTACGAATTTTGCAAGCGCCTGGCGTTGTGTTCACATGTTTGTGCAAGATGTCCGTCCCAGTGACGCCCGAGAGCACATTAGCTCGTGCCAAATGACCTAGTTTGCAAGTACGCTACATTAAACCCTGACACACCACTAATGAATGATTCATTTAAAGTCAGCCAATCAGATAATGTGGAGCGACTAGTTAAACCAAAGAAACAGCCACGGCCGAGCGTTTTTCTTCCTACGAAGGCATCGTACGCCACTTATCCTCGATAGGAGCGTTTAGTTCATGAAAGGGTAGTCGTAGTGAATGAAATGGACGCTGGGATTCCCCTGATAGTGAAAGGCAGTCACTGGGGAAAGACGTTATGCGGGGAAGTGAAACAGTCACGAAAGGGAGGAGAGGTACAGGATTGAATTTGAAATCTTGCAAACAAATTGGAACAGCTTTCATGTCAACCTTTTAACATGACCTGTGATGATATGTGCAGTATGTTGAAATCGGTAAATGATTCGGTTTAGGTGAACGGTATGGGATTTTTAATAGGTTTTAGGTGAACTAATGAGTACACGCACACACGCACGCACACATGCGCACACACGCACATGCACATACTCACCCATAAAAAAATAAAACATAATCGGTAAATGATATGTGGAACATACATAGTCTGTGATGCCATATTCACTGATAATCACTGAAATTATAATCATAACTAATATTATAATCTGATAATCACTAGTACTTTTGATACATAAAATGTATCCCCTCCCAAAAATGAGAGATTTGACAAAAGACCAACATGCTGTATCCAAATATAAAATTTTTCCTGAAAATTGCATGAAATTAATCGAATTTTAGATTTTTCCATTTCTCATTTCTATTTCCTGATCATAAAACGTCCACAAGAGGGCAGCGATACCAGTATCGGCCACCGTCACAGGTCAAGTCAAGTCAAGTCATCTTTTAAAACATAACATAAAAAATTAACAGCAATACAATACAATGAAATCACAACAAACCAGCATGTCTTCATTCCTACTACATACGGCCCGATAACGATACCTGGTATTGGTACTTGCCCACCCCGAATTCATCTGTAGATTATTTTCTCGATTAACCGATGAATTGGATTTTAATTTCCATCCTTTAATTAAAAAATAGGGCATTATTTCAAAATGACTTCACTTAATTATAAGTTACTGGTTTGGTACGTCACATGTTACATGAGCTTTCGGGGTTAATTTTTTAAGTACTTATTTTGGTCTTGCTTTATGTCCGACAAGAAAACAGTAATTCGCAAATCATAATTTACTTTACTTTATTACACAATACTTAGTGACATTTTTTTCACTTTTGCACTTGACAAATATTTCATATATTTAAATAATAATAATAATACTAAAGCTAATAAAAAACTAAACTAAAAATAAGTATTTTTCCACAAAAAACCCCGAATAAAAACAAACAAACCTGCTCTAAAAATAAATGAAACTAATTGAAAACCAAAGTCAAAATGAAATAAAAACTAACTATAATGAAAAATCCCAAACTATTATAACCTTGGTAATTATTAGCACTAGGTTAACTAAAGTATATACCGTACATAGTGTAGTTGTATATTTTCCTGATGAATTGTATGTTTTCTCATGAGTTTTTTATTTTTTTTCATAATGTGTGCGACAAAAACATCAGACAACAGGTGAGACATTACTGCATTTATCCTGCGAGGTAATCCACTAACGCGGTTGGCATACACACTGCTGACTATTTTAAATGCATTCATACCTTGAAACACCTGACATTAATCACGATAATTCCCATGAATAAAAACCGAGAAGCCTATTCCACAGACAGTGACGCAAGACAAATCCTATGAGGAGAACCTCCCAAATAAATGAACGAGACACACAACTGAGCCTTAATACAAATTTGCAGCCTGACAACTGGCTGAAAACGTGAAAGCAGCAGTGATCTCCCAGCACTGATGAACTCTCCCTCGGTGTCATGCTGTTTCCGCAACTAAATAATACTGCTAAAATTAGATCAATACTGTCTTGAGAATCGCACACAGTTTCCGATCTCTCATCTGCTCCAGAGCCTTCCTTATAAAAACAAACAGCGGATTGTAACATGTCCAGAATGATGAAGAAATAGAATTACTCGCAAATCTATTGAGTTTTCACATCGTTTTTCAGTATCACGCCCTCAAAAATAGAAATGTTTTGTCGCAAATCATGAGTTTAATGTAATTGTGTCATTGTTGTATATTCCAAGAAGTACACTTTACTCACAGTAAAGCTTGGCTGTTTAACCAAAAAGAGTATTTAAGCATTTATGGCAACAACAAAGCAAGAAGGTTGTTTACTCCGAAACAATGCCTTTTACTATTACTATTACTCTGTAAGATGCTATAAAACTAATCATTTTTCATTGAAGATAAAACATGTATACCTGTGAGTATTGTTATATTATGTGGCTAAATGTGTAGCTTACTAGCGTCAGTGTTTGTGTTCAAATATCCGCTACTGTTTTTTTCTAAAAAAGGCAACTATAGATGGATGCTAACCGTTAGCATAGCAATTGTATTTGCCATTATAGCATGAAGCTAGCACTGGCAACGTCGTTTATTTGATTTAAATGATACAACGTGTAATTCTTTTAATTTCAAGTAGTTTAGTCAAATTAATCTGGGAATTTCAATCGTAGCCTGACAATCACTGAAAATGTTTGGTGGTGATGGGTGATTATTCATTTGTCGGTCCACATATGTAGTTCAGGTTAGTAGTGAAGATCAATAAATAAAATACGTATCCACTTTGATGTTAAACAGCAATGGTTCCGATTTTCACTTTGAATGTGGAGGCTGGGTGAGTGGTGAGGTGAAGAAGGTCAAAATGTAGTGATTTAATTCCCACCAAACTTTGCCTCATCTGAGCATCATCTTACCTGTACTCGATTTAATCGTTTCCTGACCCACTGTTTGTCCAACTAAGTCATACTGATTCAGACGCGAGCTTTCTTCTTCCACTACTACAGAATCAGAGGCATTCAGAGTCCAAGCGTAAGTCACTTCTGAGATTGTGTAGGCATCTAAAAACAAAACGCACCATAGAAGAGAAGAGAAGAGAAGAGAAGAGAGTGAGGGTGGAAAAAAAATTAAAATAACATTTAGTTTCCTTAAATTCCAGTGATAATTATCATCATTGGCGTAACTCACAGCTGCCAAATTTAAGCGGGCAGGAGTGAAAGTCCATAGGGAAATCCTCCAGATGCATCGGGCACTCGGCATGCACTGTTAACCTGCATCCAATTGACAAACAATTATCCTTGGAAAATGCAGATCAGCAGAAGTTAGGCGTCTTTCAAAAACCCACTTAACCCAAAATCAAGCTCACAAGCCTCATGCACTATTCAAGATCACTTTTTGTCGGTCATATCTTGAGAGACAATAGTTCATCGCAAAAACTAATGTGGTGCTGTGGACACCATAAAAAATTTAAAATAAATGTTGGGATCTTTTGATATGGAAATTCACTGTAACTAAGGTGGTGGCGTGCATGTCTGTAAAAATGATTTACAGTACAGTAATCCCTTGTTTATCAGAGATGTTGATGACAGACCAAGCACAAGATAGATGAAATCAGCGAAAAAGTGACCAAATGTTTGATTTATTATTCATAAGGCTATACTTTATATTTTAACACATTCATTGCCATTGACTGCTATAGACGTCAAAAATTCATTTGAGCTATTTCTATTAGTTTAAAAAATATATATAACTTTTGCTAACAAGAGTATGAAAACCTAGACTTTTTTTTTATTGTAAATTTATAACAGATATAAAATTTGTGATTAATCGTTAGTTAACTAGTGAAGTCATGTGATTAGTTACAATTAAAATTTTTAATTGCCTGATGCCCCTAATTAAAAAAAAAAGGCAAATACATTTTTTAAAATCATAATTAATCGCATGACTTCAATAGTTGACTCACAATTAATCATACATTTTAATATCTGTTATAACTTTACAATCTTTTTTTCCCTAGGTTTTCATAAAAAATGAAAAGAAATGGAAAAAAATGTTAAACTAATTGAAATAGTTCACATGAATTTTTGCCGTCTATAGTCGTCAATGGCAGTGAATGAGTTAAAGTGTCAAGCATGTACAGTAATACCAAAAATATATACATGTGAGGTGCAGTAATTATTTTTTATTCACTTGCGTTCGCCATTCTCACATGCTACAGTACCGTATCTGTGACTATGACTGAATGCGTGTGTGATCTTCTTTTATTAGGTGTGATATGATCCCAAACTTTGGACATTGGCATTGTGACAGCACCAAATGCCTGACTGGAACAGTTTTCGTGTCCTCCTGATAATCTGCTGAACTCTATTTGTATTCAAACAAAGTAGGCCTATACAGCACGCATAGAGAATTGATGGTTTTTAGAGTTATTGATTACAACATGTAACCATCAGCACGAGAGCAAATCCTTCCTAAGACGATTAATCACAGCAAATTGATTAAAGCTGAATCACACTGAGATGAGTTTGTCTGACATAAATTACCTCATCGTGTACAACAACGTCCCGTCGTCTTTGATCCTCAGCAATTTATTAGGCATGGTCATGTTATGGGCCACGGACTTTTTCCCATTATGGAAGAAAGTGTCAGGGGTCCAGATTTTACTCGCCATCAGGTTGTTGAGAGGCAAAATATTCATTGGTCCATGAAATTTTAATCTCTCATCTTTCCAGGTTTGCCTGAAGAAAACATCGATGGTGTATTCCTGAGGGAAGAGGAAATGTCATCGGTCCAACTGTTGCTGCTTGTGAGTACAGAAAATACAACAGACTTCCATCGTAAAATGTCAACTAAAACACGTTGTGCTCTCCGATGACATTTCTTATCGTACTCCACCTGACGCGTTAAACCTGAGCATTGGGGGACTTTTTGGATTTGACGGTATTCATTTGAGAGGTGACGCTTGTGCTCTCCTTATTCCTCATCCACGTTTTTCCTAAGGTGGCTCTGAGGCAGAGAAACATTTGACCCATAATCCTCTGTTGTCAAAAGAAACCACATAGAACAGTCCAGAAAGCCCTGCACTATGAAATGTGGCGCCTGATTCACACACAGCCAGTGAAAGAAAAATATAAACCATGGCTAGTTTTTCTCGAGGTTTTCCCCCCCACTGGAAAAGCCTCACGAGGAGGGTGAAATCCTCCAATAAAACACACTGATGGAAAAATTTTATGTCGGGATTTTAAATTATTTATATGACGGGTCCAGATCAATACAGTGATTCCCACAGCAGGTGTGCATCAGGAAATTAGCCATTTTCACTTAAGTGGCCCAACAAATGTTTTTTTCACAACAAAGTGTCTTTATTTATCTAGCTATGCCAGTGATTTATAGAGACAATGAGATCTCTCTCTAGATGGCAGACGGATTAGGCCCGATGTTGGTAGTTCCGTCCGTGTTGGCCACTGAAAAGTGGTTTGAAGAGCAGGTATAATATTTAGATTGACTTTCTGCCATCAATTAGCTAGGGAGCTCGCTAGCTAGCACCTAGAGCTAAAGCTCCCTAACACGTAAGGTAACCGAGCACCCGGGGAGCTAGCTAGAGAACTTGCTAGTTAGCACCTGGGGCTAAAGCTCCCTAGTAGGTAACTGAGCACCGGGGGAGCTAGCTAGGGAGCTCGCTAGCGAGCACCTGGGGCTAAAGCTCCCTAGCAGGTAACTGAGCACCCAGGGAGCTAGCTAGAGAGCTTGCTAGTTAGCACCTGGGGCTAAAGCTCCTTAGAAGGTAACCGAGCACCCAGCGAGATAGCTAGGGAGCTTGCTAGCTAACACCTAACTGTGGCAGGGTTTTTACTTTCTGGACCTGCATTTGACACCCCTGTTTCTAATGTAAAATAAGTGACTTGACTCAGTGTAAGTCAGGTAAGAGTGGATGAATGGATTGTAAATGTTTGGAGTGGCAGAAAAATATGAAAAATGACTTCATAGACAAATGTTTCTCAAGATGAATCACACATTTGAAGACGGAATGTGAATATTATTTTAAGTACAAAACAGCAAGTTGAATACATGATTGCCCCTATCTGTGAGTCTCGCCCATCTGTTTTTAAAATAGACATGAGGAAAAATCTGTCCTAAATTCATGGAAAGATTCCCCTCAGGCCGGTCAGATGTTATCAACATTTTGTGTTGACTTTTTCGTCAAGAGGATTTTTACAATTTGTCTCTACCGTGATTGATTCCGTGTGGGAGACCTGCTCGTCACGACTCACGACTGTGGCTGTTTGAAATCTCCTTTGCATATTATTCAGAGAGGAGAGAAATGAAGAGCTGCATTGTAGCCATTCAATCACCTGATAAATCACTTGGAAAATGGGTCTTCAACAAAGGTGGGGACGTTTACGTTATGAGGCGGAGTGGGTCGCATGTCTCAGATTGATAAGCGGGGAAAGCCCCGGATAAACAAAGGACTGGCAGGACTAACAAGAGGAGTTTCAATAATTCATAAGATGATTTATTGTCACATGAATAGACGTCGTGCTTAACTCATTCACTCCCAGCCATTTTCACAGAAGCAACCCCCTTCACTCCCGGCTGTTTTACTGGATTTTGACGGATTTTGCAAGGCTCACAGAATATTGTGTTCTATTGCTATGAAAACCTGGAACCTGGAAGAGTCTCTTCTTTCATCAGGAAAAAAAAAGTATATTTGTGTCTGTTTCTGTTTTACAGCAATTAGCATTAGAATATAGCTATGTTTGTAAAAACACTGGCATAAAGAGTTTGTTCCAAGATGGCCCTGGTTGATCTCATATATTCTGCTGACACCTGATGGCCGTTTTTGTAATAACTACCATTGCTTTAAGCGACATTTTCATGTCAGAAGCTCTATCAAAGCCTTCTGTATGTGCTAACATTTCAAAAAAATATTATTATTTTTAAACACACACACAAACGTATAAATACGTCTTTGGGAGCATGGTAATATTTAAAATAGAACATATTTATCCGTTTTGGGGAGCAAATGAGTTAAGAGAGGAACACTCGTCCTGTTTTAGTTTTGTGGCGTATGGCGTATGCGCCGCCGACATAATTGTTGCAATAAAGGAGGAAAAGTAATTGTAGTTGCAGTAATAGAAGAACGTTCATTAAACATTGAAAATATTTCGCCTCTCACCATGTCTGTGTCTGAAACGGGTCCAAAACTGGTGACGAAGATGTCCGTTTTCACCTCAGTGACCCTGTCTGGAAGGCATAGGATAGTTAGACGTTGAACTGAGCAGCAAAGAAAACGAGCATATGCTTGAGATAGTCGTACACGGCAGTATAAGCAAAGCAGTAGAATATAAAATGACATTATCTAGTAAATTAAGCTCAGCAAAACTTTGCTTTTAACTTAATCCTCGAACCGATTAATCGGGTGATTAATTGAAAAAATATGTAATGGTTAAGATTAGACTAGTATTGATCCCTTAACGCTTACAACAATAAATAGATGAATTTCAGGTAGAACATTTGACTGTTTATAATCAGTTGTCCGTTTAGTATTTGTTTACTTTTGCAACAGAGAGAGAAATCTACAAAAATTGCAGATTTTTTGGGGGGCCTATTTTGGGCAGATGACTGTTTGAACGCCATTATCTTTATATCATGTGTTAATGAAATCTTCTGTCTGCAACCCCTCAACAACCCCCTCATGATATTACCAAAGGCGGCATCCATCTTAACACAACGGTGGCTATAAATTGTCAGTAGGTAAATCATCTGTCCACCTCTGCGGGGGGAAAAAAAATTATTCTAGGGGGCGCCATACTCATCATGCGCTCACCCCACCAATTCCAGTCATATTACACGACTGCATCAGCACTGCAACATCGCGTCCATTCACTTCTTCCTCACTCTGTCTCTTTCAATAATTACTGAAGCTCGATCTCACGCACTCGCTCAATTTAAAAAGCGTTCCTTTCCCTTTTACGGCGAACTCTCGTACAATCTAAAGAGATCATTAGTCCAAGCTAAAGTGCTCTGATGCATCGCAAGGCTGGCGTGTCGCTCCCGTTGCTCCATGAAGACACATTAGGGGCTGGCTTTCTTATTTAAAATGTATGTGAAAGGAAATGGATGGTAGGAGTTTAAACAATTGTATGCCTTTTATTAATGTAGAACTCTGTGTGATGAATCAAATTCATACAAAAGATCGGTTGGGCCCTCCATTAGTGTTTTCCACTAATTGTGTTTTTTTTTTCTTTTCTTTTTTTTGATGGTCTACATTTCTTGTTAAGAAGCTTCATAGTTTACTTTTTTTCACATAATTTATCCTCCTTAGATTAGTAGATAAATTGAAGTTTATGACAGCTGACAATTTTGATCTAACTTTTTTGTGCATTACATTTTAAGTGACTCATACACGGACACACACAAGATTGGTTGTGCAGGCGGCCAACTACCCTCCACAAGGGGAGATCTTGCAGTTACAAGCATATTTTACACCCGCTAATCTCATGCACAGAGCCCACTGAGTCCATTTTGGGCATCCGCAATTTGCATTTACAATAATATTGGAATAAGGGGAACCGCTTCGATTGACACTGGAGTCGGCTGTGTTCCATTCTACAAAATGCCCTATTCTGTAGGGTTGCACTGATCGATCGGCCGGCCGATTTATCGGCCCCAATTCTCTTAACCAATTTTCTCCCAAAAACGTATAAAACGTTCTATTTTAAATATTGCCATGGTCGCAGAAATTTATTTATACGTATTTTTGTTTTTTGTTTTTCATGCTAGAGCATACAGAAGGCTTTGATGCAGCCTGAAGAGGTCGCTTAAAGCAAGGTAGTTTGTACAAAAACGGCCAGCAGGTGGCAGCAGAGTATAAGAGATCAACCAGGGCCATGTTGCAAAAAGCTATTTTCCCCAATGTTTTGAACAGCTTTGTGAATAATGATGAAACTTATCTATCTTCTAATGCTAATTGCTACGGAAACCGATCCAAATATACTTTTTTTTCCTGATGAAAGAATAGACTATAATATTTATTTTTGTAGGTTCCAGGTTTTTATAGCAATATACACAATATTCTGTGGGCCTTGCAAAATCTGTCAAAATCCAGTAAAACTGCAGAGAGCGAAGGGGGTTGCTTCAGTGAAAATGGCTGTGAGAGAATTAGTTAATTTTGGGGGAACCGATTTTTTTCCCTCCCTCCTCAGGGGTCTGAAAGTCAGCCACTGTCCTCTTCTCCTGAGAAGACTAAATAGGTTTTTCATTTTTATTTGAGAGAAATACTTCATGTGCAGTTAAAACAACCCGTTTATATTGTTTCATGGATATTGTTTAATATTTTCCAATAAAACAAGATTAGAACACTGAAGCTGTTGTGCTGCAAGATCGGGATCCGCATGTCAGACTTTTTTAAAAGATCGGGGATTGGCCAGAAAATTGTGATCAGTGCACACCTACTGTTCTGTCTTGCGCCGGGCATGAAAATGGAGCCCAAAGGATTTAGCGCACACCAAAAACCGTTTTTGCGTATTTTAAATGAATTCTAATTGATTGTGCTACATCGAGGCATTGTTGTAATTGGGGGCTAAGTAAAGAGAAGCTTATTTGAGTGATGGGGTTCTACAAATGAGCTACTACTTCCGGTCACAATTTCTAGTTTTCCCTCTGTCCTTGTGCATGAAAATAAACCATCCTTGTATATTTTGTTGACTTTAAGTCTACATTTTTTGTGTGTGCAACAACACACAGACGAGACAAAACAAACAGTGCCTCCTTGTTGCAGCAAACTTGGGACAGCCCGGACCCCCTGGAGTCAAATGTTTTACCCAGAGTGCATTTAATGCCTGAGGATGACAGTCAAGTTATTTATAGGAGCATGAGAACAATACCTAAAGTTCATTTCTTCAGCAACAACAGCAAGCAAACAAGCTTTCCATAAAATCCTCGTCGCTTGTTACAGATGGGCGCGCTGAACCGTATTTAATTGGTCGGATGAAACCTGCCTCAGTCCTGGCGCTGCGTTGCCCCGCCTGTGAACCTTCCCGAATGTCAGAAAATCCTTGTTTGGATTATTCGCATTCACCAAAATGCAATGCAGAAGCTAACACCTTTCACAATCTTCACATTTACACAGTTCAAGATTTTAACGCCAAGAATAGTTGCTTGAATTCAGTTGTAATTCACACCTTATGTTCACACACATAACAACACCTCCAACGACAAAACACAAGCCTCCTGAGAGTAGTGTTAATTTCGCCAACGAAAACTAAACACAAATCATTCGTCAACACACGTTTTTCACCGGACTAAAACAAGACAAGACTAAACTAAAACCCTCATTAACTAATTCTCTCCCAGCCATTTTCACCGAAGCAACCCCTTTCGCTCCCGGCTGTTTTACTAGATTTTGACTGATTTTGCAAGGTCCACAGAATATTCTGTTCTGTTGCTATAAAAACATGGAATCTACCAAAAGAAAGATTTGAGTCTTTTCTTTCATCAGGAAAAAAAGTACATTTGGATCTTTTTTCGTAGCAATTAGCATTAGAATATAGCTAAGTTTCATCATTATTCACAAACCTGTTGAAAACACTGGCAAAAAGAGACAATGCGGCCCTGGCTGATCTCTTATACTCTGCTGTCACCTGCTGGCTGTTTTTTTTGTAATAACTACCATTGTCATGTCAGAAGCTAGCATAAAAAAACATTAAAAAAATACATATTTAGAAGTTTTTGAGAGTGCAGGACAAAGTATTAAGAAACATATTTATACGTTTTTGGGTTTGAATAAGTTAATAAACAATAACTGGGACTAAATCAGTATGCATTTTTGTTGACTAATGAAGATGGGACTAAAATGTACTTTGCTTAATAAAAACTGAACTAAAATCTATGGACATTTTAGTTCATGAACAAAGATGAGACAAAAATTATATGATTTTGTAAAATCTTGTCTCTTGCCATGTGACACACATTGACACACACCCTTTCAAATCTGCAGCTAGCGAGTGCAACATGTACAAACACAGGACAGACAGGAGGTGGATTCATGGGGAACGGTAGGAAAAAAAAAGAGTAAATTATAGTTATAATGTAACATTATTCCAAAGGCTATAATGTTCCAACAATAATGTTAATGCTAATGCTAATGCTGGCTAACTTACTAGCTCATAGCATGAAGCCATAGTAGCCACTTGTTGCTGTACTGTAATTGTGTCAAGTTGTTTTTCATCAAAACGATGAGAGAGTTTTGATGTTCAACATTATCTGCTGACAAAAAATATATACACAGGTAAAATTATTGTCCTGACTAAATATAGGCTAAAACGTTGACAATTTTTGTTAACTAAAAGACAACTAAAAATACGTTTTCTAGGACTAAATAAATGACAAAAATGCTAGATTTATAGTGGACTAAATAAAAACAGGATGAGGTTGACTAACTATGTTAAAAAGAACAAGTTTGATTAAAACTGGGCTAAAACTGAGACAAAATTTTAAAATGGTTGCTAAAATATACACTACACCAGACGCAGTTGAAACTAGCTGACTTTTCTTGATTGCCGAAACTCAAACTCTATTTACTAGCCGCTAAAAATCACATAGCCATTCACATGTACTGTGGTCAGTGAGAGGTTTCATGAAAATGTGAAGCGGAAAACCGCAGCGTGGTTAAGCATGGAAGACGAGGTCGATTCATATTAGCGTTCCTTTTGCATGAAGTTGGTTCTCATTCCTGGAAGCGTCACGTAATGTGCGGGTGCGGCAAAGCTGAGAAAGGCACCATTTAAAAGACACTCATTCACTGCCGTTGACAGCGATAGACGTCAAAAATCCATTTTAACCGGACACTTGAAAGCAAAGACAAGTGGTACATAAAATAACAATTTTGTAAATAAAACGCTTGGAGCGAGTGTGCAGATTGAGCCACACTTGACTGCCGAAACAAGAACATTTGATTCCGTCCCTTGAAACCTCACAGTTGCCTCAAGGGGGGAAACGTGGGTTGGTCTTGAAAACCTCTAACCCTACATTTTCCCTCTTTCTACTTTTATTATTTAGTCGTCGTGTGGAATGGTTTGAGTCATATAAAAAACATATATGTTTCGTGCTAAATGAGACAATAAACTGTAGTCGAAGTTCAAGAACGCCCTCTGTTTTAATTTTCAATCACTGCCACAGCAGATTGCTTTGGATAAAATGTAAATGTTTTGATGCTGACCGTCAGACTTTAAAATGAGTCAAGAAACGCGTCAAGAAAGAAATATTTTTGCTAAAGTAGATGATGATGGAGAGAATAAATGATTGGTTTCATGAATGATTCATGTCGAGGAAACGGATGCGGTGATGCTCTTTTTTATATTGCACTGTATTATACATGTGTTACAAACCAAACTCCAGTGGAGCGTTAACGTTCTTGTTCCCCACAGACGACACATCTCATGTGCCTATTATGTGGAAATTACATCCAAGCCTTTTACTGTTTGGGTAAATGCCGTCTTTGGCTTTGCCAAACGGTTTAATATAATACAGATCTACGTACTTATGGTTGTTCTGTAAGAGACTAGTCGAGTAAAGTTGTGAAATTTGTTCTGGTTTCCGAATCTTTTAAGCAAATTTATGCCCGTTTCCATCTGTTCTTCTTTTGCGAATATTGAGAAGGGGACTCCGCCGCTGTAGATGGCGGTATACACCATAGAGATGTGATCCACCAGTAATTTAAAAGAAGAAGAAGAAGACCAGGAAGCGACTGCGCTGTACAATGACGTCGTATGAGTTTGCTTTTGTAATTCTTGATAAACCGGAGCGTTTCTTTGCTGTTTTCCATCTAAATTTGCATTAATATTCGCTTCTTTAATTAATTCCAAAAATATTTCTGTTTTGTCGTCCACCCAAACATACATTACTTTATCGTCCGACATTGCTTTGGGACTATAAATGTATGTGTGACGTAATATCCGGTCAAAACGTGTGACGTGTATCCGGTCTTTTTGATACGCTTTTAAATATATATATATATATTTATTTATTTATTTTGATTTTTGTTTTATTTTTAAATGTCAAACTAAACCAAAACAATTGCACATTAAGTATTTAAAACAGCCGCATTGCTTTGCCTTCAGTCCACTTAGCTTAATGCTAACAACAATGCTAAACATCATACACGGGCTAGCGAATATCCCTTATAAAGGATTGTTTTTTTTATCAAAAGTTTTAATTCTAGTTTATTTATTTTAAAATAATTGTAATTAATCGCATGACTTGAATAGTCAACTCACGATTAATCACAAATTTTATATCTGTTCTAAATGTACAATAAAATATTTGTATTCACTCATACAGTAATTTCATAATAATTCATGAAATTGTGTTAAAATTCAAATTATACTGTAATGTAAAAAAACAAGTGTGATATCTGTTTGTGTTGAGGTCATTTGTCTGCCACTAGATGGCATAATTGCATTTGTAAGACATTGGTGACCGCTTAGTGCATTTTTCTTTTAATATTAAGAGCTATCTAATTTTTAACATGAAGTAACTTGTGAAATTCTGCTCATTTTTTTAATTGTAAAATACAACTTGATCCCAGTCTCCACAAATATATGCATTATTATTAAATTCATTACTGCTAAATTTTGACGTGGACGTGTCTGCTGCGTTGTGACTGGAAATTCCTCCAGTACAGGCTTTCCAAGTAAGGGGGAGGTCATTAATCATGCGTTTAAAAAAAAAAATAATAGTGGCATTAAAGGAACTTTAAATTAACTCAAAATGAATGCACACATTTTGACACCTCTACTTTTTAAACAATGAAAATTCTAACAGCATTTATGACAGGAACCTCAGTGTAAAATGCTGCCAGGCCCCAAAAAAAAGAAGGTCTGCTCCCCATATGGCTGCTTGTGGGCTGATGGCCCCAGGAATCTAAATTTCAAATGGCACCAAATCCTGAGGGACAAGCTCCACTCTGGGGTGAGGGGCCGACTGGAAATGAGATGCCAACCATAGAAGATGATGCGAAAATTTATAATCAAAATTATTGGATTATACCTCTTCACCACGTAGGGGAATATTTTATTTAAGAAATGTTTCACCCATATTAGAATTTGTCTTTTTGACAATATGACTAAAATAATCGCTCAATTTTAAATGCACCACTTTAAATAAACTACTCATCTGAAAATACATAATTCAATAAGGTGATTAAACAGTAGCCAAAGAAATCTGCTGTTTGCTAGCTTCCTTTCTAAGAAACATTGCGTTATATAATCTCAATGTTTTGTGTACATGGTGTGTTTATCACTTCACTCTGGCCGGGGGAAGTTAATGCCAAGGCTTACCTGTGCTACAAATGTTGATTTTAACTCATTCACTGCCATTGACGGTTATAGACGTCAAATGTTCATTTTATCTATTTCTATTAGTTTAACATTTGTTTCCACTTTTGTTAAGAGTATGAAAACCTATTTTTTTTTATTGTACATTTAGAACAGATATGGAATTTGTGATTAATCGTGCGTTAAATCGTGAAGTCATGCAATTAATTACGATGAATAATTGTAATCGCCTGACGCTCCTAATTTTTAATAATCCTTTCTTCTTTTTTTTTTAAATCACGTCAGGTGATTAAATTTTTTAATGTAATTAATTATTGACTTCACTAGTTAACTCACGATTAATCATAAATGTTATACCTGATCTAAATGTACAATAAAAAAACAAATTCTAGGTTTTTTTATACTCTTGTTAACAAAAGTGGAAAAAACGTTAAACTAATAGAAATAGTTAACTTGAGTTAACTCAAGTGTGTTCAAATAAATCATCAGCCGTTCAAATCACACACGGTTTTAAAACAAACCAGAGTTCAGAACATTTAGTAAAAGGAAATGTGAAAATAAATATTAATGAACATTTCATATAAATGTTTTGGTACCTCCAAGACCAGGGCGCAGGCGGTTATCATAGCCATCCAGCAGGCTGTCGAGGATGCGCGTGAACAGGGTGATGTTGGTTTTGAAAGCATCAGAAGTGGCGTCTGCATTTACCGATCTGGTCAACAGACACATGATAACCACATGACAAGCTGGAGAACCTTTCGAAAAACATGATTGGATTTCAGATGGACAGTAATCCACCTAATTTCCCCAAAACACCTCATTTATAAGCCATTTAACAAAGGAGCCAAAATGCCATTTAATATGCAAATGCAATCAGAGATTGAAAATTCGTTGAAATTGTAGTCAGTAAAGCTGAAATAAAACACATTCTGATTTTTTTCCAGCTTTTGTGCTAGCACCTTTTACTGTATCTATAGAATATTTTCTGACTTCGTTGACAATTAATTCATTAATTGTCATTGACGTCAAAAATTCAATATTAATACTATTTCTATTAGTTTCACATTTTTTTCTACTTTTGTTAACAAGAGTATGAAAACCTAGATTTTTTTTTATTGTACATTTAGAACAGATATAAAATTTGCGATTAATCGTGAATTAACTATTGAAGTCATGCGATTAATAACAATAAAAAAATGTAATCTTACGCCTAATTTTTAATAATGTTTTCTTTTTTTTAATTAGGGGCATCAGGCGATAATTTTTTTTTAAATTATAATTAATCACATGACTTCATTAGTTAACTCACGATTAATCACAAATTTTACATGTTTTAAACGTACAATAAAAACATTTCTAGGTTTTCATGCTCTTGTTAACAAAAGTGGGAAAAAAATGTGGAACTAAGAAATAGTTCAAATGAATATTTGATGTCTATAGCCATCAATGGCAGTGAATGAGTCAAACTGCATCTCTGATTGCATTTGCATATTGAGTTGCATTTTTGTAATTTCATGACATGGATCACTATGTCCAAAAAGTTTCAAACCATTTCTGTTTTATTTCTCATCTGGAGTGCAGGAAGTTGTGGTAATCCTGATGTGGTGGAATGACACTTCATTTGAATTTCCTACTTAAAAATAAGAATGGCACTGAGAACTATAATGCAATTTCTGGAAAAAATTGTGTGTGAATGCTGGAATACTAAACGGCGTAAAACACATTGAATCATGCGGAATGATATGGAAACATATTGAACGAAATGGAATTATGCAGAATTATAGTGAATGATATGAACTGATATTGGTGAAAAACGTGCAATATGTTGATGAAAAGTTTGGGGTTGTACTGAAAGGTGTGAAATGTTATTGAATGATATGAGATGGAATGATGTTGGTGAAAGATTTGCAATATGTGGATGAGAAGTGTGGAATGAATGTGCAATATGACGGAGAAAAATGTGCAGGCACAATATTGAATGATATGGAAAGATATTGATGAAAATTGTGTGATACGTTAGTCAAAAAGTGTAAAAATGTGTAGTTTGCCAAGATTTTCTAAATGTTAAAAATCGTTTTCAAGGTAAATTGAGTGAACTGAACATAAGTAATGGGAATGGCGTGAATCCGCTGTGTTGAATGTGCCGTTGGGAATGAATGGATTTTTGTTTGATGCAAATGTAGATCGAGTGCATCCCGCCTTCACGCAATAACCGCAACATTTACACTTAGAATAACGTAAACAACGATGGCTTTGACGAATCGCTCATTTCCAACACAACCCATCTGGTTTTTTTCCAACATGCATGCCCTCCAGGTTATGGCCAGACTGAGGGCGCAGAAGGCGTAAACCGTGCGCAAAAATGTGCGTCCACAGATTGTAGAGAGGAGGAAAGGTCCCTCGCGCGTGCACACGAACTCACGCAGCCAACACGCATCTTCCTCTCGGCGTCTCCCTTTCACAAAATCATTAATAATAATAATAATAATAATAATTAAAAAAAAAAAAAAAAAAACTCACCTGGTTATCCACAAAGCCATGAGCGCCAGGCAGGAGAGGAGCAGAGGCGCGCTCTTGCCGCTCCACATTGCTGCTTCAACACCGACGACACGAGCAGGACGCCCACTGTAATGACAACCAGTGGATTTAACATTACATATACAGGCCATTGCATCGAGGAAATATTGAGAGAGAGAGAGGGAGGGGAGGGGAGGGAAGGGGGGGGGATCAAGAGGAAATCAGCTTGGCGGTAATTAGCATTCGGTGACACGTCCCACGCACATGCCACAAAATACTCGATCATGTCAGTCCGCGCATTTGACGCCGTCTCAGGCCACAATCGCGATGATCCATTTTCAAAACTGTAAACGTGAATTAGACGCACGGAAAGGAAGCGAGACCCCCCCCCCCCCAACCACCCCCCACCCCTTTCTCCCACGCGCTTGCCGTGACAATGGACGGTTGCTTCTTTTGTGTCAAAGCGCACTCACCTCAAGCGCACTAAGTAACCACGGCGGCTGCAATCGCCGATGGTGGAAAAAAGAAAAACTTAAAAGTCAATTCGCAGCTCTCTCCCGATGTGATGAATGGATGCAAGTGTGTCATGGGAACGAGCAAATCTTAGTCCCAGTCATCTGGAATGCACCTGCTTCCATAGTGGCTCAAATGAGGCAATTAAATGAAAGGAGCGCGTTGGTTATAGTGAATGAATTAAAATAAAATTTAAATAACGTAAAAAAAAAAAAAAATCAAAACAAGAAGTGACAGGCTGTTGCTTTCAAAAGGTCGTGTGCATCTTCATCTTGTGCCCTCGATGTGAATCGTGAATAGCAAGAAGCACATTGAGCCCCCCCCCCCCCCCATCACACGTCCACAAAAAAAAAAAAAAAAATCTACAAAGCTGAGGAGGACACACACTGGGTCCTAGAGGTAGTTTTTCCAATACAGTATCTCTTATAGAACCTTTCTTGGAATGCGTACACTATTAATTGATGCCGCTTCCGCTCCAGCTAATCAAGAGGCTATATTTATTGATTATGCAAATGTAGTCGTATTCTGAACTTTCCTGTGATGGAAGCGGTGTTTGCAAAAGGGTTTTCCTGCTTGGGCGGAAATACTCTAATGTTTGTGATACTTTGAGTTGCTGGAGCAGAAAATTAACCATGGTGAGGAAACTGACGCTCCTGTAGTTTTACGATGAATGACTGTATTTGTCCAGCAGGGGGCAGTGTGTGTCATCATTAAACAATACCTACTGTATTTGCTAATGTTTCAGTTCAAAATAAAAGACAGACGCTTTAAAACAATTCCTGTAGATGTCATAATATTAGGTACACTAATGAGATCCCAAATTTGCACAAAACAACTGCCTCAAAAAATGGGTCAAATGACCAAAAGTATGGAATTGGGGTGCCTTTTTGACCCAAATTGGGTTATTTTTTAACCTGTTGTTTTTAGGGTGTAAATGTTTAAATTTAGCTACAATGATAACCTGGTAACACCGTTTCTTGGTAGCTTTAACTCATCAGTATGAGTTGATTTTACTTGTTGGTGGTTCAAATCCTCAACCCAATGTGCTGGATATAAATAACCCAGCATTGGTTCTGTTCCTTTTGGGCTCAGCATTATTTATATATTTATTTATTTATTAATTAATGTATTTATTTATTCATTCATTCATTCATTTATTATTATATTATTATTATTTAAAGCAACAAATCAAATTATTACTACACTCCAAAAACAGTTGGGTCAAAAATAACCCAACTATGGGTCAAAAATGGACCAATCCTCTGGTTGGGTCGATTTGACACAACTTTGACTCAAGAAATGGGTTTTTCAGCATAAAACAACTTATAAATATACTGGTCAGATCCTTTACTTGGGTAAAAAAAAAAAAAAAAAGGGTAATTTTGTATAAAACAACCCAGAAAGTTGGGTCAAATTGTCCCATTAAGTGGATCGGTCCATTTTTGATCCGTAATTTGGTTACTTTTGACCCAACTGTTTTTAGAGTGTACAACTTATTGGAACAGCTATTAGAATTGACTGTAGGTTGGAAATATACTGTAGGTCAGTGTTTCTGAAAATGCCTTGTTGGCTCTGACTGAGTGCTGAAATCACACAAATAATACTTTATCCATATTCATTGTCAGTCGTTGTGTCAACTGGGACACTCTCATGACAGGAGTGAATGTGATGCAATGCCTTGCAATAACACTAAAATGCTGTCAGAGAATGCAACTCAAACAGTCGCTCAAAAACATTTTGCCGCATGAAAAATAGACCACAGGTTTTGTTTCTGAGCTCTTTGCTCCCCGCGTTCACCGTTGGACTTGATACCAGGCCCAGGGGGGTCACCTTTATTGAGACGACCGGCATCAACGATCACCTGACAGATTGAATTAGAGCAAAGATCAATAGAACAGCGGTGTTCCGTCTGAAGTGAAGTGCAGGGAGGCGGCAATTGTGTTTGATAATTGCCTGACCCCTAAGGTCCCGTCAGTCTGTTTTGATGTGTGAAAGAGTGAGCGTGTGCTTTTTCCAGACTGCTTTGCTGCGTTTTAAGCGAGGGAATAAGCTGACCGAATATCTTCCTGTTGCTGTTTTTATGGTCGGCTTGCTCCGAGACGGTCTCATCAGGTAGAGGTGTAATACATGACTCTCGTTGTTCAGCTTGCTTCTTAAACTACTTGTTACCATGTATTGCTTCATACATGTTTACTTATTCTGACCATTGTGACAATAACTTAATATAGACTCACTATTTTGCGGGTTATATTCTTCATCATTATTCACATTCCAAACGCTGGCAAAAAGAGCTCGTCGCAACATGGCCCTGGCTGATCTCTTATACTCTTATATAATATGCACATTTTTAAAATTGTAAAATACAACTTGACACCATTCTCCACAAATATATGCATTATTATTACATTTATTACTGCAAAATTTTGACATGGACGTGTCTGCTGCGTTGTGACTGCAATTCCCCCACTATAGGCTTTCCAAGTAAGGGACGGTCATTAATCACGCGTTGAAGAAATTAGTGGCGTTAAAAGAACTTTAAATTAACTCAAAATGAACACACTCATTTTGACACCCCTAATTTATGTATATACCTATACATACGCGCGCGCACACGCTGCCCTCTGCTGGACAAACACAGTAATTCATCCCACAGATGTAACACAGCAGGCGCATCCGTTTCCTCACCATGTTTGATTTTCTGCTCCGGCAACTCAAAGCCCGCCCATTTACGTCTCGGTGTGCTTTCACAGACATCACATCTCACACCGAGCATGATGTCTGCAGCGCTGCCTTTGATTTGTTGCACGTTCACCAGGTGCATACAAACCACGGGGACATTTTAGGGACACGATAGCGTGAGTGTTCAATGATGTTGCTGTCGGATGCATGTCAGGCAAAGCTGGGCACTTCTATGGCCTGTTTCCTGGGCAACAAGCCATGAATGGGAGAAGATGGGTATTATGAGAGGCTGGGCAGATGAGGAGCCCAACAAGGGGCTCTTAGAGCGACGTCACCCTCAAAATAGCAGCGTCAAATCATTACAGCCAGAAACGCGGCGTGATGAACTCATTCACTCGCAGCCATTTTCACTGAAGCAATCCCCTTCGCTCCCGGCTGTTATACTGGATTATGACAGATTTTGCAAGGCCCACAGAATATTGTGATCTATTGCTATAAAAACATGGAACCTACCAAAAGAAAGATTCAAAAAAGTATATTTCTATCTGTTTCCGTGCAGAAATTAGCATTAGAATATAGCTCAATTTCATCATAATTCACAAATCTGTGGGTAAATCAGCTTATTTGCAACATGGCCCTGGTTGATCTCTTATACTCGGCTGCCACCTGCTGGCCGTGTTTGTAATAACTACCATTGCTTCAACCGTTATGTGCAGTTGAGAGGATGCATCAAAGCTCTAGCATAAAAATAAAAAATTAAAAAACGTATAAATGCGTCTTTGGGACACTTCGAACATTTCTCAAACAGGACTATTTTTCATAGTAATTGCTCAGAGGGGCGTTGTTTTTCCGATCTGGTGTCCGTCGTCATCGGAATCAGCCATCTTTGTTGTTTACATTTGCCTCGAACGCTTTGAGTGTGGAACTGGACTACTCCGAGTGGGACTAAATCCCGATTTCAAACCCTCCTTGAATGCAGCATAAGACCGCCATTTTGACTTGTGACGTAAGATTGGAATTGTCAATACCCAACATGCAGTGTGGTGTAAGATCAGCTCATTTATTTTAGAGCCTCATATCAACACACGAGTTCATGCAGAGTTCACGTTCTGCCGTGGGATGTCGTCATCAAAAAATATGCTTATGTCTACATAGCTACATGCACCTTATATAACACAGTAAATGAATCACAGCCACGTATTGCTGATGAGAACAAAAAGGTCTGTTCGCTGACCTTAGTTGAAGCTGGTTATGTGGCAGTTTGTCGCACTCACTCGCCTCGGGTTACCAGGGAAACTATGCCGAGTACATTTTTCGGTCGTCATGTCGCATTCTGTTGACAGTGAGTTCAAACAATCGCTGCATTTTTATCCATGGCTAAAATTAACTGCTGTGTTTGTGCACAAATAGCAGAGATAAACCGTGGGATCTCACACTTTTGTCTTCCGCAGCTCGCTGTTGTCATGCTGGGAAACATCTCAAGTTCACATGACAACAGAAGGGGAGTTGTTACCAAGGCAGTGGAAGCACACGCTACTGAGGAAATGACGGATATCACTGGCATACAATGAACTGCTTTAAGAATTATTATTCAAATATGCAGTTGGGGAGGCACATAGTCATAATAATAGGGTTGATATATAGAGTGGTTACTATTTTTAAGTATCGAATACGTTTTTTGTCATTAAGTCAGTGCGGGAAGGAGGATCAATGAGGTGGGGAGCAAATTTAATAAGGCAACTAGGCTGTTATCTTTGGTGCACCAAAACTGGCAAAATTCCAAAATAAATAAATGACTAATATAAATAAATAAATATATAAATAAATAAATAATTAAATACAAATTAAACTAAAAACGGATATAATACATATATATAATATATTATTCAAAAAATATAAAAATATATAAAAATGAATGTCAAAAAAATAAATAAATAATTGTAACTGCGGAGCCCAACCCAAGACACGCTTAGAACCGCCCCCCCCCCCCCCCCCCTCGTTTGAATAACATTTCGACCTGACAGAGCGTCTGCAGCATGAAATAAATAAATAAATGTTACAGCAGAGCGTTTTTATTTATTGATATTTAATTATCTTTATATATATATTTGTATTTATTTCGACATGTATTTGCATATTTCTTTGCATTTTTTTTATCTCGTTTTTTATTTTTATTTTGACTTTTATTTATTTATTTTGGGATATATATATATATACATATATATATATATATATATATATATATATATATATATATATATATATATATATATATATATATATATATATATATATATATATGTACATTTACAGTATTTTTTTTGTATTTAATTTTTTTATTATTTTTTTTATATCCGTTTTAATTTTCAAATGTATTTGTTTATTTCTTTCTAATTTTGGCAGTTTTGGTCCTGCATAGGTTATCTGGCTGAACTCAATCTATAGTAAATTAATACTGTAAGTAAGAATTTAAAAAAAATATATATATTTTTTTTATAGTTGACAATATTATCAGCATCAGATTAAAACATAATAGGTGAGTTATCCTTGTACGTTTTAGAAATGTATTTCGTTCTTCCATTGCTTGCCATGTACAGTAGCTTTTAAAAAAAAAAATATGTTGCTGATAATGATGTTGCTGCAAACAGCCACCAGATGGCAGAAGAAGACAAATTAGTGAGCAATGTTCACTGAGATTGCCCTCAGGCTTCTTCTTCTTTTTCTTCTTAAACTCCTTCTTCTTCTTCTGTTCTAGTAAAAAACAAACACGAAAGAAAAGAAACAATACAACAGTATAATTCAAAAACAGGTGCATGCGCATCTCATTATGCAAATCCACATCAGAAAAGTAAACTTGACTATTACAGTTTTCAAACGTGCTTGCAGTTATACAACCAAAAGCAACTCAGTGACAATACCCTTATTCTGTGCTCATTGAAAACATATCTTGATCTGTTTGATTGTGTCAAGGGGTGATGATGGAGTGATGAGAACCGGACATGTAATGCTTCACAGCATGTGGCGATTAAATGCCTGACAGGAGGCAGATGGTAAAGCTCGCAGGAGTTCATGGCATGCTGATTTTTCGACTTGATGTCACCAGCAGTCGCTCTGTTGGACTCTGAAGGTTATGTTTCCATGATGTTCACACACGCAGACACAACGTGGTCTTTTTTCAGATGATAATGGAAGGAGAAAGACATTGGCGTTTCGGGACGTATGTTGGTAAACGTAATAAACTGTTACGTTGTACTTTTTCTCTCCTTTTCTGCACTTGAGTCCTCCTGACTGTATTATGTGCCCAGGCTGTTTCTTTCTCGTTCTCTCTTTTCTTGTCGAGTTGTGAACCATGCTGAACTTCTTTATATCTGTTTGGCTGCCCATGCATTGATATATTTGCAATACCGTACGCTCCAAGTCCATCTGTAAGTGTGTCATCCTACTCTCAACCCCGGTCTGTTTATCCAGAAAATAAATGATCCAATCTATATTTATCTCTCCTCCCACAGACTTGTCTTATATGGGAAGCAGGCAGTGATAACGGTTGTGCTACTGCGGATTTATTCAAGCAGGTCTTTATTTACTCAACTGCAAAAGACGACCAGGTGTGTTTTAGGCTTCAACTCACCTGTGAGTCTAATGAGGACAAGCGCTATAGAAAATTGATTGGTAACAGTATTTTAAACAAAAAAAAAAAGAAGAAGGAAAAAATATATATTTTATTTCATTTCATTAAAACAGTTTGTATTATAATGTGACATAAAAAATTAGAAGAAATCAATTATTATTATTATCATGATCATCATCATTATTATTATTATCTGGACTATTTATGTTGCCCATCCAATAAAAACACAAAATGTTTAAAATTATTATTCCATCCATTTTGGCTAGCACTAATACCCCAGCTGAGTATGGGTGAGATGCTTAAATTGAGATTCGAACCGAGAACACCCTGAACAGGGCATGCCATCACATTTATTTATAAATTTTTTAAATAACAAACGGTTTAGAAACAGCCGCTGGAGAGTGTTACGCTCAAGGTAATTATATAGGAAAAATAGCAAAATAACTGAAATTGAAAAAAATAAATAGTTTTGTTAACAAAATAAGACAAAAACAAATGTGCTTTTAAATAGGCATGGGCGAGTACCGATACCAGGTGTCGTATCAGGCTGATACCAGGCCTTATTTCAAGGTATCTGTACTCGTAATTGTGGCCAATACAGAAAATTATGAAAATTGTCTGTCATTGTTTTGGGGGGAAATTTTTATGTATCAAAAGTACTAGTGGTATCACTACTTGGTATTGGTGATTACTCAAGTTTTGAGTACTTGAACTGGTATTGGTCAGAAAAAGCTGGTAGCAAACATCCTTACTTTTAAGAAAACAAAAACTAATTGAAACTACATTTTACGTAAGTAAAAATTACTAACTACAATCAAATGTCCTTTGTTAATCAAGATTAATTAACTAAAACTAATTTAAAAAAAACTAAACTAAAGCGAGGCATTTCCAAGAAACTAATTAAAACTAACTGAATGAAAAAAAGATGCAAATCAAAATGAAATAAAAAATAATATAACCCTTGTTTACGATATATTTCGTGTCTATTTCCCCCCACGAATGCTCCCATTTTACCGAATTAAGACCACCAAGCTCAAAAACGTCGAAAACACTGAACTAAATAATGACGGGAAGCTGACACTATGATAAATAAAGCCTCAAAGCTTCTCTCTAGCAGCTTTGGAGGCATTTAATGAGAGAGGAGTCGGCATCTTCCTGCCATCGGGAGCGACGTGCCTGAAAGAAAAATACAACGAAAGGGGGTGAAAAAATCCGCACAATGCATCGTTGGCAGCTCCATCAATCATCTGCGCACTTATTTAGAGCACATAAACAGCCAACATCAATCTATTGTTGACAAGCTCCTCATTAGGACAAGCCCGGTCTGTGTTTTGGAGGCGAGACGTGGTCGTGGCAAGGAGGGAGCGAGTGGGAGAGCGGCAGCGGGGCAATAACGGCAAAATCAATTTCGCACATGACTGCGTTCGGGAGAGATGAGTGGCAGCGGGCATCTTGATCTGTCTATCAGCCCGCGTGTCTCTCACTGGCGTGACAGCATCATCCCTCGTGTTAGACTAACAGATCGACAGGAGCCAACGACCACAACGACGCGGTTGAAGGAACAAGGCGCTCGCCACATGTTGAGTCTATGCACGTTACAAGTGAGCTCGTTATGTCATTATTCCGGTTAATATTGCGTTAGTGGAATATAAGTTAAGCAGCAAAATCGAGCCGATTTTATCCATCTCAGGGGGCGGCCATTTTGCCACTTGCTGTCGACTGAAGATGACATCAATGATGCTCAGGTTTCAGGTAACAACCAATCACATGAGCTTCAGAAAGCAGGTGAGCTGTGATTGGTCGTTGACTGAGCCCTGAGCAACTGTGATGTCATCTTCAGTCGACAGCAAGTGGCAAAATGGCCGCCCCCTGAGATGGATGAAAATGGCTGTTTTTTGCTGCATAATTGTAATTCCACAAATGTAGTATTAATCAGAATGTCATGTTTAGACTAGTGAGGTCACGTATAACAAATTATTGTCAAGAAATGTTTAAGGTTGACTTCCACTTTATTATTTAAAAAAAATGTATCAAAATCTGGCAAAAAAAAAAATAGTTTTTTGGTCAGCCGATTAATCCCCAGCTATAACCCTTTAACTCATTTGCTCCCAAAAACTTATAAATACGTTCTATTTTAAATGTTTTAAGTGTCCCAAAAACATAATAATACATTTTTATGTTTTTTTTTTTTAATGCTAGAGCACACAGAAGGCTTTGATGCAGCCTCTCAACTGCACAGAACAGTTGAAGAAATGGTTATTAGACAAACGGCCAGCAGGTGGCAGCAGAGTATAAGAGATCAACCAGGGGCCATGTTGAAAAAAAAGCTCATTATTCACATTTCTAAATAGATTTGGGAATAATGATGAAACGTATCTATATTCTAATACTAATTGCTGCAAAACGGAAACAGAAGAAATATACTTCTTTTTCTTGATGAAAGAAGAGACTCTAATCTTTCGTTTGGTAGGTTCCATGTTTTTATAGCAATAGAACACAATATTCTGTGGGTCTTGCGTCTGTGAAAATGGCTGCGAGTGAATGAGTTAAAGACGAAGATTAAATAAAAAAAATCTTCTTTAGGATATGTTCTCTGCACTTCCCACAAGTGTAAAAACGGTATTGCAATTAATGTCACGTTTGTGGAATATGACTCAAGCAGCAAAATCCACCTGTTTTTATTCATCTCAAGGAGCGGCCATTTTGCCACTTGCTGTATTTAGATCCGTTTACATATATGAATTATGTTAGGTATGATGGAGCTTTCAAATAAAATGCAAACCATTCACCACCCAGTCAGCTGACAACTTTATTGTTGCGGTGATGGACTAGCCCAAAACCCTTTTTCTGTGCCATTCAATAACATGACATGAGGTAAACCCTTGCACAACCCTTGTCCACACGGCCATTGTAGGAAAAGAAGCTTGTTAATGTAATATTAATGAATAACTTGACCTTACTACTTTCTGTCGGCCAGATCCTCCAATCGTTATTTTCAAGTGTTTGAATATATATTTGAGTTCATCCAGCTAGTATAAGGTTGATGCTTTGTGAGTAAGTGCTGTACAAGATGCTTTTTCATACTTGATCATGATCAGGCCAAAACTGCTTTTTTCGTTTTTCCAATCCAAACTGAATGTGAATCAGACTTCAATTAAATTCCGCAGTTTTTTCAACAGGGCTATTTCTTGACATCTTGGGCTCTATTTCCGTAGACGGCGCACCTGCACCGTGGCGCGAATGTCGGCGTATCCTGATTTTCGAGTCAGCGCAAGGCACACCGCTTATGTTTGCCGATTTGGGCATCGATCTTTCAAGATGCACCCAACGGAGGGCGGATTTGTTGACAGAAAGTCTACTCAGACCATGTCTAAATACTAGCACAGCTCGTTTAGAGTGTTTTTTGTCACAGACAGACAGCTTCAGAGTTCCCGCCGACATGTATGGTGGATGTCAGATGTATGTCATTCGTAAATATGCCAACGAATCCCCTGTGAATCATTTTAGCTACTATATATTTTAAAATCATCCCCTTGGGTGGCACAGCTATGTTGGGGACACAAAAATGCCCACCCAATTCACAGCGTAGATGTGCTTCTGCCATGTCGAGACTATAGTACACTGCATTTAAAGGCGATATGTTGACCACGATTAACTCATTCACTGCCATTGACGGCTATAGACGTCAAAAATTCATTTGAACTATTTCTATTAGTTTAACACTTTTTCCACTTTTGTTAATAAGAGTATGAAACCCACTCCCCAAAAATATTGTACATTTAGAACAGTTATAAAATGTGTGATAAATCGTGAGTTAATTATTGAAGTCATGTGATTAATTACAATTTTAAATTTTTTTATTGCCTGGCGATTAAAATTTTAAATTGTAATTAATCGCATGAATTCACTAGTTAACTCACGATTAATCACAAATTGTATATCTGTTCTAAATGTTCAATTAAACAAATCTAGGTTTTCACACTCTTAACAAAAGTGGAAAAATGTTAAACTAATAGAAATAGTAAAAAAAAAATTTTGACGTCTATAGCCGTCAATGGCAGTGAGTGAGTTAATTTAATGTCTAATATGACACTGCAGCACAGCCCACAGAATTTAGCGTGACGGGCAGTAGTTACGCGAGTCATGAAAACAGAGCCACTTAAAGGGGAAGTCGACCCCCCAAAAAAAAATTCTTGACAATAATATGTTCTATGCAGCCTCGCTAGTTTAAATATGGCATTCTAGTTAATGTTGCGTTAGTGGAATATGAGATAAACAGTCAAATCCAGCATTTTTTTTAATCAGTATCAGAAGGCGGCCATTTTGCCACTTGCCTGTTGAGTGAAAATAGTCAGGTTTCCACCCAATTGTTTTGAATTTTTTAAAGCGAATTTACTTGAAAGTATGCGATTTATTCCCGTTTCCATCTGTTCTTACTTTTGCGAATATTGAGAGGGGACTCCGCCGCTGTAGGTGGCGGTATACAACATTAAGAGATGTGATCCACCAGTAATTTGAAAGAAGAAGACCAGGAAGCGACTGCGCCGTCGTATGAGTTAAATTCTTGATAAACCCTAGCGTTTTTTTTTTGCTGTTTTCTATCTAAAATAGCATTACTATTCTCTTCTTTAAATAATTCCAAAAAGATTTCTGTTTCGTTGTCCCCCGCAAACATACCTTACTTTATCATCCGACATTACTTTGAGACTACAAACGTACGTGCGACGTGTATCCGGTCTCGCCAGCGATTATTTGCAAAACCTGTTTCCATAGCATAAATTCACTTTTTTTTTTTTTTTTATATGCTTCAATATCTGCCCCCTCTACGCGTAAAAACGTTTTGGCGAATTATGGGCCCTTTTTTTAATTTCTAGCGTTTCCATTCAGTTTTATTTTCGCATTTCTTGAAAATTTGAATAAAAATGGGTGGATAGAAACCAAACTCATGACATTACAGTTGCTCAGGTAACAACCAATCAATAGCACAGCTTTAGAAAACAGCTGTGCTGTGATTGGTCGTTGCCTGAGCCCTGAGCAACTATGATGTCATCTTCAGTCGACAGCAAGTGGCAAAATAAAATAAAAATGGCTGGATTTTGCTTCATAACTCATATTCCACAAATGCAATAATCAGAATTTCATGTTTAGACTCGTGACGTAACATATAACATTGTCAAGAAATGTTTAAGGTTGACTTCCACTCACAACTTAAGACCACCCTCGTCTTTCTTACATTATAAAGGCTTGCTTTATCGTCATTAAGTTCTTAATATTCAAATGTCAGTACTTAATAAAGTCAGTTAGTATAAATAAATCTATTTACATAAATGTACAGTTTTAGAATGGCGGTGCACACACCCACACAAATTCCCAGATGCAGGATAGAAAAATAGTAAATCTCATGCATTATCTTCACTGCAGTGGTAGCCGGTGACGATCTTTAAATACACATTGAGCAAGATCAAAACCGGTGTGCTAGTTCTCATCCTTACAATGAGTCAAAGAGACTTCGTCATTTGGCTGATTTGTTCCCATGCTCGCTGTTTATAAAAAACGACATGTGTCCTCGCAGGATCTGGAGGTACTTCTGTTCTGGATTTGGCAGCATATTCCTCACATTGCTTATATTCCACATTCGCTCCCCATCTGTGAAACAAAATGGTGCTTCACGCTTGTCGCCAGTGCTTAACCACCTTTTGCCACCATGGTGTCCTTGGATAAGTAAACCACCCAGTATACCATGTTAAAAGCCCCAAAGGACACTGGGAAGAGGATCCGCGCATACTTGTCAATTTTGCTGGTTCCGCCCATCCCGGCAGTGGTGGGCTGGGAGCACGGCGTCTGTTTTAGCTCCGCTTTGTTCCCCATCATCTGGAGGCGCTCCAGTTTGGGCCCCAGCAGATGCTGCAAGGAAGCGGAGGTGGCGTTCTGCTCGCACGGCGTCCCCGCCGCCACGTCTGGCGTGGAGGCTGCGACCTGAGGCGTGTTTTTCACAAGCTGTTTTTCTTCCGGTGACGAATCCACGCTCGGCACGCTCTCCGATTTGGGGCTGGAGCGGGAGAGGGTGGACGAGCTGCCGTTGACGCCGCTGTTGAGAGGTCTCGGCGGCCGGGCTCGTCCCACTCCTGAGATGTTGCTCGTGGACTGGGCTTGCTGGTGGTTGCGCGCGTCTTGCTGGGAAATGTAATTCATCCGCTTCCTCAGGTTACCGTTAGTGTCTGGGTTTTGCTGTGAAAGCAAAGAAGATGTCAGTTGTATGGGATGCAATAATGAACTGTAACCTACAAACAGTTGCGTTGTCATTCGTATGAGTTCACACTAGTGGTGAGTTTAGGTGGTGATTTTGGAGTCACCAGGGGTTGTCTTATTTCCTAAATAATATTAAACTCACAAAAAGAGACATAGCAACTGACAAAATAATCACATTATCGTCATAGGGGACATAGTAACTGCACAAGACTAGACAACCTAAGAGTGGCTAATACATCATCACGCATTATCATTATGGGACATATACATTATCATCATAAGGGACATAGTAACTGCATAAACAACCGGCAACATCATATTTTCACCATAAGGGATATAGTAATTGCATAAGACTAGACAACATAAGAGTGCCTAATACATCATCATACATTATCATTATGGGACATAGTAACTGCATAAACGGACAACATCATATTTTCACCGTAAGGGACATAGCAACTGCATAAGACTAGACAACCTAAGAGTGGCTAATACATCATCATCATACATTATTATTGTGGAACATATACATTATTATCATAGGGGACATAGTAACCACATAAACAACTAACATTACATTTTCACCATAAGGGACATAGTAACTGCATAAGACTAGACAACCTAAGGGTGGCTAATACATCATCATCATACATTATCATCGTGGGACATATACATTATTAACACAAGGGACATAATAACCGCATAAACAACTGACAACATCACATTTTCATCATAAGGGACATAGTAACGGCATAAGACTAGACAACCTAAGAGTGGCTAATACATCATCTTCATACATTATCATCGGGGGACATATCATACATTATTAACACAAGGGACATAGTAACTGCATAAACAATGCTATGACCTGGTCCAAAACACAGTCATAGCACAAGGAGCAGAATGGCGTGGCTTTAAAAAAAAAGTTTTTTTTTACAGATGATAATAAGCTACTTTTTATTTCTTTACTTTGCTTTGTTTATGCATTATTTTAAAAGTACTAGAAGCAAAGGAGAGAGTTGTCAGAAGAGACAGAAAATTATAGATGAGTATGTTAAAGGAGCTGGATGTTCCCTTGACGACAGTTGCCCACGCTATTCAGAAATGTGTCCATGTGTGTATTTAGTTGATTTCTGAATTGTAAAAACACCTTGCATTTCCTGTACTGTAAAGTTGGCGCAGTGTAAACCTTGTCATATTGATCTGATTACAGAGGCCGTCACACAGATGGCCTTCATCATCAAGCAGACGTCGGAGTAGGCAATGCAGATGTCACGTTTCAAGGATTTCAACCATTTCACACAAGCTTAGGACAGAAAGGAGGTAGTATGGAGTCGAAGAAGCTTATCCTTTGGGAGTTGATGTTTTCCAGCAGGCAAAAGTGCGAAAGCATTTGCAGAAATAATCCACCCCCACCCAACCTTTGAAACGGAAAATATGCCATGTTTTTGTGTCCAATGTGGACGTCGGAGTCGTGCACGCGTTGGCTTGTCATCATGAAAGGTGTGAAATGCTATCAAAGTGAACCGTTACGCCAAATCTTTTCTAAGGTCAACAGGACCTGCTTTTGCGTAAAACAGCATTTCCGCCCGCCAACAGCGAGGCATCTCCGAAACCTATACAGATGTAAGCGGGCTGTGTTGCCGTGGCAACCTACTTAATCCACCGAAGTGCTGTTGTCACCCGACTGCATTCAGGCGTGATTACGCCACGGTGGGATTTGGACTGGAGGGGGCAATTTAAAGAAGTCAGTGCGTTACTGATCACTGAACAGGAATTCCAAACTTTTACAAGAAGCACTTGAATATGACAGAACCGAGCGCATCTCTTTACGGAAGCTTTTAATAGCTTATTGATATGAATTCAGTCCTCCTCTTTGTTAATGCTCATTCCTGACAGTATAGTCAGAAATAGCAACGAGAAATGCTATATCTCATGTGGCGTCTTTAAAGTTAAGAAGCCTTGATTCAGTCTCAGCCCCCCCCCCCCCCCCCGCCTTCACATACATATTGTTTTGCTTTGAATAATCTACGGATGGTATGACGGAGTCTAAAAGCCTGACATTATTATTAATGATCCAATTTCACTTAATTTGCTAATTGTAAACACAAATAACTGTTTTTAAAGAGAGATTTTGCACCTTTTCATACCAATCTCTTTAAACTGCACATTTATGTCTGTGTCTGCAAAAGAATGGATGTTTATATGTAATGTATATCAAAGAAAATAACACGGAGGGCTCTATTTTTGTAACCGGCAAAAATCCTATGCGGCGCGAGACCATTGAAGAACGAAAAGCATTCTTTGCCATTTTGAAGCATCATTTGAATTCCCATTTTATGACGCGCATGTACGCCCAGTGTCTCAATATCTATCCATTCATTTTCTACAGCAGACGTGCTGGATTCCAGCTGACTTCAGGAAAGAGGCGGAGCACGCCCTTAGACTACGTTTCAGGTAAAGATCCGTTTGTTGGCCCAAAAATCTCATCCTTGGCCACTTCAGGTCACTCAAAGGTCCAGTAAGCACATTTTGCAAGAGTTGTGCAGTGTAAGCGCTCCTCTAAGCAAAAACGCTCTCAGATTATCTGCCACGCTTATCTTTGAGGGACACGACGACATTTACCTGCAGTATTTCCTCCAAGTCCTTGACCTTGACCGGCGTGCTTTGGGGTACAGGGGGGCATTTGGCCGGCTTCTTTTTGGCCCGCTCGAGCTGCGCGTTGGTGAAGTAGTTGACGGCAGCAAACTCGATGAGGGCGGAGAAGACGAAGGCGAAGCAGACTGCAATGAACCAATCCATGGCCGTGGCGTACGACACCTTGGGGAGGGAGTGGCGAGCGCTGATGCTGAGAGTCGTCATGGTCAGCACGGTGGTGATGCCTTCAGGGTTCAAAAAGAAGAGTTTGCGGGTAAGGAAATGGCAGACGTTAAGTGATGTCGGATGTTAAACTCAATTTGCTTTGGACTCAGCTCATCTGACACATTAAAGCAAGCACAACGGCTTTGTAATGTATGTCTAAAATAGAAACTGCATCAAACGCACTTTTTCAACATTTATGGGCAGCGTTTCAAGCCCAACACTGTGCTTCTACAAATGAGTAATCGTTCGATTTTCCATGCCACATGTTCTTATTAGTGTCATTGGTACAACGGGGCCTATCCTTTTTGATTTAGGGCAAGAGGTGGCTTACAACCTGGACTAGTTGCCAGTTAACTCAGTCAAAAATTCATTTGAACTATTTCTATTAGTTTAACATATTTTTACATTTTTGTTAACAAGAGTATGAAAACCTAATATATATATTTTGTTCATTTAGAACAGATATAAAAATTTTATGATTAATCGTGAGTTAACTAGTGAAGTCATGCGATTAATTACGATTACAAATTTTAATTGCCTGATTCCCCTAATTTTTAATAATCTTTTATTTTTATATATATATATATATATATATATATATACTTTTTTTTTTCTAATAATCTTTTTTTTTATAAGGAAAAGATTATTAAAAATTTAGGGCGTCAAGGGGATTAAAAATGTTTATCGTAATTAATCGCACGACCTTACTAGTTAACTCACGATTAATCACAGATTTTATATCTGTTCTAATACAATAAAAAAAAATCGAGGTTTTCATACTCTTGTTAACAAAAGTGGAAAAAATGTTCAACTAATAGAAATAGTTCAAATGATTTTTTGACGTCTATGTGAGTTAATCACGGCTTTTAATTCCTTCCACTTCTTTGACAGGCCTCTACTTCTACATAATTAAACCGATTCACATTATTCCAATTTAAACTAATTCCCAAAATTCACGCCACAGGGGCTAGTATTTTATTCATTCCAGATATTCACAGTTTTTCTGAAATTCGACATTGAAATTTAAATCATTGAGCTCATTACTTCACCCTGGGATTGATTTCCAACATGCCAAAACGTACCCACTGCCCGAAAGTTCAACAATAAATTCCCTATTTATTCTTAAGTCATTTATTCATTCATTTAATTTAAAAGACATTCACATACGTTCACATAAGTTCAAGACAATCATTCAGCTTCTTCAATTCTCCTTGGGAATTTTTTTTTAGCATAAAGCTAAAGGACACAATGTAATGAATCTGATGGAATGTCACATTGTTGCTGTCACGGTGCCATGAAGAAATAGACGAGATGAATGCGCATGCGAGAGTGTATACAAGGTCATGTGATGCGCCCACAAAAAATAGAAAGATGCTCTCTCTATATGCTAACGGTGCACCACTCGTCCTCTGTGTCTTTAACCAATAGCGATAATTGAATTTAGAGAAAATCTCCTTCACATTGGCAGTCCACAACATTCTGTGTGCCACAGAGTCCTTCCTCAACATAAATGCAACGCCTTGCGTACGGAGGGAGGTGACCGCTATATAATTGCATGTCAATCAAAGGCAACCAAATGAGAATTCCAGGTAAAATGTGGCTTGTGGATGCAAAATGAGTATATTGACATATTTATCAGCAAAAAATGTTGGTGCCCTTCCATTAACTCATTCACTGCCATTGACGACTATAAACGTAAAAAAAAAAAATTTGAACTATTTCTATTTAACTTTTTTTGTTTGTTAAGAGTATGAAAACCTAGAAATGTTGTTTATTGTACATTTAGAACAGATATAAAATTGTATTAATCGACAGTTAACTAGTGAAGTCATGCGATTAATTACAATTAAAAAAAATTAGATGCCTGACTAGATGATTTTTAAAATTAGGGGCGTCAGGCGATTAAAATTTTTGTTAATCGTAATTAATCGCATGACTTCAATAGTTAACTCACGATTAATAACAAATTTTATATCTGTTCTAAATGTACAATAAAAAAAGTATAGGTTTTCATACTCTTGTTAACAAAAGTAGAAAAAAATGTTAAACTAATAGAAATAGTTTAAATGATTTTTTGACGTCTATAACCGTCAATGACAGTAAATGAGTTAAGGAATGAAAAACCTGCAGTGGTCACTAAAATATCTTTGGAATTCGCTAAAATGCATATTTGACAAGTCACAAAGTTTCTGGGAGAATGTCTTTCAGAAGAGATTCAGTTTTATTGTTTTTACGTTTCGCTAATAGCAGTGGTTAGACAATATGATTATTCAAATATTATTTAAAACACTGACCATAATATTAGCAAAACTTTTGATGGGGAAAAAAAGACTACAGTATTTATATTTAGTATCCCGGGTGAGATTGAGTTTGCCCTTTACATTTCTATTATTATTGTGGGATTCTCCTTTTTTTTTTTTTTGCTCCTATTTGTCATGAGCTGAACTCAAAGATCTGGCACTTGTTAAATGTACGCAGTAGGTCTATTAGGCCCCAAATTTGTCTTGAACTTCTCCTTTGCCGAGATAATCCATCCACCCTGGTTTCTTTTGATGAGATTTACTTTTATTTCATGATTTGTCATGTTTTCCCTCACTTTTTTTCCACATCTTGTCTTGGGTTTTTAGACTTTTGTTGATTTGGAATTTTTTATTATTCCAAAGACAAAGACCAATCACATAGATAAGACTACAATAGGTGAGCTAAAAAGGTCGGCAACATTCAAGAAAATAATTTACTGGAGTGTTTAGCCTGAAGTAAACATTTTGTGGGTAAGAAGTAATAAAGATAAACATTGTGGGAATATCTGATTATTATTCTTAAAGGTCGCTAAGATCACGGGCAAACATTTAAATATAGAATTCGGCTCAAAAACAAATTGTGTACGTTCAACTGAAAAAAAGTTTGTTAAATCGGTTCACAGCTTGTTGTTTGAGCTGCACAACTTCCATCGCCATCATTTTAGTTGGCTCCACTGTACTTAAAAGGTGCACCAAAATGACTTGTGTTCATGTCTAATCTTAGCTTTCAAAGAACACAGCAGAGCAGCTCTTGATATCCGCCGTAATTACACAGAAAGAGGAGGCACTCCAAGCAAATTAACAGCCAGCCAAAAGGTTGGAGACAACGAGGGAAGGTCCACGTACCGAAAACCGTGCGCGCCGGGACCGACTCTTTATTGATCCAGAAGGACACTTGGGAGAGGATTACTGTCATTATGCAAGGGATATACGTCTGAATCATGAAGTAGCCCAGTTTCCGTTTCAAGTGGAAGAAGACCGTCATCACCACATATTCACCTGCAGGATCAACACAGAGGAATTAGCATGAAGAACAAAACATTCGGACAGATTTCACTCATGAAAGCTTTGGGTCGTTACAAATGATCATCTTGATGCTACTAAAAAGCGCCGACATTTTTAATAGGATACGCAAAGACAGCTGACAACGTGTCCCTCGCGCCAAAAGAAGGGAGCAGACAAGCGCAAGAAATGCAACACAAAGTGGCAGCAAGTCATATTGACGAGGGTGAAAATGGTGAAAGTCTGCGCGAGTCTCACCTGTGATGGATTTAATGCATTCGCTGGAGACCGTCTGGCCGATGAGGTCGTACTGAACCAAGCTGGAGGACTCGGGGGGGACCTCCACGGAGTGCTCGGGCCCTTTGGTCCAAGTATAGATCATCTCTGTTTTCGGGTAGGCATCTGTGCGCAGTAAAGAAACATCGCTGAGTGAAAGGCGGCTAATGCTAACATGCTGCGACTGAGCAAACTTTTAAGGACGTCTCTGACGTCACTCGCTTGGTTTTCGTCACAGGAACTTGCGATTTGTTTGAAACTTAAAGCCTAAGATTAGAGCCTTATTTTTGGACTCGCATACATGTCGGCGATCACGTCTGAAAATGGCAACCATTTTAAAGGCCAGTTCAAAGTTAAAAAATGTTGGTAAATATTATTGTAGATATTTATCCACATTTTCGAAATTTGGATGAAGTGAAAGTTGAAGTAATCTGCCTCAACTAATATTTGACAAATCGTTTCTTAATATGACACAAACCAATGATTTAAAGTGGTCCTAAATTCAAATTGGCGTCATTAATTAATGCAAATGATCAGTTTTATCTGAAACCTTTTTCTTGAATGTTGTAGCAAGCAAATTTTTTTAAGGTCATCTCAAATCAAGTTTGAAAGGTGTCAAAACTTTAAATGGGAACAGAAATATTTTTTCAAATAATGGAATAAATAAAAACACCAAATCTGTATGGACATTTGAGTGACTACAATTTGTGAATTTTGAATTTTTCTTATTGAAAAAATATTCTGACACTTGTTTAAGTACATTTAGTAAAAATTTCGCATTCATTTATATTAATGTATACATGTTGTATTATTTGAAGTTACAAAAAAAATGTTAAGATAAAATGTGAGTAGATGGACGGACGGACAGATAGATAGATACATACATACATACATACTCTATTGTGTTTGTGGAATATGAATTAAGCAACAAAATCCACCCGTTTTTATCCATCTCGGGGCGGCCATTTTGCCACTTACTGTTGACTGAACCTGACATCACAATTGCTCGGGGCTAGTGTAACGCCCAATCACGACTCACCTGTTTTCTGAGTTTGGTCATGTGACATTCGCAAGCTGAACCGTGACAAGTCGTTACACAAACAATTAAGCACTTGTGATGTCATTTTCAGTCAACAGCAAGTGGCAAAATGGCCGCCACCTAAGACGGATAAAAACAGGTGTATTTTGCTGCTTAATTCATATTCCACAAAGACAGTATTAATAAGAATATCATATTTAGGCTAACATATTATATTAAAGAAAATGTTTGACTTGACTTTTTTAACACAAGTACTTAAGTACCGAGTACTTTAAAAAAAAAAAAACCTGCTGACATCACCACATAAAAAAAAAAAATGCCATAACTTATTTCATATCAAGATGGCGTTTTATGTCTCAATGTTTCCCTCAGAGTACTTTGGCCACTCAATAAATGCACAACAAAATGACAGCTGTCTTTGCCTTCCACTCCCTATGGGACTCCGCACCAGCAGGATACCAACTGTGCTGCCAAAATGAAATGACTCTGGTGTGTCATGGAGTGCGCACACAAGTCCAGATGGAGAAGCAAAAAAGAGAGCGTGGGGGAACGAAGGCAGAGGAGAAAGAGGGGGAAATGAGCACACACACACATATGTACGCCAGATATGGAAAATAGCTGCATAGGTCTTTGCTATCCCGGGGCACAGGAAGGGATTCTGACCTTTCCTTTGCTTCAGGCCACATCACATCCAGGGTCGTTTCCTCCTGACTGGAGGTGAGCACCAGGAGGACAAGGAGGGGGGGTGAAAAAGGATGACAATAACCGAAAGATGGGAATTTGTCCTCTACAATGTCATCGTGCTGCGTAATTGACGAAGATTGGCCGAGAGCAAAGACAAACGTGATTTCCATTCCTTGTTTCTCTTTTGCTGATAGAATCTCTAAATGGCTGCTTCGCTCCGATAAGAATGAGCTGCTCTATTTGAGTAGCTACTTTAATTGAGATAAGGCATTTTTGCTGACCAGTAGACCCGCCATAAACAATGGTGCTGAGTTGAGCTTTCATTGTTCGCTGCTAAGTGCAACAATTGAAACACGCCATTATTTAGTATTAACAGACTGACATTTATTTTGTGCTTTTCAGCAAAGGATCCATTTCAGCGCCAAAATGGGAACAGTCGTGATTGAGGTTGTTTTTTTCTTTTTTTTCTGTGCAGCACGCACACACACAAACGCTCGCGCAAAACTTACAGCTTCCAAACTTGAGGGGGCACGCGTGTCCATCCATGGGGAAGTTCACAAGCTTCATGGGACATTCTGCGCTAATTGTCAATCTAGAAAGACAAATGCAATTCCGGCAATAATTAAACACGTGCGCATTTTTGTTCAAATACCAAAGACACATTTTCACACTGTTACCATAAATGTCAATTCATAGCGGAATACATTTTTCAATAAGCAGCAAAAAATTATGCTCTGCGTTTTGCTAACTTTTCAAGTTTTGAAGCTCAACACTCATGGATGGCCCTGACAAGAAATCAAACTTTGACCTCTGACAAGCTTTTGATGAGGTTTGAATTTGGCCATATATGCAAAGTGACACTATACATTATATACTAATTATCTTGTGTTTATCAACTGTTCTATATTAACTCTTTTACTGCCAAACGTTATCCAAAAAACAACCTCGGCAGTGCCAGGCGATTTCCAGCATTTTAACTTATCTTTCAAAGCAAACAAAATATTGTGTACTTTGACTGCATAAAACTTTCATTCTTTCATTAGAAAAAAAAGTATGTTTCTACTTTATTCCGTTCTTTAGTAATCACCATTCGAAAATAGGTCATTTGAGTGACATTGAGCGAAAATTGAAAAGATGAGAAAACAAGCTTTTTGTGAAAAGATACATTTTCTGCACAACAGTGACTTTGACACTAATAGTTTTTGTTCAGTGACGCTCTGTGAATTAGATTTAATGTGACAAAGGCTTTGATCATTCACGTCATCCTTGAAAACGTTCTATTTCATCAGATTGGTCATGTTTCAATGTAATTCCATACTAATGGAGCCCATTGAAAAGTGATACAATGCTGCCATCTGCTGGCCATAGTTAGCGGGTGTTTGTGATTTCACAAGTCCATTGAGTAGGCAGCGCTGCGCAACAACTTCCACTGCCCATTGAGGAAAAAAACTTACTAAACGTCAATTAACGTTTTTGGCGGCATCCATTTGGATTTTAGTATACGTCATCAAATGTTTTTGGCAGGAAAAGAGTTAAACATGAAAAAATGCCGGCTGGATTGACAAAGCAACCAAAATTAGTAAATTTGTGATGTACTGGCCATCAGCTGACCGTCATAAAAATGATTTCTTGACAACTGTAACCCATTAAGAGGATTTAATAGCCATTAAAAAAAACAGGCTGACTGGAGTATGCCCACCAAGCCTTCCAGAAGTTTTTACGACTTGCACCTGCGATTCAACAAAGCCGCTATTGTTCCAAAAGGTCAAGTTCATACTGTATGTTTTAGTTCACTCTAGTGGTTACAAAAAACATCAATATGTTAATAAGAAGATTTGTTGAAATACCAATAATGTCAGTGTGTTACACCTCTGGGTCAATGAAGTGCAGGTAATGGGCTTTGATATTAGGCTATAGAAACAAATGTTTTTTGTTTGTTTTTTGCTTTTTCATTTGCAAACAAAGCACCTCATATCTATGTTTTTTCAATAAACCATTGTGTTCAGCTTGAATCTCGGCCGGGTCATTTTAATTTGATTCTGAGTACTTCGTTTTTTTGCAACCTGATTTGGCATATCTTGCCCCGGGGCATGGACCAACGGACCAGTTGGATCCATCACCCCATCTCCCGGGAACATGTCTACCTGCGACAACGCTTTGAATTATTGACTCCCTATTCTGGATGCTTGTTTTAAATAGAAAACCCCACGAAGGCTCGTCTCACAGGACCTCATGGTGTAAAGAATGGTTCCGTTCTTCATGATGCGGAACAGTTTGTTGGGCGCCGTCATGTTGTGGGCAACTGACTTCTTGCCGTTCCTGAAGAAAGTGTCTGGCGTCCAAACTTTGGTCACCATCAAGTTGTTCAGCCTTAAAATCTCAATCGGACCCTCGTACATTAGCCTGCGGTCCACCCACGTCTGACGAAAGAACACGTCCATTGTGTATTCCTAACACGTGAAAATGGACAAACAAGGCAAAAATCTGATTACATTTTGTCATTTAAAAAATGATTGTATTAATTATTTATTATTGTATTCTCTCTAGAAAAAATAATAATAATTAAAAAATAAAATACAATAAAAAAATATATAATTTTATGACAACCAAGTCATGTAACTGATTCGGGTCATGGCACCAATTGAAAAGTGCTAAGCATACTTTTACCCGTCCTATACTGACAGTAACTAACAGAAGACTGCATATTCTCGTAGAGCCCTTTTCTGCCAGATGCGGAAGAAGATTTAATCCGTCCAAAATGGTTCCAATTCTTATACTGTTTTGGCCAGCTCCCACACAGAGCTGTTAAATAAACCAAGTCGTAAAACCGTTTGTTCATCCAAACTAGGTACTCTGTGATAGTGATGTGAAACGGAGAAGAACAAAAGGTTGAGTGTTTGGATAATGTGTCTCCCAAATCGTTCACTCCAAAAAAAAAAAAAAAAGACTTGCAAAAGAGGTTGGTATTTAACTTTTTAGTAAAATTTTCCTATATTTAGGCACAATGCTGTGTAATTTTTGCATAATGTTACACTGACTTGCAATATTATTTTCATGAAAACTTAGACCCACTTTGCTGTACTGTACTTAAATGGTAGTCATTACAGTGGTACTCAGAGTATTTTTTTAGGGGGGGGGGGGGTTAGGGTGTAGCACATACTTGCCAATTTTAGATCATCATGTGTGGTGTCTTTTTAAAGAATTGGTTAACTCATTCACTTCCCTAAATTCATTTAAAAATAAATAAAACAAATTAGGGGTGACAAGCAATTACTTTTTTTAATGTAATTAATCACATGACTTAACTAGTTAACTAATGATTAATCAAAATGTTTATATCTGTTCTAAATGTACAATAAAAAAAAGTATAGGTTTTCATACTCTTGAAAAAAAAAATGTAACTAATAGAAATAGTTACAATTATTTTTGGGACGTTTATAGCCGTCAATGGCAGTGAATCAGTTAAGATGTAAAAATAAATACATTTAAAAAATGGTCTGCATGTACCCCGCTAGACTGAACTGCAGAAATGCAAGTGTCCCTCACGATTCCCTGTTGTTGTTTTTTTTTAAGTAACTTCGAGTGAAATGCTTGAAAGTTGTCAAAATTAGTGTGCATACCATTTCAACATCTGAGACGGGACCAAAACTTGTCACATAAATGTCTGTCTTGACCTCAGTCACGGGACCTGATGAGACAGCAAATCACATGTTCAACTTTAAATGACCCCCAAGTCGCAATCCATTAGTCTTTTATTCACACTTCATATTTTGTGAAAACAGCTCTCATCTCCTCATGGGCCTTCAGTCTGTCAGGATGAAGTCAGAAAGCATGCACTCTGCCACATCCGCCTAATGGATGTTTAAAAAAAATAATAATAATTGCTTGAAAAACATAATCCTGTTTGATTTTCCTCCCTGAATCAAAGTGGACTTGACTGAAGTCTTTACAGTGGGGGGGGGGGGATAAAGCTCCAGATGATGCGCTATAATGCAATGACAACATAAACACGCACATGCTTGAGAAACAAATCTGCACTTTTTGCACTTGAACTGTGCATTAAGCGTTTGTCCCGCAACACGATTATGTAACCACGCTGGGAATAAACGTGCACTCTTATAGGCTATGGGATAATATACCGTTTAACATTGCGTGGGTCGTGATGTCCCGTTTGGAGGTCGAATTAACCCAAGGTGGGAGGGATGTCGTCACAAAGTTCTCGGAAAAAAAAAAAAGAGCACTGCGTCATTTAATTATTTGATTAATATCATTTATATGAATGCTATTTATGAGCACGGACGTCATTAAAAGTAAAGTTCGTGAGTTCAATGGCTCTGTCGGTTGTAATTAAATGCTGCGTCGGTTTGCCTAAAATGCGTGCTTCCATATGGTAAAAGTAGAAAAGCAGGATATAATTGGAAGCAATTGATACGTACCTCCGAATCCAGGTCTCAGCCTGTTATCGTAACCGTCCAGAAGCCGGTCTAAAATCCGCGTAAAATTCTCCGGATAGATCCTGTCATCCTTCCTTGTCTGTCCTGTGGTGCTCTTAACACTAGACATGAAAATCGAACAATTAAGAGTTTTTAAAAAAAAAAAAATGGAAAAGAAAGGAAAAAAGGAAGTTTCGGAAACCCACGACAAATTTGGGACTCACCAAGTCGCCAAAGAGAAAAAGTAGACGAGAGTCATAATAATAAAAACGGGGTGCGTCGCCGTCACCATCGCCTTCGTATTGGCAGAAAGCATCTTCGCATGCCATACTTCAAGCTTCTTCACATCTCCTCACTTTCCAGGTGCCCTCTTCGAGGGGAGGACGAGGAGGAACTGAGGTCAGATGGAGCAACTTCTCCCCCGGCCGCAGTCTCTCTCCTGCCGCCGCGGACGCGCCAAATACGCACGCACCTTCAAGCCCGGTCTCACCTCCCTCCAGCCTGGATTTCAGATGCTGCTCCTTTTCTTTCCACTTGCATCCACGGAAAGAAGCGAATCCGCCTTCTGCGTGGTGGTGTCACCCTCCCTTTTCCTCTCAGCATGCCTATATACGCTGTTCCCCCGTTCTCTCGCTCTCAAACATGCTTTGGTCAAACGTTGCTTTACATGAAGCCTGACTTTCACAACATAAAGGAAAGAGGCAATTAACATGAGCAAAATATGCTCAGCATTTGTTGCTCACGCGTGGCTGTGACCTCCCCTGCTGCTTTGCATATTACGCGTTCTCCCGTCGGGAGTATTTTGCGCAACTTTTATCCTGGAAAATCAGATACATCTCCTGTACGGTATGTAATTTCAAAAGGTTCGAGTATTACTATTAAGCATTTTCTTTACACTAATATGTTTTATGCACACCCCCCATAAATCTAAACACAGGTATTCTGATTAATGGGGTAGATGCCACGGACTTCCGACTTCCGGGTTTTACACGTCAGCGCCGTTTCCGGCCACTGCTGGCCGCGTTCCAACACTCGCACCCCCCACCCCTCATCGGCGGGAGGGCGTCTCGGACACTGAGACAGAGACTACACACTCGCAGCCTCGCACCCGTCGGGGCGGAAGCGCAAGTACTGGGACGCGGCCCTCGCCTCGCAAACCGGAAACGGAAACAAAACTGGTGGTTGAAAACTCAGAAGTCCCGCCTCCTCTTTGGCATATAGTCCATTTTGCGTTTGTAGAACATGAATAAAGATGCAAAATCGACCCGTTTTATCCATTTCACGGGTGGCCATTTTGCCACTTGCTGTCGACAGAAAATGATGTCACAGTTTGTCAGGTAGCGACCAATCAGGCTCAGCTTTGTGAACATCACATGACCAGGGTAATAATGGAGCTCAGCGGTGTGCTGCGCTGGCATCCTGGATGATTAAAATTATTTTTGCAATTTTTTGAAGCAAATTGTGTGGACTTAGATCATTTGGACTGCACTGTAGCTTTTGTAATACATTTTTTGTATTATACGTACGTCTGCAGTCAGTCCGGCCGCCTGGTGATTGTTCGTTGAGGAGTTGTAGGCCTACTGGATTCCAAATTGTCTGTTGAGCGGCAGAGTGGGATTCAAATGGGTCAGTCTTGTCGCAATACACACGCACACACACAAACGCACAGGTAATGGAAGTGGGACAAGCCACATGCTGCTTCACAGATTTCTCTGCACCTGGGGGGTGGGGGGGTCTGTGTAAAATGTTATAATGCATATGTGTGTGTGGTTCTCTAGATGAGGTTAATTCTGCAGTATGAAAAGACTTATTGTAAGCGCGTACGCCGAAGAAGCTGCGCAATCGTCGTGGTAAGTTGAGGAAGCATCTCGTGGATTTCTTACATGCGAAGAACACACATTTCCCAATTCCCTGCGCAGCCACCCACCCCAGTCCACCCACAACACACGAGAACAAGGCGGCACTGTGGGGGATGAGTAATACGCATGTGCTTTCTGGGAGAAGGCTTTCATCCGAGAATGTTTATTTCTACTTTATTATTATTGTTTTTTTTTCAATACATTTGATTATTGCAACTTTGAATGGAAAATGATTAGAAGAACTGAGATTTCAGTCATGAGCCAGCAAGACTTTGTTTTTTTTATTGTGCCAAAAAAATAGATTCAATTATTTTGTGTTATTGCAGTGCAATTTCTTAATATGACGGAAACCAATGATTTAAAGTGGTTCTAAATTAAATTGGCTTCATTAATTAATGCAAATGAGCAGTTTTATCTGAAACCTTTTTCTTGGCGTTAACCATTTTTTTGAATGTCGCAGCAAGCAAATTTTTTAGGGTCATCGCAAATAAAGTTTGAAAGGTGTCATTACTTTAAATGAGAACAGAAATATTTTTTTCAAATAATGGAATAAATAAAAACACCAAATATGTACGGACATTTGAGTGACTACAATTAGTGAATTTAGAATTTATCTTATATATTTAAAAAAAAAAATATGACACTTGTTTAAGTACATTTAGTAAAATTATTGTGTATTTATATTAATTTATACATGTATTATTTGAAGTTAAATTTATTTTTTAACATAAAATGTGAGTAGACAGACAGAGAGAGAGAGAGAGAGAGAGAGGGATGGCTCAATAGCTTTATAGCTAGCTCAATAGCTAGCTCGACAGATAGCTATCCATCTATCTAGCAAGCTAGCTATCTAGCAAGCTAGCTAGATAGCTAGATAGATAGATACTTTATTGTGTTTGTGGAGCTAGCTAGGGAACGAGAAAGATACATTTCTTGAAACTCTTCCTGCTTTGTAAACTGTACTCCCTGCAGCACAAATAACGGCTACGATAACCTAGTTTTTTTTTTTTTGTGTGTGTGTGTGTGTGTGTGTGTGTGTGTGAAGGAAGAAGGTAGAATGCAGCAAGCCAAGGCGGCGTAATGCACGGGGTTGAGGGGGCCGTGCTTTAAAGGGTCATCGCATTATCCCATCGGCTTCGTGGAAGGCCCGGTGATGACACACAAACTTTTTCTCTTTTTTTTTTCTGCTCGTCCGCTCTCTCGCATACTCACACACACATCCACACACTCTCCTACTGCTCGTGTATTCAACTCGCTAAAAGTTGCAGTGTAGTGCATCGAAAGGTTTCATTAAAAGGGCAGAAAATATCAAACTGTCAAATTAGACATTTGCTCACCGTAGAGAACAATTTGTTCGGAAATTTTAAAATAAGTTAACTTCGAATATGAATCATTTGAATTTATACAAACTCATCATTTCAATGACAAATCACTGATTGACAGTTGGCAACATTTGGTATGCATTTACCAATGTTGGAATTCGTCGTTCCAAAATTGTATCAAAAGTACAACAAATATTAGAACTGGTCTGGCATCTGTTTTTTTTTTTTTGTCCACCAGTGACCATCGATGTTGAAAATGAAAGCATTAAAGATGAGAATCAGCCCACGGTGGGTATCAAATGGACAGATGGTGCATCTAATCACCTGCCAGGCGGATTTTGCGCCTGCCCCTATACTCGTTACAAAGGACGCCTCCAAGGTGGTCTTGAGTGGCAAACCATCGAGTGCAGGTAGACAACAGACAGGAATAATGGAACGTACGAGCCCGGGTAGTCATTTGAGTTTTGGTCCAACAAGAGAGACTTGCTCGCTGATGTCGTCTGTATTTTGATTGCATTTGGGTGGTAAATTTGAACTTTCTCATAATATGGTTTTGTTTTGATTCAAAAGGGGGGGTTTATATGTTGTGAACGTCACCAATATGCAAATCCCAAATACACCAGGCAATATGATATGATGAGATTGTGCGCGTGTATCAAGAATCTTGCGACCTCTCTTACTGAGGTAGAGTAATTTCCTCACAAATCGAACCCTTGTCACTCCAAAAAGAAATGAAAAATAACCCAAACGTTTACTGAGGGCGTCGTCGGAAAAAGATATGAACGGCTTCAGCCTGCAAAATAATCACGTGTCCCCTGAAGTCCAACAGCCCTGGATTTCTGCCGTCCCGACTTCCAAGTTTAGAACTTGGCCTCATTTGAAGGGTTAGTTTGGTTCGGGAAGCAATTTTCCACTTTACTGGACTGAGCGAAATACGTGGAAAGTAAAAAAAAGACCACCACCACCACGCAAAAGTAAGGTTCATGCCACAGCTGACATGTGACATCATCACAGCCTTAGAATTTATTAATTAATTAAATATTTGCAGCAGAAAATAGAATATGATGATACAGTAAATATCATTATGCATGGATTTTGAAATTATTTACTTTACAAAAAAAAAACTTTTGTTCTGGAAATTGTTCATTTAACAAAAGTAGGAAGGACTGGGCGAAGAGCATTTTCATCCGCACAAGAGCACATCTGTTGTAAGCGGTGGCTTCTTAATCCCATCAACACAGACATAAAGGAAGCAGTCACACATTTATATGTTAATCCGTGTGACAATTTACAGTAGAATCCGTAGGGGACGTGGCTGGCGGCAGATGCACGAAGAAACATGCCTCTGAAGATGCTGAGAAAATGTTTCCTCTCCGTCAAAAGCAGTACGTGTAAAAGTTTTGGGATGTCTTGATCTTTTCCAGATCCAAACTCTAAATCATCAACACGTACTTGTTTTTACTCCAGCTCAACTTCCCGCGCTCTTCTCCACAGCAGGCCAGCGTCGACCCCCTCCGGCAGCAGCAGATGCAGCCTGGAGACTTCGCTGATCTGTTTTGCTGAGCCATGACAGAAAACGCGGTGATGAAAGTTTCCTTTTTTTTAACGCCATTTACACCTTGGCAGATGTTTGAGTAGAAACAAAAAAAAAAAACAGGCCGGCGTAGCTTGCAGCAATTTAGCAGCAGTGTAGCCTCGAGGGCAGACTTTACCTCACCATAAGATAGTCCACCAAACTGGTGGGGGGCTTCAAACTCAGAGAATCAGGCTAATGACCAATCAGTTTTGTTTGTGTTTGTTTACATTTTTTAAAGTAATTAATCACCAAATATTCCGTAATTAATCGCGATTAATTAATTTTTTTTACTACTATGTTCTACAAAGCTTGTAACATATTTACTTGTGTCAGAATACTATTTTTGCATAGAATGTACCAATAGCTATTATTAGTATTTATAGACATCTTGGTTATTAATTAATTGGGTTATTGATTAACTCATTCACTGCCATTGACGGCTATAGACGTAAAAAATTCATTTGGACTATTTCTATTAGTTTAAAAAAAAAAAATTCCACTTTTCTTAACAAAAATATGAAAACCTAGAAAAAAAATATTGTACATTTAGAACAGATGTGATTAATCGTGAGTTAACTATTGAAGTCATGCAATTAATTAAAAAATGTAAAAAAAAATAATCACCTGACGCGATTTAAAAAAAGAAAAGATTATTAAAAATTAGGGGTGTCAAGCAATTACGATTTTTTATCGTAATTGAATCGCATGACTTCACTGGTTAACTCACGATTAATCACAAATTTGATATCTGTTCTAAATGTACAATAAAAAAATGTAGGTTTTCATTCTCTTGTTAACAAAAGTGAGAAAAAAAAGTTAAACTAATAGAAATATTTCTCATAAATTTTTTACGTCTATGAGTTAATAACCGCTCCAGAGTTATATTTGCACCACTTGCACACTTTACCTCCCCATAAGAGAGTCCACCAAACTGGAAAGCTTCAAACTCCGAGAATCAGGCTAATGACCAATCAGTTTTGTTTGTGTTTGTTTAAAAAAAATTTAAGTAATTAATCACCAAATATTCCGTAATTAATCGCGATTAATCGCAATTGAATCACATATTTGTACTACTATGTTCTACAAAGCTTGTAACATATTTACTTGTGTCACAATACTATTGGTACATAGAATATACCAATAGCTATTATTAGTATCCATAGACATCATGGTTATTAATTAATCCAGTTTTTGATTAATAACCTCAGTTAAGTCATATTTGCACCAAATGTTCCGTCCACTTGCACACTTTACTCCACCAAACTGGAGGAAAAAAACCTTCAAACTCAGATAATCAGGCTAATGACCAATCAGTTTTGTTTGTGTTTGTTTAAATTTTTTTAAAGTAATTAATCACCAAATTTTCCTTAATTAATCGTGATTAATTGCAATTCAATCACTTTTTTTTACTACTATGTTCTGCAAATCTTATGGGAATTGACTTAAATAATCAAATATAAAATATATTCATATTCAGACTGTTCTGTTAGCTTTTTTTTATTTTTTATTGTTGAATACAATGCCTTTTACTGTCAAATGCAGCTGTTGAAAAAAACCCAATGAAAACAGGCATCGCATATTCTTCTCAAAACTAGCATACAGTACTAGTATCTGGTATCCATAGACATCATTATATTTGCACCGAGTGTTCCGTCCACTTGCGCACTTTACAAAGCGGGGAATGCTGCATTGATTGCATCGTGTTTGCGACGCAGGGCTCAATTGACGTTCCTCATCGTGGAAATTGAATTTGGACCTTTGGAAGCTCTCGGTTTCCTGGCCTGATTGCTGGGAAGTTCTCGCTTGGTTTCACCTCTCCATTGAGGCAGCGCTGTATTAATAGGCCCACTTAAAATAGTGTTTATCTCTCAGAGGAGATCCTCAAGAGAGGACCAATGGCCAAATTTCCGACTCTGAGATATAGGCCAGACCGTTACGGGGCTCCGATAGCTTACATGGAATCCCTTCACTTTTCAACTGCAGTGTTATTTAATAACTGATTATTATTATTATTTTTCTGTTTTGGAGGAACTTTTCCTCCTGCTGCCTAAACTTCCATTCCCTTATTATCCATTTTACGTCTACAGGCCTCATTTGCTTTGAGTGTGCTGGTGTGTTTGTGCGAACGGCAGCTTTGTTGGTTTGTGCGTGAGCGTACAAGCTTCTTCCCCTCCCTGAGTTCTTGAGTTGTCCCAATTATGTTGTACGCGAGCGGACATGTTTTCCCTAAAGACATTTGCGTTTTCAAGGTGCTAATGAATCATGACTACACTTCCTGCCATGTCTGTGATGAAAATAAGTTGGCATCAGGTCAAATGCTGATCTACAGGAAAAATTGTGGGACGGTATTTGGAACATTTTGTTGTTTTATTGCATCTGGAGTAAGGCTGTGCAATGGATCGAAATTCAATTTCAACACTCCACAATTACAAAATCAGCATAATCATAATTTTTTTTTTTAAAGATTTATACTAATTTTCGAGTTTATACAGTTGCACCTTTTTTAAATTGTAAAATAACTAATTTAATACATTTTGTTTTACCAAAAGGAACTTGCATATTTGTAGTGTTTCAATGAACTTTATTTGTCTTAATATTTTTTAATTATTTTTTACATAAAATGTTTTCCTTTTTTTTGTACCAAAAAAATAATTGATCGTCCCACAGTGCACAAGCTGCACTCCAACTTCAAGTTTTTGCCACGATAAATAAATATATATTATTATAAATTCTGTTAGGTCCAAAAGGAACTTGCATAATTATCGCGTTTCTATTTTTTTAATTGGCCCCAATATTTTTAAATGTTTAAACATTTTCTTGTTTTGTAAGAAAAAAAATAAAAGATCGCCCTACTGCACAGTGCAGAAGCTGCATTCCAACTAAATATATATTATTATAAATATATGTTATTATAAATTAGGTTTGGTCCAAAGGAACCTACATAATTATAGTGTTTCAATTTTTCAATTGGTCTTCATATTTTTAAATGCTTAAACACTTCCTTATTTTCTACCAAAAATAAATCATTGCTTGAATAATCGTGATTTCAATAATTGCCAAAATAGTTGTGATTATTATTTTCTCCATAATCTAGCAGCCCTAATTTGGAGTACTATTGCCCGTATGTAGACAAAAAGTTCATGTTGTCTTTTTTTTTCTTCTCTTTTTCTTTTTTCTTCTCCGGAGTCACATTTTCAATATATTAGCAGTAGAGGTCCCTATTTGTCTACAACCTCTCCCGGTTAATATGATCTCTATCTGGATACATCATGACCATAATGTCATTATCATATTTGAGGCATTAGCCTCGAACGCTAGTTGTGCACTCACTGTAAATGCATTATTACCATGTGGGGTTTCTATTTCACATTCCACAATCAGCACAATTGTGATCTTCTCCTCGTCGTATTATGTCATACAATAATTGCTCCGGCGTTCAAAATTGTCTTTTCAGAAAATGAGTCCGGTTACTAAAATGCAAATGCATGACAATGTAACCTCCTGAAAAGTCAAATTATGCTTAAACCTGTTGTGCTGTCAAGTCGCATGTGCTGCCTAACTGTCAGAAAGGAGCGAAAGAAAAGGAGACAACTCTCAGTGGAGTAAATCAGAAGCTGAAAAGAATGTAACCCAAATCGCTTTTCTTTTTTTTTTTGGGGTCCCTTGAGTGGTGAAGCACTTCAAGCAATAAGGACTTAGCTTGCTTGCAATTGTCATCTGATTAAAACCTAATCTATTTTTACATCTTGAGGCAGTCAAAGTCCTCTTTCAAATGGAATAAAAAAAATGATGTATTTTTTCAATTGAACTGATGAAGTTGTTTGATACGTTAAAAAAAAAAAAAATCCTCCAAAAACATGTTTCGTCAACATTTCAAGGAAAATAGGTTTTCATGGTAATATGATTATTGAATTCAGAAGACAATAAACTGTCATAGATGATAGTAGCCCCAGAGGTCCCCAGTTTAACGGCACGTCAGCATCAAACTGTCTTTTTTTTTTTTGTTGAAAAACAAAATCATAGAGTTGTCAAAAAAAAAAAGGAGCTTCCAGAGTTAATGGCTTCGGATTTAGGCTGATTAAAGGGTTTGAATGAAGTAAATTTGTAGGCCAAGGTGAAAGAACTCATTATCCTTCATCATTAGAGGTTTAGTCAAAGATGTAGATCCCTAGTTCTTGCGGTCTCAATGGCAATTAACGTTGACAAGGTGGGGAAATCAACTCATTTAAAATAAAATTAAAATAATAAAATAAAAAAAACATGGATGAATATTTCACATCACGCTCATTTTTCCAGTTAAACGTTTCTATTTTGTCACCCACTTGTCCAACATTTTCTCCCGACCAGACAAGCACGCATCTGTCAGTTGAAAATAATTTTAATTATGTGAGGATTAATTCTGGTGGGATGAAAGCCACCAGGCACAGACGGAATCCTCATAACATAACATTGGCTGACCATTTCAAATGGAGAGTTAAATGGAAAAGTTTGCCTTAGCTTTGACTTTTTTGGGTCAATGAAAAAAAATGTTTTGGGGGGGGGGGGGGAGTTTTTGTAGATATATTAACTTGAGAATGCATTTTCTAGAAACTGCGTGTGAATGCTGAATATTGAATTTGAGACTTAAAACATAAAATGAAGAAAGGGGTATTTATTATAGTGCAACTATTATACAAATTGATGAAATGCTAACATGCTCACACACGTGGTACATTTGATATTTACTTGACATTTACTGAATTGATACTAACTGATGCTAACATTCCGGCATGAGGTATGCTAACATAAAACAAAATAACAACCAGAGTAACAAAGGAGGTAAGTCAGGCTCATAAGAATTTTACATCTGACTCTTTGTATTTATGTGCTTGTCTATGTCTAAAGATAATTCATTTTGATTTGATTGATAATGCTAGCATGCTAACAGTTGATATGCTAACACCACGAAATAGCAAAGTAGCGCTAAGGCAGACCCAAAAGGATTTTATATCCTGTCTTCAATTCATTCCGGCCGATCAATTAGAATTGATTGAATGCTAACACATAGCACGGCAGCAGCCTGAGTAACAAAAGCGCTAAGGCTAATTGATAAGAATTTTTTTAATGTGACCTTATATAGGCACGAATTGACGTGGAAAAATTGGTGAAAAGCTAACATGCTAACATACAGCAAGATAGTAGTCTAGTAATATTTTTAACATATTGCAAGATATCGAGCAACCTGAGTTAGCAAAAGTGCTAAGGCAGATCGATTTTAAGTTCTTTATTTAATGAGAATTGATCAAATGTTTAACATGGATGGATTAGGTGTGCCATCAAGAAATCACCAAGATACTCAAACACATTGATTTTCCTGTATTGCTTTTATGCACAAACTATTTATTCACATTTCACTGATGATATAAAAAAAAAATACTTCATTGTTTACATGGAAATCACTCGAATGGCCATTCATATTATCTGCTCATCGTGAAATAATTGCTATCGCGACATTTTAATTTTTGCAGCTACATCCTGTGCTACTCATTGCTCTCCTAATGGGCAGTTGTTACATACAATTATTTAGACTTTTTGTGTTTAAACACTTCAATTTAACAAATTCTGTTCATACTCGATTGATGGGATTCGAATGGCATCTCACTTTCTTTGGTAAATGTCAAACTGACAATTGAATTTGTTCCCAGTAAATTCTTATTCACACGGCATTAGCTTCCGAGCACCCTATATTTAGTAGTCGTTCCAATTCCCGATTCGCAGTGCAATAATTAATTCCATTAAATGGCATATGAGTGTATGCTACCAATTATAATCAATTGTGCATATTCATTACATTTCAGGGCTTTGACAGACAACATTTGATGGGAGTATTATGCTGATGAATTACTATTTATATGCTTGACTAGATTACTTGGACTCATAGATTTTATTTATTTATTTATTTATTTTAAATCAGGCTCGTAAAGGTGTGGTGGTTTTCGGAGCATAATCTCTGCCACAAAAAAACAGTAAGGATATATCTACAAAGCTAAAAACGATACTGCATGCCAAATCCCCCCCTTCTTCCTCCTCCTCCTCCTCGTCTTCACCGTGAGGTCTCACAGCCCTCAATGCAATCAGGTCAAGTGACGAAATGAATGCCAGTCTACATTTGATGCTCAAATATGCTGAACAAGGAGAGAAACACTTTTATTTCAATTGGCTGTCACCGTGTCACATTATTGATTAGAGAAAAAAATGAGTTGGGGGGGGGGGGGGACCTCAAGGTTCACTATTAGCTGCCATGGCAAAAGCTCAGCTAATAGAACTGTCAATCGGAAGAGAGAAACCGATAGAACAGCGAAAGAAAGAACTTAAAAAAAAAAACTGTAGGGAACTGCACATTCAATATTTGCATCCATTCATCCATTTTCTATACCATAAACAATGGATGAATGAAATGTCATTTTCTATTTAACTAAATCTAGGAGGCCTTCCTTCAAATGTGAACATATCACAATCCTTGTCTCCTTACGCAACTTGACCTTTTGAGGGGCAACACTCCCCCGTGAGTTTGCGCTATTTTAACCTGGGATTTCCTACGAGTGTTGTGTGTAGGCTACTTTTTTTCCCTCAGCTGAGATGTGCAGGGTCATGCGTGGATGCGTGGGAGGAACAGGACGCTGTTCTGCTCTAATGTATATCCACTCATGCGCAGTATTCAATATTACAAATCAGAGGACTCTAACCAGAGCAGATTATGAATATTTCTCATTTCATGTTGGTCTGATAGTCATTTTTATGTCTTTCAGTACAATCTATAATCCATGCCTGTCATTAATAAAATAAAATAAAATAATAATAAAAAACATTTAGTAAAAGGCGTTGAATGCAATCGCAATCAAAAAAATCTAGTTCCTGTTGTCCAGGGCCAGTTGAATCCACTTGATTGAGTATTTACCGCCATCTAGCGGTTACTTAATGTGGTTGCACACAACTTAATCTTCTGGATTTTCATTTCAAATGTCTCCCCCCACAATAAAAGAAAAAGAAAAAAAAGACCACATAATTAAAAGTAAAACGCATAATGTGTGTTTCTGTTTGTTTTAAACTCTATACCATGCACTTTACGTGTGAAGACTAGCGAAATTTAACAGTAAATCCCGGGTGACAGTTACCATGACAACAGTACACAGAAGAAGTTCGAAGCGTAGCTTGTGTACTTATTCATGAGCCTCTTGTTCTTTTGTCTTGCGGCTGAAGTTAAGGAATTCCTTCGGCGTCATTGTTGAGTAGGTTGGTGTAAAATTAATCTGAAGCAATGTTGTACGCATTGTTGAACAGTTTGAGGATTGTGTCGTAATGCGTGATGTAATGCTAACGTGTAGCTACGTCATCTAAAAGTTGACCAAGATACCGTTATGAGCGGTCATTTAATATGTTGATGAATTAGTCAATATCCCTTGTCACACATTTTTACCTGTAAAACTAAAATGAAAAGATACATTTCTGGAATTCATTTATCTGTTTTTATAGTTTTTTTTAACGATGTTATCATTATTATTATCAGTAGTAATAGCATGAATACATATATTTAATAGAAATAAATATTTCCATATACCCTCGTTCTTGAATGATAAGGAGAGAAAAAATAACAGTATTGTAAACACTTGAGAAGTACCTTTATAATGTTTAAAATGTCTTTATAAAATAAGTCAATAACATTGATGACAACAATGTATGCATCCTTAGTATTGCCTGGGCTCCCCTGGTGGGATATAAAAAAATGTTTTTGGCCACTGCTCAGGGAGAACTAGTGGCCTACATCAGCAACAGCACAAGATCCAGAGATGTCCTCAGACAGTCTCGTATCAAAACAGAAAGGAGTCACCAAATCCGGCAAAGCGGGTACACTAGCGTGTATGTGTCATTTGATGCATGCTTTAACAAATGTGGAATTTGATTGTTGACATTTTTATTTCACTGTATCTGTAGATGTTGGGAGGAGAAGGATGAGGAGGGAAACACCTGAGAGTCAGTTGAACTCACCAGACGGGGAAAGCATTCTTCTACAAAGTTTGGTTGAAAAAGTTGATCGACGACAAAATGTGTGTCTGTTCGTATACTATTTATAAACGTATATTCTATTCTATCCATTGTTCCTTATTTTGATCTCCATGCTCCCAATTTAAGACAAATCACGCCGCCCGAATGATGGCGGAGCAGAGAAAAGCGCTTTTCAAGCAGCTGAAGGAGGAGGAAGAAGAAGATGAAGTAAAAATGCTGAAGCAAGCCAAAAGTAAGCCAACGCTCCAAACACAAACAGCCGCAAGACGCGGGCTGAAGACTGCTTTGTTGAAACAAAGTAAGCGGAAAGCGAATAGAAACGAGATCTCTCGTCTACAACCTTCACAACTGCCATTTTACCTCATTTACATATTGACTTATTTATTCCTAGAACACGTAGTGAGAGAATGTAAACATGACTTAATCTCCATGGAGCGTCAGAAGGCCGTGTTGGAGGTAAATGACGTCAGGAATCGCACTCGCAGTTTGCAGCAAAATCAATGTTCGCCATTCCGAGGTTTCGCTGGCCGCGCTTTGCCTTCATGTGCAGCCAATCGCCTCTAACGATCCCTCCGCCTCCCCTCCTCCTCAGATATCGCTGATGACAAAGAGGTCCGAGATTTGTAAGATGGACAAGGCCATTGCGAAGGAGGAGAGGCAGCTGAAGGAGTTGGAGAAGACCATCGAGAAGGACAATCAGAGCTTTGCAGAGAGAATGAGAGAGAATGAGAAAAAGTCCTTGGAGGCCCAAACATGGTAAAAGCAATCTAGACAGGCACTACTCGCAAAATGTTAGGATTATTTCCCTTACCAAAAAAATAAGTATATTTAAAGCCACTGAACGTAGAATCGTCCATTTCGAACCGCTACTGCCGCCTGCTGACGAAAAATGAAACCGCACACGCCGTTCTTCACATACACGCCACGCACATTATGTCACGTCCGCGGACAGGGCGCGGGAAATTCGAACCCGAATCCAGTCTGAAAACTATTGGCTTGCAGGAGTATCCATTGTAAACAGCTATGGTGTTAATCTACTAATTAGAAGGCATTTCACTCTTAAATGGTCAAATAAAAAGCTTTTTGTAAAGTTATTTTTGGGGAAAAAGTTTGCTTGAAGTATACTCAAAATTAGGAGAGTATACTTTATATAGTATAGTTTACTTTTCTTGTACTTTTTGAAAGTATACTCCACCAAGTAAATGTTAAGTCATTCACTGCCATTGACGGTTATAGACGTCATAAATTCATTTTCAACAATTAGTTTAACATTTTCTTCCCACTTTTGTTAACAAGAGTATGAAAACCTTGTTTTTTTTTTGTACATTTGGAACAGATGTAAAATTTGTGATTAATCGTGAGTTAACTAGTGAAGTCATGCGATTAATTACGATTAAAATCCTGACGCCATTAATTTTTTAATAGTCTTTTCTTTAAAAAAAAAAATGCAAATAAAATAATTTTAATTATTTATCTATTTATTTTTTATAATCTTTTTTTTTAAAGAAAAGATTATTAAAAATTACGGGCATCAGTAATTAATCGCATGACTTCACTAGTTAACTCACAATTAATCGCAAATGTTATATCTGTTCTAGTACAATAAAAAAATTCTAAGTGTACTAAAATGTTCCAATTTAGTCCCAACGAGTTTACTTTCAGTACAAGAATAATTACTCTCGAAAAATAAACGTGGGTATACCTAAGTATACTTTATGTTATGTACTTAAAGTACACTACTTTTTTGGTAAGGGTTAGGAGGAACATAAAATGCATTATAACCGTTACAGGTGAACTGAAATTGACTGCTGATTACTCAAATTCCTTATCGTTGTTTCTATTGTCAGTTTTGAACGAGAGGCAAAGTCCAAACAGGAGAAAACTGCTGAGATCCAGAAGTTGACTTCTGAAATATCAACGATAAGAAAGTACTACTTTTCTATTGTGCTGATAACTTTTCTGTTGTGACTATGGTCATCTGATCACATTGGGCTCTAAATCAAGTCTTGTCTTACTAGTGAAGTTGCCAACTATGAAGAAATCCTCCAAAAGTACAAGAGATACAGAGAGCTTCTCTTCAAGTTGTCTCCTCCAGAGTGGCGGGAGGCCCAGAGGGCAAAGCTTCTCAACAAAGTCCAAGTGAACATTGAAGATGAGCAGAACAAGGAGCTGGAGGACTCAACATTCAAGCAAGGTATTAATAATAATAATAATAAATATATATATATAATGCCCTTTACATCGCAAGATCTCATTTTTGCATTTTTATTTATAAAATAAATAAATAAGTACTTTACAAGATGCTCTGAACTATGCAACAATAAAATGGACTATACTACAAGAACATCATTATCACTTTTGTTTTGTGTTTTGTTATGATTTTTGTTTTATTGCACACACAGAACTGAAGAGCAACATTGCGGTTGCCCAGGCCAGACAATCCTCTGCAGAGTGCGCCAGGTCTTCACCACACATCATTACTACATATACTGAATATATATATGACTTTTTTTTTCCCCCCGTGCCATTTTAGGGCCGCAAGTGACAGTTCAGAGTATGAGGTCAGTTTTATTGAAATTCACTGTGACTTGCTGTTTCCTGACTTGCAACGTTGCATGCGCGCAGGATGATCCGGAGTTGTACTTCACTGATCCCAAGCAACTTCTTGAGCTGATGACAGAGCTCACTGAGCAGAACTTATCCTTGATCAAGAACTCGACCAGGGCTGAGGAGACACTGGAGGAGCTCAAACAGTCCATGGAGGAAATCAGGAAGAGGACGTAAGAAACAGCTATCTGGTTATTGGTCTGGAAATGTTGTCATTGGTTTCACAATTTTAAAAAAATGATCCAGGTGTCTTAATGTATCATTTCTGTGACGGCTAAAAGTCTAGCCGGTCTCTTTACCTTGTGTAAAGGGACTGACTGTTAGCTAATGCTAATCTTTGCTAACATTACAAGTCGTTTTGCTTACGTCTTGATTTGGACATGATAGTGCTTAACTCATTCACTGCCGTTGATGGCTAGAGACGTCAAAAATTCATTTGAACTATTTCTATTAGATTAACATTTTTCCCACTTTTGTTAACAAGAGTATGAAAACCTAGAATTTGTTTTTATTGTATCAGAACAGATATAAAATTTGTGATTAATCGTGAGTTAACTAGTGAAGTCATGCGATTAATTACGATTAAAAATGGTAATCGCCTGACACCCTAATTTTGAATAATCTTTTCTTTAAAAAAAAAAAAAGATTATTAAAATTTTTAAAAAATAAATACAAGAATTATTTATTTATTTATTTTTAAAGAAAAGATTGTTAAAAATTAGGGGCGGCAGGCAATTCATTTTTAAAATTGTAATTAATCGTATGACTTCACTAGTTAACTCACAATTAATCGCAAATTTGATATCTGTTCTAAATGTACAATGACATTTTTTTCTAGGTTTTCATACTCTTGTTAACAAAAGTGGAAAAAAATGTTAATCTAATAGAAATAGTTCAAATTAATTTTCTACGTTTATAGCTGTCAATAGCAGTGAATGAATAAAAAATAAAAAAGATTGTTAAAAATTAGGGGTGACAGGCAATTAATTTTTAAATTTTTAATTAATCGTATGACTTCACTAGTTAACTCACAATTAATCGCAAATTTGATATCTGTTCTAAATGTACAATGACATTTTTTTTCTAGGTTTTCATACTCTTGTTAACAAAAGTGGGAAAAAAGTCAAACTAATGGAAATAGTTCAAATGAATTGTTGACCTTTTTAGCCGTCAATGGCAGTGAATGAGTTAAAAGTCCATTTTTCGTAACTTAAGCGGTAAATAAAATGGATGGATGGATGTCTCCTTTAAGCCGAAAGGAGGAGGAACTTCTGACCAAGCAAATAGACGACATGAACAAGCGAATCGAGGAAGAGAAAACAAGAGCGTCAAAGCTGAAAAAGAAGGTTCAGCTCCACGTCTTGCTCAACTCAGAAGATGAGGTGAGCAAATGGAAAGCAAGGTTTCAACACATTTTTTTTTCTGGACGGACATTTCACGCCGTGGATCTCCGCGCAGGATGACGTGATGAGGGCTCTCGGGGAGAAGGTCTCCGAGGTGTACAGGTGCTGTGTGGATGACAGGTTGAGCGGCCATAGCACTTTGGAGAAGCTGGCCAGCATTGAGAAGCAGATGTCTTCGCTGCTGCACTGCCTGGAGGACATTCCCAAGGAGCGTTTGGAAACCATGCAAAAGATCAAGGACAGCGAGAGGCGGACCAGGTAGCAAGGCCTCGACATTCGGTGACACGCCAAACAAACGACGCATACAAGAAATTGAAATCAACTTATGGTACCGACTTGAATGCATTACACACAATCAAATGTTTGCTTTAAATTGCTTCTTTTTTTTTTCTTTTTTTTTCTGAGGCAACGCGAAGAGAAGTTGAGATTACAAAGAGAGAAACAGATAGAAAGGATGAAGAGGTACTTGGAGAGGTCCCTATCCAATGCCAAGAAAACAGTAAGTCATTTCTATTTTTTGCTTTCTCTCTCAAATTTGAGCTCCTGTGATCTCCCCTTTTTTTTTTTTTTTTATCTTTTTTTTTTTAGGGCGGACGTAAACTAATGCCCAGATGCATCCCCGTTGCTCAAAAGGTCAAAGTCAAAAAAGTGGAAAGTGCGCCATCTGATGATGGTTTTAACGACTACTTCTTCACATCTTTAGACTTGGACTGAAGAAGCAAACAAACAAACGATGCAATGCATGCTTTGACTGGAAAGAATACTATTATTATTATTATTATTATTATTATTATTATACCATTTTATTATTAAAAATGTATACAGCTTATTTGTGTGTGGTAGAGGGAGGGGTGGGTTTTCTTTTTGGATGTTTATTATGTTTATCAGTATATTGAGTTGCATTTTTTTGAATGACAAGTGCTATGTAAATAAAGTTTGATGTTTGGGGGGGGGGGCGGGAAATGACAGAGGTTCCACCACAATGCATCCCGCACTTGACATCTTCCTTTCTAAACCCATTCAACTCAACATTATCAAATTGATGTATCAAATAAAGTTCAGAGAAAAAAAAGTAGTGCATATACTGTTTTTTATTTTTTACAGTTGATCACTCAAGGGCTGACCTCTGTGTGCCTGAAGTGAGAGAACACATGGTGACAATCTTTTTGTTGGAATAGATTTGACTGAAAATCAAAATAAAATATTGCAGAGCATTTGAGAAAACCTACTCATGTTGTTTAACCTTCCAAGCAAGTTGTTTTCTTACAAACAAGCGTTTCAGAGAGAGAAATGGATAACGAGAAGAAAGTCCGAATTTTGCATGAAATTATGTTCTTTGATGGGTTTTCTCAATGATAGTTCCATACACACAAATATGTCAAAAAAAATCTTAAATATGACTTGACTATGAATAACGAGAAGACATTCAATGACGATTGTTATTGGAAATGAAGTCCCATAGTTGGCTGCCCTCTGTCCAACACATCTAAAAGACTTTCATTGTTACGTTGCTCCCTTTCACTGCCGCTTTTTTTCTTCTTCATTATGAGGTAAATGTCTCGACTTAATTTTTCATCAGCAGTATCATCAACCCTTTTGTTGATTTGTTGAAGTTTTTATGACCTATATATTCGCAATAACCTAATGTTTTCATTCAGCATTCCTCAACTAACTTGTTGTTGCTCATTAAACATTGTTATTTCATTATTTATCACCATGCTTAAACTTATAAACAAGACGGTAGGTGGCGGTAGTGAGAATCGCGGTGCTGTCACTGAGAAGAGAGGAAGGATGAGGAAGTGTTGCAGCTCCAGCTCGATGAACAATCGTACTTCTGTTTGCTGCTGGAGATTGCAAGATCCTGCCTTGGTCCCAAGTACGCACGAGGCAGAGACATCCTAGTAACATTTGAAAATGCCATGGGTAACTGTTGGGCCTTTTGCGTAGGGCTCTTTAGAAGAGAGGCTAACAGGATCCAAAGAGGAGGCGGGTAAGTGACATATTTAGCTAACTAGCGTGACAGCATCATTAAAAATGGGGGAAGTCGTTTCCCTGCTAACGTTAGCCTAGACAAACGAGCCGGCTGGCATTTGGTGTTCCTTTGTGCCTTTTATAATAATTAATTTGTTAATAAATAAATATTCCAACAACAAAAAAAATGTCCAGTGGGTCTGAACCTGCAGAGGACAAGACCCCACCCCTGTGACCATTACTTTTGACATTGCGCTCAATAACTACGCTGGAGTTACTCGTACTGAGGTCTTGTAACGATTATTGAACGAATCAACAGAGGGTTGGTTATTCTACCTGTTTGGCTGCCCAAGTTATATATATATATATATATATATATATATTTTTTTTTTTTAAACACTAGCCTTTTTGTCTGACGTCACAAGTAGACCGTAACCTCACCAAGATACCGGAAATCGTGTTTAATGGTACTTCATTTTATAGAGCGCAAGTTTATTGCTATTTATTTATTTAATTGTAGCACATTTAGCTTGAGACAAATTCAGGAGTGGCCCCAAACTTTATAAGTACACAACAAATCACCTGCCATGCGACAGGTAAGGCCCCCCCCCCCTTACTTCTTAGAGGAAAATGTAATTTTTCTCCATAGTCAACCTTGTTTATTGCCACTTCTTAAAATCAATATTGCATCATCAATTGTGCCATTGGAGTGTGGTAAATCATTAAACACCTCTTTTAGAAACTAAGAATATTGCATGCAATTAATTGCTCCCTTGCAAGGGGAAGTCAACCCAAAAAAATATTTACAATAAAATGTTATATGCAGCCCCACTAGGATAAACATGGCATTTTGATTAATGTTGCATTTGTGCAATATGAGTGAAGCTGTTTCTCTCCATTTCAGGGGGCGGCCATTTTGTCTCTTCTGTCGACTGAAAATGACATCACAGTTGCTCAGGTGACAACCAGTTACAGCAAGCCTGTTTTCCGACGCTGAGCTGTGATTGGTTGTTACCTGAGCAACTGTGATGTCATTTTCAGTTTACGGCAAGTGCCAAAATGGCCGCTCCCTGAGATGAATAAAAAACAGGTGGTTGTCTGTTTGCTTTTGCTGACGCCCTCAAAAAACAGAAGACAAACTTGAACACATTTGAAATAATCTGCAAGTGTGACGTAAACCTAACATGCAACCACCCGTTCTCCTTTGTTTCAAATTAACAAATGAACAACACTTTCTTGGTTTTTTTAGGGGGGGGGGGGGTTTCGCAGTTGTCTGAGATGAGTGTTTGTTTTGCATTATTTGGCATTTATTTACTAATAACGTGTGTGTGTTTTACAGGTCCAAATACTTTCGCAGCAGCACCACCGGAGAGCATTATACAATAGAGGTACAATTTACACTTTGACTCTCTCTTTTTTTTATATTTTTTTTACACTTTTGATCTAATTGCAGTATTTGTGTTAATTTTGCAGTTTGAAAATCTTGTAGAAAGTGACGAGGTAAGTGTGATTGCGCTCAGGTTTGTACAACTTGAAGGGCATTTAAATTCAGAGGTCCCGATACGTATTAACGCTTGAATTTTTTTTTTAATACACGTGTGCTGCGATGTGCAGCAAATAGTTCAACAGTGCTGTCAGGAATTGTTGATGAAACTATGTTTATCTTTTTTTGGCAGGAAACAAGCCCTGAGCCTTGCCCAAGGTGGAATATTTCTTCAGATTACTTATTTTAAATGCAAAATTTAAACTTGAAGCATTGACTACCTTTTTGTTGCTGTTATTTCAGGCCCATCAGCGAGGATGAGCTGAAGAACCTTCGAGAGCATCGATATGCGGACATCTCTAATGAGCAAGTCCTGATAGACCAAAAGCTACAAGCTGAGGTAATATTTTTTTTTTCTCAAATTTTATTAATTTCCTGTCGGCCCACTTTATTATTCTTTCACGTTTGAGACCTACTTTTGCTTATCATTTTTGCTGCCCTGATTTCTTTTTCTTTTTTTCTGTTTGTTAATTTTCTGTTGTGTTTTGCTTCGTTTTGTTATGTCACTCAGTTAGAGGCACAAGAGGAGAGGTTGAGGCTAGAAGAGGAGGCTAGAAATGCTGCCCAGCGGGAGGCCGCCAGGTTGGCACGTGAACGAAAAGCGAAGGAGGTGAGGCGACATTGAGCGCGCTCCTCCCTTCTGCCAGTTGACCGCACCGCTTTGCTTTACTGGCCGGCATGCGAGCCCCCTCTGTGGCTGCTGTTCGTCTTCATGAGTATTTGTCAGGATTGTGTCGTGCCAGTCATTTGTTTGGTGGCCTTCAGTATTTCAGCACATTTGGGGAAGTACAAAAGTACGAGACACGCGCAAAATGGGAAAATGTAACTTTTGGACTTTTTACAGAAGACTTACAGGAATTTCTTCTCATTTTATTGGGTAAAAATGTACTGAAATATTATGATTTCCTCGTAAAAGAGAGATTACTGTGGCAAAAATGCAAACAATGCCTCATTCCACTGCTCTTCTGTTTGCATATCATTTGCTTACGTGGTTGCAAAGTGGACGAAAGACAGAATGTATCAGTGTCTGTATCTGACAATCTTAACTACTCGTGCGGGCTTATTCTACAGTTCTTGGCCCGGAGGACGAGGGGGAAAGCAGATGGGTGCGGCAGCGAACCTCAGCCGAGAAAGTGAGTCACGTCCCCTCATCGGACAACTGAATGATGTTGCAGCTGAGTCTGCCTTTTTTTTTTTTTGCTCTAAACATTTCTTGGTGGAGAGACATACTTGGTCATTATTGCTTAGCAATGAATGTAAAGGAAGATTCAGACATGAAGTTGTCCAGAGCAAAATGGTGATGTAGTGGTTGAAACCGTGTTCAATCGGTGAGAAAGTCTCAGAAGTTCAGCGGAGGTCAGGACATACACCTGACTGTGTGATTTATTTTATTATTTGAATCACTATGTCAAGCAAAAAAATAAATAAAACTGGCCGGACAAATATGTGCAATATGAATTTGTACGGTGTTCCACAGGGTTCAATTCTGGGGCCTCTACTGTTTTCATTGCATCTGCTACCCCTGGGTTGTTTGAAAGTGCTCCTATAAAAAATAAAATGAACTTGAGTGATGGGAGTCAGCATCCTAACTGTATGATTTGCAATGCCAAGTTGAGCAATTCTAGTTTTGCGCACAACTAGCTATCGAGCAAAACTAAAGGAACGTTTCCTTAAGCTGCATAGAGATGAATCTGGGAAAAAAAAAATGTCAATAAAGGGTTTCCAAATGTGCATAGGAAGCTGGTGGTAACAATTTAAGAACCACTGGGTTAGAATGTCTCCATCTGCTTGAATTTGTAAGATTGAACAATGATTGGAAATGAGTGCGTACACGTGTCACACTTTCATGTCTGTACCCCGGTTTTTGTATTTTTCATTCCAAAGCTGGGAATGTTTTTTTATGATTGTCATCCTGACCTTTTTCAGACAAGCCGGGGATGGTTTCGACCCCTCCCTCCAGAATGTCAAGTCAGAGGCTTTCAGAAGCACTAGTGAGTGAACGCAACCACCCAGTCTTATCTAATCCAATTGAAAGTACATAACATCCGCACCAATAGGGAACTATGATTTAATTAACTTTATATAACCCCAGAAAAATCTATTGTGCAATGCTTATGATCTGTGTGTTTCTAGGACTTCCCTCTGACACAAATGAGGTGACGCCTAACACAGAGTGCAGCTGGGATTTCACCACCAAGACGCGCTCCACCAATGATGACGGCACTTCACTGGATCTAGAGTGGGAGGATGAGGAGGGTGAGAGTACAATCCTATTATTTAGTTTGGGCTACTTGGACTTGCTTGTTTCCAGAGGATACTTTTAAACCATGATGCACGGTTCTTAGCATTCGTTTGGGTAAAGGATGGAAAATGCGTAGATGGAGGAATCGCATTAAACATCCGTTATCGCAAAAAAATACAAGAACATTTTAATATGAAATTGATTTCACTTGGGCTGTCATTATCGAATTATTCCATACAATAATCGCCCATATAGCCTATGTTGTTGTTGTTTTTATAATTATTATTTATTTATTCTTGTTAATTCACTTAGGTTGAGCTTTAGTTAAATTGAGTGGATATAACGACTCACTATCTTCTGTACATGGCCATTGTTTTAACGGCAACAAAATTAGCTAATCGCGAATAGGATTAGCGTGCTAGCGATTACCATGCAAGGTAAACAAACACTAACCAACATTTAGTTCACACATACACCATTATATATATCTACATGAGTTGAATTGAGTGGATATAACTACTAATTATTTATTGTCTTATAGGAATTTATTAAACACCAACAAAATAAACCTATGCTAAACGGTTAGCAATCGCGATTAGCATTAGCATGCTAGTGATTACCATTAACTACCATTTGCTTCACACAAAATACATCATTATATCTACATTACAGATGTAGTAGTGTCTTAAAAGTCACTTATAGAATATAAGTGACTATAAGTTATAGACGATGCTTCAACAATAGTCTACGAGTAAAAGGGAAGCTGAGCTGCCTTTTAGCTACAATGAGCTCAATAACTTCCTGTCCACTGCGTGCGTCTGCAAAAAAGCTCCGTGTAGAAACATGGACGGCGGCGCAAACACTTGGTCGACTTATTCCCAGTCCTAGATTTGACGTTACCATATCCGGCTTTTAGACATTTTTTTTTTCATTGATGTTGTGTGTAATGGCTTCTGCTACTTTTGAAGTTTTAGAAAACCGACTGATCCTCAAGCCCTTAAAATGGTAGAAGAGAAGAATGGGTGAAGAGAATATGCATTCATCCTTGTAGCGTTTTCATTTTGGGCAATCAATCCCGGAGTGACTCAATACTCAAAGCAGAGAAAAATACAAATAAAAATGTGCATCCCTCTAAGGAATCAACCGAGCGCTTCCAGCCTGGGAGAGATCCCGGACAGAAGAGGACATCCTGCGTGCAGCCTTGAGACCCGGCGGCAAGCAAGCGCACAGCGGCCCCACCTCCACCTCCGAGGACTCAAACGCGCTGGAGTGGGAGAATGATTTTGTGAGTACCCACCCGGAGGACAATGCAGAACCGGAATTTGAGGGCTTCGTCAACCCGGTGCTGGACACTCCCTCGGAGGACTCTTCGGACCACGGCCAGGACAGATAGTGTCCGGCACAAGATAAGACTTTTGCCTCTTCACCAGCTACCCCCCCCCCCTCCAATCTCATGAAATAAATGTCATTCCTTACTCTTCATATTGTGGAATATGATGAAACTGATGCTATAGTTGTTTTCAGATGTTCCTTTTTCAGTGCCTTCATTGCTGATCATCTTGCATATTGTAGCTGAACAATGCAGCCATTTACCATTCGAGGAAAGATCTTACCAGGTCACACTGCCCACAAAATTTTTATGTTGTCCATCATAAAATCACACCTTTTTTCAGGTCTACTCCCCCATCGTGTAACTAATTGCATGACAGGAAAGACAACATAATACCAACCGTTTTTGACAATCTGACCATATGCAATATGTATGTCGTCGCCTTTATGACATTTGAATCTACATGATGTTTGTTCTGGATTACCTTTTTAAATTGTGTGTAGAAAGTGTTGGGGCAGGGATTATTATCTCAATAGAACACAAAGGATTTCGTATCCCTCACAGTTAACAGGCTGATTATCTTAAATATAAATTCCGATTTTTTTGTTCCGTTGGTATTGCGCTTAATGTAAATGTGGTCCGTTGCTGTTGTACACCGCAGCCGCTTTTAAGCAATATTTCAAGCTGAACAGGACCAAAGATGACTCAAACTGAGATGGCTGCTCTCCAAATCATTTGCAATCACAATTAGTTATGTTTGCGCATCACAATGTGAATTTTGAATGTTGATAAAAGGAGTGCTTGAGGCTGCTTAAAGCAGTGGTTCTTAACCAGGATTTGCAAGTTGAGCAATTCTAGTCGAGCACAACTAGCTATCTAGCAAAACTAAAGAAGCTGAGAGAGCCAGATTCGATGTTCATTTTGTTCACTAGTAAAACCCTATACCTATGTCTTGAATTTGAAATAAAAGTAAATCATACTTTAGTTTTCAATAAAGAAGGATTTGGTGAACGTGCATGTAGTAAACTGGTGTGATTCAGTACAAGGTTAAGAACCACTGATTTAAAGACAACCGTTTCCAAACGTCTTCTACTGCTGGAGAATGTAGCTGATACGCACAATCTGCAGATTTAATCACAATTGACCATGCTTTATATATTCATTTTTCCTTTTAAAGTGAAACTTGTTTTATGTTTTGATGTCGAAATCACTGTACGTCATTTACAAAATGGGCCTAAAATCACAAAACACTGCGGGAATGTCCTGAGGAACTATCTGAGAATGCATGGGCTCGCTCAATTAAAGCTGGATATTGCTTAGCTTTGTTTTTAATGTTTGGATGTGTACCTACAAAATAAAACACGCCAAAGCACAGTTGCCAAATTGATTCTTCATCTAATTACCCAGGTTGACCTCAACTTTGAAATTTTTGGGACGGTTAAAACGACACAAATGAACTTTCAACTATCAAAACGCCATTCTATTGTAATAAACTCCCATTTTAAAAATAATTTGTGCATACATGCAGTATAATAAAGACCATTGAGGCATCTCATTACTTGACATTTTGCCCCCCACTGCCCGATGATGGTCACTGCAATTTACATTTGTGGACGATTTAAGGAGCCTTCCATACGCTGTGTGCGTCCGAAACAAGCGTTTTGCTGGCCGACCTGTGTGTGGAAGAGTGACCACTGGTCCGATTAATTAAAATGCAATTAACAGCACGGTCGCCAGTGGCGCTTGGAACAAAGGACAACAATATACAACAAACCACAGAGCCCCAGACAGAGTGGAGCCAGCAACTTATGAGGCGTCCCAGAGCCGCAGCACGACCTGCGGAAGAATTCCGACCTCATACGCGGAAACCTTGGAGACGCGTTCAAACTAATTTCATGATTATTTCGATCATTCGATTCATTGTTTATATAGTTTATGACAGTGTACCATATCACATAAACATGAAATATTGGTTAAAACAGGTGACTATCAAATGTTCTCTTAACCCCCTGATTTTTTTTTGTTGCGATTTAAATAAACGGACTCGTTTGGATAAAACATAAAAATGCACATTTGACATCAATAAAATAATAAAACATACGTTGCTAATTATGTGGCGCTGATTGATTCAGACGTAATGTCAAGGCAGGGACTACTTCACTAGCACGGCGGAGGGATATGTACCCCGCCTCTTCTCTCCTTCATGCAACTTGTCTTCGGGATCTGGAGGGCATGGGAGCCTAAACAGGGAAGGCGGCGGAAATCCTCAGAAAATTCTTCTTGTTTAAAGTTAGAAATGGACTCCTCTACAAACTAGATGAAACGCACTTCTTTCCAGGTATGTGACATAGGACTATTTAACGTGCACGAGGGCATGATGTTAGTTGCACGATTACACTTTTCGCTGGGCGAGCTAGCTAGGCTAACAGTTAGCATGGCTCAACTTCGCTGGTGAAGTTTAAAAAGTTGACGGAATGGAGGAAGACAATAAGGTTAACTCGTTTGGGTCTTTTTTTGGGTGTTTGTGCTTTGCTGCCGTTTACTTAAAAAACCCGATAAAATCGCAAAATTAGACCATGTTATGAGGCGTTCGAGGTGTACGTTTTCAACCAGTTGCTTGGTAAGTTTTGTAATGTTAGCAGGGCTAAGTTAGCAAATCGCCTTCTCGCACTATGTCATCGTTGGCGTCCTCTTGAGTGTAAACGCAAATCCCGACGAGTGTTTTTTTTTTCTCCTTCTTCCCCCCACGTTGCGTTGCCTTTTAGGAAGATCTTTTCACAGCTGTTCGGGATTTGTGCGAGGCGAGCTGCGTGCGTTTCTCTGAATCCATTCGCTCGTCCTCCTGGGTGGGGGGTGTTCACCAAATCGTTCTTCCATATTGTCTCTGTCTGGACTTGTAAATATGACAGAATCGAGGGAGTCCACTAATACATGTGGGGACATCATTTCATAATTAATTGGTGTTTGTGGATCGAAAAGTGGGAACTCTCCTGACATGCTGTGTTTATTTCTGGCTTTACACATCGTGTTGACTTTGTACTAAGCTACTTAAAAAAAAAAAAAATGTAAAAAAAATCTGATATTAATCATATGAATGACATCTTACAGGTCAGGTATTACAGGAGCACAAAGATCCATCAGTGCAAAGGGTTATCAGTTGTCAGAGAAGATGAGCTTTATCTGCAAAGTTGGTCATCTAGATGCAAATCGCAGAGTGTAGTTGTGTTAAGACCGGCCATATCGACGATCCTCATACAGGATGTTTGAAAATGTCGAAATGTTTTAACGTCATAGCTCACCTACAATGAATGAATCAGATATGAATCACCAGAAGGGCTTGACGCGAGTACAACTGATTTGAATGTTAGAACAGTTTGGTGTTTATCAGGGGGAAAAAAATCAACTTTTATGGGCCGGTAATGTCATGTCATGTGTGTGCCTGCATGCTCCCGTTGGAGCTTTTCCAACATTTTTGTGTGCGTGTGTGAATGGAGAACAATGAACCGTGGAAGTAAGTGCTGGACAGCTGCGTGCTGTAAGGGAGGGATTGAAGCAGGAAACAGCTTTTGGTGGTTACATCCTTTTTCTCGCAGGGCGGCTTTCACAAGCCCCCAGACAGCTGCTGAAGGCTACACATTTGATTGTTTGCTCGGACCGCATCGCATATCAACACCTCGTACAGTGGAACCTCGGAAGTTGAACTCGATCCGTGTGTGTGATGCTGGCTGACGTTTCTAAACTCATTTTCTCACAAGAAACCATAAAAAGCAAATTAATTCCCTCCAGGCTACAACTGCCACTACTGTAAACATTAATCTAAGCACAGCATTCTGGTCAATATTAAGTTTCTGGAATATGACTAAAGTAGCAAAATTTAACCCACTGTTATCCATTTTAGGAGGCGGCCATTTTGCCACTTGCCGTCAACTGAAAATGACATCGCAGTTGCTCTGGTAACAACCAATCACAGCTCAGCTTCTGGAAGCAAGTGAGCTGTGATTGGTCGTTAGCAACTGTGGTGCCATTTTCAGTCGACAGAGCATGACAAAATGGCCGCCCCCTGAGATGGATAAAGTGGGTTGATTTGGCGGCTTTATTCATATTTTGCTGCTTAAATTATATTCCACAAACGCAATATTAGTCAGAAAACCGAGTTGGGCTGCATAGAACATATTATTATAAAGATTTTTTATTTGGGTTAACTCCCCCTCGAACAAAGAAGATAAAGCACAATGTGCACCACAGCACCATGTCTACAATACCTGTTATGCTCTCTCAAGTGGCACTTTCAATTTTATTGAGCAAACGGGAGGCAAACAATTTCATAAGAAGCACAAATACTCATACACAAGCTGTTGATTGCTAAAATTCACGCCGAACTGGATAACGCATTAGCCAGTTAACTTCCAGCTAGCTCTGTGCTCATATTCGCTGGCGCCCACGTCACTCACCAGGCCAGACGCTGTCTTTTAAGGACATGCGTACGCCAAATCACTGATGCTACAGTAGAACGTAAGGATGCACTCAAACCTGCCTCATATGCCACACGAGGTTTAATGTAGCCATAAAATTGCCCATCTTGGACCATGTTTCATTTGCAATATTAGATTTAAAAAGTAGTAGGACCATCTTATACTTATGACTTGCTCATTTAGGCATAGTTTGGCCATCTGTAACATTTGACCGAGCATGCTGCTAAAAATGGCCAATTGGTATGCTTGTAATTAAATTTGAGGAACTAATCCGTAATCTAAATGTTTCTGTTGTGTTTTCCGGACGTCCGGCGGATGAGAAGCGCGCGGCACGCGAAAAGGAGCTTGGATGTTGACCGCGAGCGCCGAGAGCCGCTTCAGCCCGTCTGTCGGACAGCAGCGGCGCTCTTCTCTCCGACTGGCCACGCCCCTTCCCACCTTCCATCGCCGGTTGTGACCCGACTCCGGACAGCTTGCTGCGGGGCCCTTCCTGAGCAGCAGCAGCTGCGTCCTGCTCGCCGACTCCTCTCCCTCCCCTCCTTCCTGTGCTCGCTCAGACGAGGCTCCCTCTCCCCCCCGTCTCGCCCTCCGAATAAGTCGAACGCACCCTCGCCAACACTTAGTGGGAAGTACTCAACCAGGGCCTTGAAAAAAAACCTCGCGATCCCTCTGCGCAGACTTCCTGCCTTCGTTTCCAAAATGACTTCCATGTCCAGTCTCTTTTCCTTCACGAGCCCGGCGGTCAAGCGCCTGCTGGGCTGGAAGCAAGGAGACGAGGAGGAGAAGTGGGCCGAGAAGGCGGTGGACGCTCTTGTGAAAAAGCTGAAGAAGAAGAAAGGGGCGATGGAGGACCTGGAGAAAGCCCTGAGCTGCCCGGGCCAGCCCAGCAAATGCGTCACCATTCCCAGATCGCTGGACGGCCGGCTGCAGGTTTCCCACCGCAAAGGTCTGCCGCATGTCATATACTGTCGGGTGTGGCGCTGGCCAGACCTGCAGTCCCATCACGAGCTCAAGCCCCTGGAGGTGTGCGAGTATCCGTTTGGCTCCAAGCAGAAAGAAGTCTGCATCAACCCGTATCACTACAAGCGAGTGGAGAGTCCCGGTAAGCGCGCTTTCGTGGTTTTGTTTCACCTCGAAATTCAAAGACTCGACTATTGTGTGCAGCATGACATGTTTTAAACGTTCACATTCCCCCTGTTTGGCGTGCAAATGCTCAGAAGGCAAGAAGTGAGCTGGCCCGCTCCGCCGCTCCCTCCACTGCACAGAAAATCGATATGACGAGCTCTTATTAGATAATGTGCCTCGGAGACTCGGGAGGGCGCGGCATGAGAAAATGGCTTTGGCGATGTATGAACATCTCCGACTAAGTGCAGAGCGCGTTATCTCGCTCACCATCCCTCGATGGTCTATCATCAGTATTCAAATGTTTACCTTTTCATCAGATAAAAAAACAAAAACGTTTTTTTTTTTGTCTTCAATGTAGAGTTTATATAATGCTAGATTTCTTTATGTTGACAAAAGTATTTATTAAAATATGTTATTTAGAGAGTATACAAATCACAGAAACTCAAAAATGTTTTCTAATCTGAATTATTATGTCGGTAATGCAATACGACGGGCATTTCCGTATTTCACAAGCAGTAGGCATGGGTGAGTACCGGCACCTATTTCAAGGTATCGGTACTCACGACAGTGGCCGATACCAGTATCCGCCACTCTCTTGTGGTCGTTTTACGATCAGGAACTAGAAATTAGAAGAGAAAATTTCAATGATTTTCATATTTCATTGGCATACATAGTAGGAATTGGCCAATTATCGGCGCCCGTATGCAGCATTTTGACAAATATCGGCATCGGCCATTTTGAAGAATCATGGCCAATAATAGATTTTTTTTTCAAGTGTTAACTTCAGGGAACTAATAAATTTTATTAAAATGATAATAATTGTATTTATTTTTATAGTTGCTGCTGACCGTGGGAACTCTTTGCACCTAGTAAAAAGTAAAAAATGTATTCTTCAGATATTTTGGAATCTATTTTTTTACTGTAAAAAAAAAAAACAATTGTTTGTTTTTATTTAACGTTTGAAAACCTGCTACTGCCCCTGGGAGATGCCAGGACTTTGTTCGATTTTTAAAACAAAGATGTTTATTGACTAAGATTTTTTTTTTTACACTCCAATATTTTACAAATCCTAAAAGTTGTTCAGTAAACATATGCTTTAAAAATTACCCCCCAAAATTAAGAGCTGGAGTTAGTATTTTTTTTCCATATTTTGATGCCAATATTTTCCTTTAGTCAAAATGAATATCGGCTCTAAATATCGGTTATCGGCATCCTTGACTACTAATAATCGGTATCTGTATCGGCCTTGAAAAAAAAAACATATCGGTCTAGCACTAATAAATAGGTCTTTCTTTAAAATTATCTGTACTTGTGTTTGTATCGGTCTGAAAAAAGTGGTATCAAACATTCCTAACAAGCAGTTCCATGGGAGTATCTTGCGAATTATTTGCCATTCGCGTCCACATCTGTTAATATGAGATGATGTGCGTCTGATCTCATTCTCGCCCCCAAAACGATGAAAAACTTGGAGTAATTATGACGTTGCTTGTTTCGATAAGAGAAGAGAAGCCCCATGATTGTTCACACCACTCTGTCAAGGAAAATTAGCTTACATCATTGCATTCTTTACACAGTCGGGCAAATCACATGTTATGTCAGAAAAGTATGACCACAAAGATTCTCAAAAGAATACAAATCAAGCTAATCCTAAAAATAAAAAAAAACAAATTTGGGTGCTCCCAAAGTTGTGCAACCAGTGCAGAAAGTTATTTTAGGGCCCTGTGTGTATATGTTTGTTAAAATGTTGTGTAATCTTCCATGAGCGCAATTGATTTTCGACGACAATCAAGTTTGTTTCCCTTCTGTGTTGGATCCGCCATGCAGTGCTCCCCCCTGTCTTGGTACCGCGCCACAGCGAGTTCAACCCTCAGCACAGCTTGCTTGTACAGTTCCGCAACCTGACCCACAACGAGCCGCACATGCCCCTGAACGCCACCTTTCCCGAGTCCTTCCAGCTGCCGCACAGTGGGGGCAGCAGCACGGGCGGCGGCGGCGGCGGCGGCTCTTTTCCCATCTCTCCCAACTCTCCGTATCCGCCGTCTCCAGCCAGCAGTGGGACTTATCCCAACTCGCCTGCCAGCTCGGGGCCTTCCAGTCCATTCCAGCTCCCAGGTAAACATGTGTGCCCAAATTAAAAAATATTAGGGGTGTCAGGCGATTTAAAAGTGGCAATATTTTACATAGAAATATGACTGCATATTTTAATCATTGATACAGTAATTTCATTAAAAAAAAAATTATTTAGTTAAAATTAAAATATCTACTGTACTGTAAAAAACGAGTGTATTTATTTGTGTTGAGGGAATTTTTCTGCCACTAGATGGCATAATTGCATTTGTAAGACATTGGTGACAGCCCAGTGCATTTTTTTTTTCATATTAAGAGCCATCTAATATTTTAATGTGAAGTAACTTGTGAAATTCTGCGCATTTTTAAAATTGTAAAATATAACTTGACCCCAGTCGCCACAAATATAGGCATTATTATTCAATTTATTACTGCTAAATTTTGACGCGGACGTGTGCTGCGCTGCGACTGGAATTCCCCCATTACAGGCTTTCCATGGGGCGGTCATTAATCGCGCGTTAAACGAACCATAAATTTGCTCCAAATTAACTCATTTCCTGCAGTCCAATGAAAATGTAACTTTGACGTCTTAAGCCGTCAATGGCAGTGAATGAGATAATTTATATTGACACTCCTTAAAAAAGGGGGGGGGGGGCATTTATTGTAGAAACACTTACTGGTGTTTTATCCCCACTTATTAAAAGTCAACCCCAACATTTTTTTTATTGACAATATAATGTTCTAAGCAGCCCCACTCGTCTAAAGTATTCTGGTTAATATTGCATTAGTGGAATATGAGGTAAGCAGCAAAATCCAGCCGTTTTTATCACTATCAGGTGGCGGCCATTTTGCCACTTGCTGTCAAGTGAAAATGCCATCAGAGTTGCTCATGTCTCGGGTAACAACCAATCACAGCTCAGCTACAGAAAACAGGTGAGCTGTGATTGGCCGTAGCCAGAGCCCCGAGTAACTGATGTCCTCTTCAGTTGACAGCAAGTGGCAAAATGGCCGCCGCCTGGATTTCGCTGCTCTATATTTTGCAGTCGTTCACATTTACACGGTACATTTTGTCGTCTTTCCCGTTTTCTCAATGCAGCTTGAAGTGGATGGTGCAGCCTCAAACGGCTCATATTGCGTCTCTGTCGGGAATAGTTGGCACGGGGCTGCTCGGCAGTCCTGGGACTTGTGAAATCTGACACCTTTCTGTGGGATTGATAGTGTGCTGATTGTGTGCGCAACAGCAAACATTTACCGGTAGCAACTGACTCGTCTTCACTAACCGCTCGACCCCCCCCCAACCTCTCGTCCCAGCTGACACCCCGCCTCCAGCGTACATGCCTCCTGATGAGCAACTGGGCCAGGAGAGCCAATCCATGGAGACGAGCAGCAGCCTCGGGCCGCAGAATATGGTCAGAGGTGAGCGGAACAGTACCGCCTTGGGCTTGGTAGTGCACTATTACAGTAGATTGATGTGGTTCATCGCACAATTTTTAGTTTGGTATGGTTTTGTAGCTCCACTTCCGTCTTCCACTTTATCTTGCTTGATGTCCGTCTTTGTAAATACCGGCGGCGCGTTTTGTTTTAGACGTGCAGCCCGTGGAGTACGAGGAGCCGAGCCACTGGTGCTCCATCGTCTACTATGAACTCAACAACCGCGTGGGTGAGGCTTACCACGCCTCCTCAACCAGCGTCCTCGTGGACGGATTCACGGATCCGTCAAATAACAAGAACCGCTTCTGCCTCGGCCTGTTGTCCAATGTCAATCGCAATTCGACAATCGAGAACACCCGGCGGCACATTGGCAAAGGTGTGACCAACATGTCGGCCGTCAAACTTTTTTAAAATGCTAACAGTCAAATGCGTCTCCCACCAGGTGTTCACCTGTACTACGTCGGCGGCGAGGTGTACGCCGAGTGCCTGAGTGACACCAGCATTTTCGTCCAGAGCCGCAACTGCAACTACCACCACGGCTTCCATCCCACCACCGTCTGCAAGATCCCAAGCGGCTGCAGCCTGAAGATCTTCAACAACCAGGAGTTTGCCCAACTTCTGGCTCAGTCTGTCAACCATGGCTTTGAGGCCGTTTACGAGCTGACCAAAATGTGCACCATCCGGATGAGCTTTGTCAAGGTAGGAATTGTCGACAACACCGTCACCCCATGTGGAGCCCAATGCTGAACGTGTATGGATTTCATTTCTGGTAGCAATATCATACAATATATTAGGGGTGTCTCATTCACTCCTAGCCGTTTTCACTGAAGCAACCCCCTTCGCTCCCGGCTGTTTTACTGGATTTTGACAGATTTTGCAAGGCCCACAGAATATTCTGTTCTATTGCTACAGAAACTTGGAACCTACCAAAAGAAAGATTAGAGTCTCTTCTTTCAGCAGGAAAACAAAGTATATTTGTATCTGTTTCCGTTTTGCAGCAATTTAGCATTAAAATATAGCTACGTTTCATCATTATTCACAAATGTGTTGAAAATACTGGCAAATAGAGCTTTTGTAAAATGGCCCTAGCTGATCTCATATACTCTGCTGCCACCTACTGGCCGTTTTTTGTAACAGCTACCATTGCTTTAAGCGACCTCTTCACGTCAGAAGCGGTATCAAAGCCTTCTGTATGCTCTAGCATGAAAACATTTAAGAAAAATGTATTATGTTTTTGGGAGTGGAGGTTTCAATGAGTTAATCGCATGACTTCAGTAGTTGACTCACGATTAATCACAAATTTTAGATCTGTTCTAAATGTACAATAACATGTGTAACTCTTTCTAATTTTTCATACTCTTAACATAAAAGAGGGGGGGAAATTTACTAATAGAAATATGGCTGCATCTTTAAGTCATTAATACAGTAATTTCATAATTCATAAAATTGAGTTAAATTAAAAAAGATGTACTGTTCTTTAAAAAACGTACCCTTATCCATCCAGGGCTGGGGAGCCGAGTACCACCGGCAGGATGTCACCAGCACACCCTGCTGGATCGAGGTGCACCTGCATGGGCCGCTGCAGTGGCTGGACAAGGTCCTGACTCAAATGGGTTCGCCCCTAAACCCAATCTCCTCTGTGTCCTAATAATAGAGGGTTTGGATTAGACTATTTTCCACTCTTGTCCCCCCCCATCCATCTGCAATTTTTAATTTAAAGTGGTCTTAACGGCTGAACTGTTTACACTTGTTTGGGAAGGGATGTTGGACTGGGATGTCAGCAGCAGCCACAATCAGTTGTTGAAATGTTTCATGTTACCTGGAGAAAGACGAGAAACCCCAACGAGCAGTGATTGGCATGGACCGCCACATCTGCATCGTTCGACGCTTTCTTCACCTTGGATACATTTTAAACTTTTTGCATCTATTGGTTACTCCAATGTTATTTCTCTGTATGTTTAATTACGAGTTGTGGCGCAATTGACAATTAATTCAGAATGTTATGGAACTTTTTTTTTTATGTGTCAATGTAAAGAAATGGACATGACAATTTAAGACTCAGATATTGCCGTCTTCAATCTTTAGTGACTAATTGTAGAAAAAAACTACTGCCTTTTCTAATCTGATAGTTGTGTTTTTGTTTTGTTTTTCGGATCTGGGAGTAAGTTCTACCTGCCGTAAGATAACACCATTGTCAATGTTACATGTGTTGCAGCAGTAGTAGTCACATAAAATCAATTCTGACAATAAATACAGTATGTTAGGAGTGACTGCATTGTCCACAATCTTCTCTGCTATTTTTTGTGCACTCGGATTATGTGGAGGCATATATTAAATGTTGCCGTGGGTTGCAAGACTTTATGTTGATGAATTACTTCATTAGCTCTATTAAATAAACAGGTTATTTGGTTACCAGGTCTTTGTTTACTTTTGAGACATAATCTGTTTCTTGTTTTCCAATAAAAAATGGAATAAATCTGGAAGGAATCCTCAACTCTTCTGGTTAACTATTTTGCTAAAAATAAAACATACCTTTTTTGATTATTTTTTTAAACTCTCTGTTTTATTGAAAACAAATTATGCTCCTATGAGTTACTAAAAATAAAACATACCTTTTTTGATTATTTTTTTAAACTTTCTATATTTTTTTTAAACAAATTATGCTCCTACGAGTAATATTTTTTTCTCTAAGAAAAAAAATATCCAGTTTTTCTGACTACTTTTATTTGGGAGCAATAAAACAGTATCTTAAAAAAAAAAGTCAGGGAAACAAGTTTTATTTTCTTCCAAGTGAATGCAATACGCTTCAAAGACGCAGCCAGGCAACTTCCCATTGGTCCACGTTGAGTTTTACCGTAATACTCATAAAACGTCTTTGACATGTATCGATCATAGTGCAACCAAAACCTAAACATCTACAAATAAGACACCAACGTGTCTTATACACAATAACTACTGAGTTTATATTGTTTGTAGAAGCTTATAGTTGTAGTCTAAAAATACAAATGCGCTAGTTTATTTGTAGTTGCGTCAAATTACCGTAAAAGCCGGATGTGATGTGGCTGCCAGACAGCAAGCCAAAGATAAACACGTAGCCCGAACAAGAGGGGCGAGAACCAGAAATATCCCTGAAAGGTTACTTTACATTCTCGAAATGAAGTGATTGCCGAGGACGTTGGAAAACGAGGAAACACTCTTCTTGCAAACAAGAAGCAAGTCTTCCGCATACATCATCTTGGTGAGTACCGAAGAGCACTGACAGCTGGAATGCTACCGGCTAAGCTAGCTCATGTTAGCTGACATTAGCTAACCATCTGATTAACTGCCTGCAGTTGTCGTGATATTTTACGCTATAAATTAATTCACTTAACAAGTGAACATGTGCCACTTCGCCGTCGCCTGTTGTTCGTTTTTATTTTACAATTGTGTACTTATCTAATTTTCTTGCTTGCCAATTCGAGAGAGTAAAGCCCTACGTAACTCCAGATTTTACCCAAATGTAGTCGTGGATTCGCTAAAAGATTAATTGGTTCACGTGAAACCAACATTATCAGACAGATTTTTTTTTTTAAAAAAGTATCGTTTTCACGTGACAAATGCAAAAAAAAAAAAGTTATGACTTTTTAAAAGCAGTAAGAAACTTCGAACTTAAATCGTGACGCTAAAAACTTGTCATCTTAACACAGAGACAGGCAAGCTATAAATTATGTGAATTTATTAATTTCAGGCACAAATAGGTAGATCACAGCGCAACAAAAATCTGAATTTAAAAACAAATATTTAATTGACATTTTCAACACAATTATCTGAAGGCATCCTCTTTATAAAATTAATGTACACATTTATTTAAGTAAACGTGAAATACAGCATATAAATTACATAATGACCGTTATTGTTGGCCATGCATAGAAAAAAAACAAGTGTTGAGAATGAAAACACTTGAGGCATTTGGAGCTGATGAAATTCCTGAAATTAGAGTTGGAAGCGACGGAAAATATATCACGAGGGGCCTATGAGTCCAAAAAATGTGTCTGACCAAATTACTTCAAATTTGGCAGAAGCATAAAAATAAAAAAAACTGGTACTTTTATTTTGTTTCCGTTGAAATAAATGACAGCAAAAGTATACATTTTATTTGGTAAAATCTAATGAAAAAGTTCCCTTTCTCTCTCTATATCAGTTGCCGTGGCAGCCGGCTGTTTCTATTTCTGTTCACATGGCCAAGCCATCTTGAGATTTTTCTTGACAGATATAAAAATATTATTATTCTTTGTCTACAGAAGCTGTCATTGACTTCAACATGGTGCGAGCAACCTTGGTGACCGTCACCAGTCTGGCATTGACCGGTGCTGTGGTGGCGCACGCTTACCTCCTCAAACACCAGTTTTACCCAACGGTTGTCTACCTCACCAAGAGCAGCCCCAGCATGGCGGTAAGGTGGCGCGCAAGGAAAATACAACATATTGGTGCTGTTTTTAGTGACTTTAAATTCATCCCACTCTGATTATTTTTTTTTGTTGTTGTAGGTGCTGTACATTCAGGCCTTTGTGTTGGTGTTTCTTCTGGGAAAATTCATGCGGAAGGTGTTCTTTGGACAGCTAAGGGCTGCAGAAATGGAGGTAGTATGGCTGAACTTTACTTGGGGTCACTTGAAATGCACAGATGGTGTTTGAATGTAATTGGATAATTCCGCACACAGCCACATCCTCAGTTACACATGATCTCAGTTGTTTATTTTTTACAAAAAAAGTTTTGAAATGATTTACCTTGGTCTTCTTCTTTTTTTTTTTATATCACCAAAACCTGGCGTTTCCACAGGGGTGTGTAGACATTTACTATCCACTGTGTGACGATACTTTCTCTCTCCAAACAGCATCTCATTGAGCGTTCGTGGTACGCAGTGACCGAGACGTGCCTGGCCTTCACCGTATTCAGGGACGACTTCTCCCCACGCTTTGTTGCCCTTTTCACACTTCTGGTCTTCCTTAAGTGCTTCCACTGGTTGGCGGAGGACCGCGTGGATTTTGTAAGTGATCACAACGAAATCGATCATCTTGGAGACATTGGTCGGCTAAAATTACACGGGAAGAGGACCTTGCAAAAAAAAAAAATACTCTCATATTAAATGGCAATATTAACTCAATCACTCCCGGCCATTTTCACTGAAGCAACCCCCTTCGCTCCCGGCTGTTTTACTGGATTTTGACAGATTTCGCAAGGCCCACAGAATATTCTGTACTATTGCAATAAAACATGGAACCCACCAAAAATAAAAATTAGAGTCATTTCATTAGGAAAAAAAATATTATATATATATATATATATATATATATATATATATATATATATATATATATATATATATATATATATATTATATAGCTAAGTTTCATGAATTTTCACAAACGTGTTGAAAACACTGGCAAAAAGAGCTTATTGCAACATTGCCCTGGCTGATCTCTTATACTCCGCTGCCACCTGCTGGCCGTTTTTTGTAATAACTAACCATTGCTTTAAGCCACTTCTTCATGTCAGAAGCTGCATCAAAGCTTTCTGTATGCTCTTGCATTAAAAACGTATAGATATGTTTTTGAGAGTGAAGGACAAAGTATTAAAAAAACATATTGACATGTTTTTGGGTTTGAATAAGTTTAGGGGGAAGAAACGCATTTTGTTCTTCAAAATCGTTAAGCCCGCCAGTGGTTACTCGTTTGTATTTTTCAAGCGAGCATATTTTCATAGAGTGGCCACTGGCCAGTGATGCTTATTTTCTCTACTGCCTGTGGTGATGGTAAAATAATATTTAATCATATATTTTCGATGATTTCGTCATCCATCCATAATAGAGTGTAGGCCACGAATAGCGCAAATTGGCTTCAATGGAACTGCATGTGTTTCATAAATTATATTTTTTATTTTCTCTCTGTTCAATCACTCAGATGGAGCGAAGTCCCAACATATCCTGTCTCTTTCACTTTCGAGTCTTGTGTAAGTACGCTAAGATTTCTGTGATGTTTTATTTTCACTTCTCTTTGCCACACTAAAATGCAAATTTTCCAGGTGCTGGAGTTCCGCTCAACTTTTGACTCGCATTTCACTGGCACGCTGCTGCTGTTGTGTCTATTTAGTGAATTCAGTTCTCGTCTCTTACGTTGTGCAGCTCTCATGGGGCTGCTGGGGCTCTTGGACTTCCTGTTTGTTTACCACGCCTGCCAAAGCATCATCACACGAGGGGCGTCCGTGCAGCTTGTTTTTGGCTTTGAGGTTTGTCAGCTGACAATCGCTACCCCCGGTAAATTTGATGAGCTGAAATTGCGTCTGCCTAAAATGTTCCCCTCTTTTTTTTTTTGTGCACTTCAGTACGCCATCCTGTTGACGATGGTATTGACGATGGTCGTCAAGTACATCCTGCACACTGTCGATTTGCAAAGTGAGAATCCTTGGGACAACAAGGCCGTGTATATGCTCTACACCGAGCTCTTCACTGGTAATCGTGCGCTTCCTGCATATCTCAGTGACGTCGATTGTTATCGTTAAAATAATAATTATGATAATATTGTTTCAGGCTTCATCAAAGTTATCCTGTACATTGCCTTTATGACCATTATGATGAAGGTTCACACTTTCCCCCTGTTTGCCATTCGGCCCATGTATCTGGCTATGAGGTAAGGAGTCCCACATATGTTGGAATATGCACTTTTTTTCTTTCTTTTTTTTTACTTATACAGATAAGGGCAACTCCGAACAGATTTTCTGCCAAAAAATAACAACTATGACTGCACTTGTGAAAGTTGTATTTGTTTGTGTCTGCATGATTTTATTATTCTTTATTTTTGTTTAATCATGTTATTATTCAGCTTTTTAAAGTACAATATTATCGCATGCTCAAAAAAACACTACAAAATTGTTGTTGTTTTCTAAAGGAAGGCTTGAACGGATTAATGGCATTTCCATTCATTTCAACAGGGCAAGGTTATTTGTCATGCAATTGTTTTGAGTTACAAGCATGGCCACAGCACAGCTATTAATTTCACTGTGTGTTTATTATTATAGTTAACCATTTTTTGTAATATAGAACTGCTCCAAATCATACTGGAATTTCATTGATGGCCTTTTGTTTAGCTAAATCCAAAATATTCTAAACACCCTTGAGTAATGTAATTTATTTCCACCACTGACTTTTTAACATGATGTACATTGCATGTTTTACACAAGTGTGTGTGTGTGTGTGTGTGTGCTTTTCAGACAATTTAAGAAAGCTGTAACTGATGCTATCATGTCTCGGAGAGCCATCCGCAACATGAATACACTGTGAGTAATGCAAACCTTTTCTCAATGACATTGACTTTACTTAACTGCATGCGTAAACTTCTGTAAATGCGAATGACTTAATAGCATTAAAAAAAAAAAAAAACGTTTGCCATTTTTGGTTGTTACCTGAATGTTTTTAACTTTATGTATTAATTGTACATGAAAAATAATGAATTCATTTTAGACAACATATTACCTTCTTACTGCTGAAAATGGCTAAACGAGTCAAGTATCCCTTTAACTGATTTTTAAAATGTGGGTGACCACGCGACAAACAAACAAAATCTGACTATTACAATGTGTGTAGTCCAGTCGACCTCCTAACCAAATGTCTGCTGTAGTACCAAAACCGGCCTGTAAGAGGCAGCGCAGTGCTATGGGACATCCAAACAGCTGGAGAAACAAATAAAAGAAGCAAACTGTTAGCCCAGTGGTTCTCAAAATCGGGGTATGTGAAGACACTGCAGGGGGTACGCAAGATTTTAAAATAAATTCAAAAAGCAGCACCCATCCGGAAATCCTTTAAGAATAATTATTATATTATTATGTAAATATTTCAGAATAACTTAAATTAATAAAATAAAAATGCATATTCAGTAGGCTATTCAATTTCATTGTCCTAAAAACCCAATCTCCTCAAACCAAAATGGTTCGACCCAAACTGTCTTATGCCATCTAGGATCACCTGTCAATCAATTGAAAATGTGATTTAAAATGATTGATTAAAAGATTTCTTTTTGAGAACACATCTTTACTATGATCCCAAAATGGTGATAATAATTTGTATTATTATTTATTAAAATCTTTATTTGTTACTTAGTTAATTATTATTATTATTATCATTATGTATTATTATCATTTTATTTTTAACGTTTTAATTTTTTTAAGTCTTTTGATTTCCAAATGAACTTCAATAAATCAGACAATTGCACCGCGCTTTTTTTTTTTCCAACCAAAAATGTTTTTCCACTGGTAGGGGTTACTTGTCTGAAAAAAAAATATATATTTCACAGGTGTTACATCGCTGAACAAAGCCTATTTAGAAAATGTCCACATTTATCAACCTGGCCAGGAAAATCTTGATGCCTCGTCTCGGGCCCTTGGCTGACTTTGATGGGGATCCGTTTCTGTTTGTTCATCAGATACCCTGACGCCACTCCTGAAGATCTGCAGGCCTCTGACAACGTTTGCATCATCTGCCGGGAGGAAATGGTCACTGGCGCGAAGAAGCTACCTTGTAATCACATTTTCCACTCCAGGTAGGTCCTAATTGGAAAGGAAAAAAAAACTGACTGCGGGCTCATAAGGGCTGAATATGACTATTAAAAAAAAAAAACGTTCTCCTATTTAGTGAGCCAGTTTTTGTGTAATCTGTCTCGCTGTCAAAGAGTTAATGATCACAAAGTGCGTCTCTGTCCGTCTGCGCACGCAGTTGCTTGCGTTCGTGGTTCCAGAGGCAGCAGACCTGCCCCACCTGTCGCATGGACGTCCTGCGGGCGTCTCACAACAATCAGACTGCCACCCCCGCCCAGGCTGCGGCCCCCGCCCAAGCGGCCAACGCGCACGGACCAGCTGCCCCGCCAGCCAACGGTGAGAAGAACAATCCCGACAAAAAAAATTCGGATGGCAAAGTGATTCTTGCAGTTGGTGGTTTTAATTTGCTAATGTTTCCTTTCTAGTGGCTCCCGGCATGTTGCCTGGCTTCCCACCCGGGCTTTTCCCCTTCTGGGGCCCGTTCCCCGGCATGCCTCCCCCGGCGGCTCCCGGCGCCGCCGACGCGCCGCAGGGCAACACGGAGGCGACGCAGGCAGCCGGTAGGTTGATGACGCCCGAGCAGTCGAGGCGAAAGCGACTTTGCGCACTTGCCGAGTTTGAATCCGCGTTTTCCGTCAGGTACCAGCCCGTCCGCGTCAGCCGGCGCCGACCCGGCCGCAGCTGCCGCTCCGGGCGCTGCATTGCCGGGATTCCCTTTCTCCATTCCTCCTCCTCCCTTCCCATCTGCACCGTGGCTGCCCATGCCGCCGCCGCCTCCTTTCAGTAAGCTTGAGCTTCATTTGCATCGGCAGTCGTTGCCATAAGATGAACACAAAATGGTCTTTTGAAGGTTTCTTTCATTTCTTGTCATCAAAAATGAATACTCTTTGTAGCGCTGCTATAATACTTCAACTTTTATGTTGGGCTGCTCGATTATGAAGAAAATGTTAATCACGGTTATTTTGGTAATAATTGGAATAATTTATTCTTTCGTACAAAACAAGAAAATGTTCAAATGTAAACTATTAATAAGACAAATAAAATTATTTGTAACACTTTTGGATTAAACAATTTATTATTTTAGAATAAAAAAAAAAAAGCCGCAAAATGTATTAATTTAAACAACTCAAAATTTGTATTAATCTTTTCTTTTTTTCTTTTCTTTTTTCGATTATGCTGGTTTTGTACTTGTGGAGTGTAATTGAATTTTGATTAACTCATTCACTGCCATGGACGTAAAAAAAATCATTTGAACTATTTCTATTAGCTTTACACTTTCCACTTTTGTTGATAAGAGTATGAAAACCTAAAAAATAAAATATTGAACATTTAGAACAGATATAAAATTTGTGATTAATCGCAAGTTAATTATTGAAGTTATGTGATTAATTACAATTTTAAAAATGTAATCGCCTGACGCCCCTAATTGAAAAAAATATATTAAAAATGAGGGGCGTCAGACGATTAATTTTTTTTATTGTAAATAATCACATGATTTCACTAGTTAATTCACAATTAATCACAAATTTGATATCTGTTCTAAATGTACAATAAAAAAAATCTAGGTTTTCACACTATTGTTGTTGTTGTTGGCATCTGGTATATTTTATTGTTTTATTTAGTTTTTTAGCACTTGTTGCTTATATTAACGGAAATCCGAATAGCCCAAAAAAACATTATGTGAAACGGTCATTTTAGATTTTTTTTCCCCCTGAGAAATCTGATGTGCTAGGTTAAAAATAAATAATAATAATAATAAAATCCCAATTTAAAAAGCTGTGAAATCATCCAGTACAGAAGAAAATCTGTCATTCCCGTCTCTTCTTCACTGGCTATTCAGAGCGACCTCCAACGGTTTGTGCAACAGCGCCACCTCAGTTATAGTTACAAATAGCACCCACCGAGCACAACACTCATCAAGCGCTTCCATCGAATCGCTTCGCAAACCGACGTCTCCTCTCTTGGCTTCCAGTGTCGTCGATGCCTCCTCCTCCTCCGTCCCTGTCGCAGCTGTCAGAGGAGGAGCTGCGGGAGCTGGAGGCCGAGGGCCGCCGCGGCCTGGAGGCCAGGCTGCAGTGCCTCCAAAACATACACACCCTGCTGGACGCCGCCATGCTCAACATCCATCATTACCTCAGCACCGTCGCCACGCTCACGTAAGTAAAACTCTTGACTCTTCATTTCATTGCAATTTTTCGAGAACGACCATAGGTGGCGCTGTTACTGGCACGCACAAAAAAAAAAAAAAGTTTTCTTCCATCTGAAGGCCTCCGAGGTCTAACAGCAGCACCGTAGAAGCCAGCGAGACAAACCGCTCTGCTTCATTCCCGACTGCGAGCACCAGCGCGGACGAGCCGAGTCAGGAGAAAATCCCCTCCCCCAGCTGTAAGATTTTCCACTCGTTGAACCACGGGTTCGAATTTCCCTCCTGTTTTAATCACACCTTCTTTGTGAGCAAGCGAGCAGATCTGCAGTCGAAACGTCCGAATCCGCTTCCACTTCCGCCTCTTGGGACGGCGAGAGAAGAAACAAGGCGGACGGAGGATCAGAGGACGAGGACGGCGAACCCAACGCCGCCGAGCTGAGGCGCCGGCGGCTTCGCAAGCTGGAAACGGCGACGCTCGCGCCCGCTGACGATTGAGCCCACGCGGAGGCAAATGGCCGCGGACCGCCATGGTGGCCATCTTGTCGCCTCTCACCTTCTTCAACCAATTTGAGTCGGACTCGAGCTGCGGGGGGTTTTAAGCCAGGGGATCTTTGCACTCCTGTGTCGAAATGATAGCATTTTTTTTCCCCCCCCGTGTTTCACTAAACACAATAAATAGTGTAATGAGAGGACTGCAGGCACTTGTAAGTTGAGAAGAATTTGGTGTGTGTTTAGTTTGGATTCGTATTTGCCAGTTTGGCCGCCATTGTGCTCAGTGCCTGCACAATAATTATTATTATTATTATTTTTTAACCAGCCGGCTTCAGTAGAAAGCTTGTTGCGCGTTACACTGCACAGTGATCTTTTGTGATTCTAAAAAGGTTGATCAACATTTTCTCCCCTTTACAAATCAGCACGCTTTTTGTCCTGTTCCACCCCCCCCCCACCCCGCCCCCTGCGCCCCCAACGTTGCAGTTGCTGTAACAGATTTATTTAGTGTACATACTGTATAAAGAGTTTTATTAGGGTGATCTGTACATAAAGGTGAATAAACTGCGACATTTTCGTTTAGGCTATGCTTAAAGTTCATTCTAGGAAGTTTAACAATAAAAGGGAGTGGAAGTGGTAACTGTTTTGGCATTTTAAGGAATTTTGTACAGGCCAAATCATAAGGTGTCCCTCTGGGAGCCGTTTTCATTGGAAAGTGATCAAATCACCTCATTGACCCGAATGAGTGGTCAAGAAAATGGAGGCTGGATCTGGCCACTGGCACGGGACTTGATGTAATGACCTGGTTTAAATTTCTAGAATTTTATTTGGGCAATTTGCAGCAATTGCACACGAACACGAAATAGGGATTTTTCTGTTATTTTTAACACCCGTTTTGGATTTAACCCCTTCAGACCTGCATTATTCCTGCTGGGATTTATTTTATTTTTTTTACATCAGAACATTGAAATTTGTTGGGGGGGTTATAATGTGTTTGTTATAGTGGACGCCAGGATAGTTTTGTTGTAACGTGTTGTATGTAAATTTATCAAGCTGCTGCCTTCATGTGCTTTCGAAATTATGGTAAATACCACAGAGTCGAAAATTGCACGTGAACGCCCCTTCGTGTATTTTCCACTGCATAACTGGGAATTAATTTTGATACCCGAGTTTCTGAGCTGAGAGAACTTTTCAAGTTTCAACATGGTGGAGAGCGCCGAAGGATTTGTGAATGGCAATAATTAAAATATTAACACTTATAAGGGCGTTGTCGTCCGATAGCAGGTTGTTTTAGATTCGACACAATACGTTGTGTACACGATTCAACGTCCTGTCCTTTACAACTCATTTGCCGTAATTTTTTGTTTTGTTTTTCTACAAAAGCACACGAACAGAACTCAGTCGTAATTAGGAGTGTCCTAGTGATAAAGTCCATCTTTCCCATAGCACGTGAATGCAAACTTACATCATGCAAATCAACTTGCGATTGTGATTGGTTAGCTCGGATCCAATCATGAATCAGAAGTGTTGACGTCATCCAAATTATGCTTTTTATTGGTTTATTAGACACGCCAAAAATTTTAAAGTCCACTGCAATCATCTATTGGACCAAAGTGGTAGATATAAAAGTGATTTAATGTAGATTAGAAACAAACTTCAAACAGCAACAATCTGGACAAGCAGATTTTAATTGTTTACACAGTACAGGTGGTCCAGCCAATGCCACATTAAAGTCTTTTTTTTTTCTTTACAATAAGTTAATTCATTAAAATACAAGATAATCACAAAGAAAGAATATAGAAAAATTACTAAGGAAAATCTTTCTTTTTTTTATAAACAATACAAGATTTTAAAAAAATCTATGGGATAGAAAAGAGTGCATTTATAAAAAGCTCCCAGAGATCATAAACATTCTATTCAAGAGGAATGCTAATGAAGCTTTTCAAGGAAATTTAAGAGCTTATTTGAAGTTGATTGTCCTCTAGAAAAGTGACAAAATGCTCGTCAGAGAGCGCCGACTCATGTTGGTTCCCTTTTTTTTTTTTATGTAGATGTTAAAAACACTAGAAGGTGCATATGTAATGTTTGGTGACAATTCTTGAGGTTTTCAGTGCAAAAAAACACATGAATAATACACAGCGCAGAAAGGTGGAGGTTCTACTGGTTGGCAAGCTGTTTTCTTTTTTTTTTCTTTTTTGCGCCCACATTCACGCGTCAGTTTTGGGGGGTGGAGTAGAAAGAGTGGTGCTGGTGACTCCGATCGGGGGCGTTCCTCGCAAACAGGAGAGGAGTGGTCTCCGATCCGTACCAGCTGGCGAAAAGGAAGGACATGAAGGATAAAATCAAGACGTGAAGTTGACAGTGCGGGTGCAATCGGTCGGCAAAAACCTTGAATGAGGCTGATAGGTGGATGTCCACGGAGGAGCTACTTCCTCATCGTTGCCTTGGGGGTCATCGAAGAAGTACGGACGAGGTAGGGGCCTGTTGTTGACGTTCAGGTTGTTCACCTGCCGCCATCACCGAAACACAAGGTGACTTACAGAATATAGCGACGCCCTTGTGGTCATACAATTTTAGAATTCAACCATCGCTTTGGGTCAAATTAAACGTTAGCTACTTTAACGACCTCCTGAGTCGGCCGGCGAACTCTGAAGATGAGGATGAGCAGACTGCTTGGGAGCAGCTCCCAGATGAAGAGGATGGCACCAAAGGCCAGGTAGCCCCTGTCGCCAAGTTCATTACGAAGGTCAGCCTTTAAAAAAAAAAAAGACAAATATAAAGCTGCTTTGTTGTAGCATTTTTGTTTGATCACGCTGAAAACGTGCAAATGAGCTCCCAAGAGGCAAAGTCAGAGTACTTGGTCAGAGACGTTGTACCAGTCAAAGTCAAAAGACTCGACATGGTGGTGCTGAGACAGAACCAGGACGCTCAGGTTGTAGCAAGCCCGGCTGGCAAACAACAAGATGATTGCGGCGCCGAGTGCTGCTGTACGACACACTGTCGTGCCCTGTAATGATGTATTAAAAAAAAAAAAAAACAACAACAACAACAACAACTTAGAATATGTTTGCATTCATTCACATCAGTATTATACAATTCAAAATTATATTGGAGAAAAATAGGGATTGAAATTTGAAAAAAAAAAATATATCACAAAAGATGTAGAAAACACAGACACTAGCCCACATACATGAGGTAGTTTGTAATAGTTTTGGATTTTTCATTATACTAGTTACTTTTAATTTCATTGTGCCTTTTTTATTGTTATTTTTAGATGTGGTTTGCTAGTTTTGATGAGTTTCTATTTTGTGGAAAATGCTTCATTTTATTTTTATTATTTCTTTTTTTTATTAATTTAATTTTTTATTGTTTTGTTACTGAATTTTTTTTCCAATTTTGAATTTACTTTTTTTTTTTTTCCCAGTGACCATTTATGGTTATTTTTATTAATTGTATTTTTTTTGGTTACTGAAAATATTTTTTCTTCTATTGTTTACTTTTTTGTTACCGGGGAAAGCTTGGGTATGATTCTTAACCATCTTTTCTTTTTAGATCTGGCTTGCTGTTATTTATTAGTTTATATTTTGTGGAAAATGCTTCATTTTATTTTTGTTTCTATTGTTATTATCATTTATTTATTTAATTTTTGTTACTGAAAATATTTTTTTCAATTTTGGATTTCCTTTTTGCTACTTTTCAGTTACCAGGGAAAACTTGGGTATGATGATTTACCATCTTTTCTTTTTAGATCTGGCTTGCAGTTTTTTTGTTTTGTTTCTATTTTGTGGAAAATTTTATTTTTGTTTTTATTAATTGTATTATTAATGTTATTATTATTATTTATTTATTTGATGTTTGTTTTTTTGTTACTGAAAACATTTTGTCAATTTTTTGATTTACTTTTTGCTACTTTTCAGTTACCAGGGAAAACTGGAGTATGATTTTTTTACCACGTGTAAAATTCAATAACAACACACGTGGGTAAAGAATGCAACGAATTTAAAGCCAAAATGTCCTAAGCCATACCATTTTGTAGAACGTCTTGGTCGCTCACCTTGCTGGTCAAGTAGGGCCCGGTGGAGCGCGAGTGTCGCGTGAGCAGCAGCAGCAGGGCGGCGAGCAACACGGCGTCCAGGATGAACAGCAAGTCGTTGACGAGCACTCGCACCAGGACCACAGTCCAGGTGCGCTCCCCCGGCCCCGCGCTTCGGCCGCGGCCCCCGAGAGCGGCGCAGACCACGTTGACGCAGAAGAAGACGGCGTTGAGCGCGCCGTACATGCAGCGGGCCCGACACCTGAAACAAAATGGAGTCCGTATTTTATATTAAATACGGAGCACTCATTCAAATAATTCCAGTTCACTCGTCAGATTTGTTTTCGTTAAATACACTATCTAGTCATTTTTAAATGCATTTTGAAGCCTGCTTAATGTTTATTAATTTGCATACGTTTACTCACAAGCGTTTTTCCACATCTGAGCTGTAAGACTCCCTGGCTTTGAGTAGCACCTGCGAAACGACACATAACCAAGTTGGTCACAGATTTGGTCAAATAAGTCATCTTATCTTCAAGTAGGAAACCCCCCTTGGTCTCACCTGAGTGAAGTACAAGTTGATGAGGCTCAGCGTGAAGAACTGCAGGCAGACGGGGAAGCAGTAGAGCAGCCAGTAGACCGCCACGGGGAGGCGGTTGGCCTCCAGCGCGTTTCGAAAGTAAAACGAAAACAAGGTGGTGCGCAGCGCCGCCCACAGCAGGCAGAGGAACAGAAAGACGCTCTGGTAGCTCCAGCGTTTGTGCCTGTACAGGTGGAGAAGCCAGAGCTGGACGTACACCACCAGGAAGAGGCCGCCGTACAGCGCCGTGTACAGGACGGTGAAGCCCAGCTGGACCGAGGGGGCCACGGCGGGTCGCAGCGGGGCGGGCAGGGCGGTGGAGTTGGGAGGAGGGGGTGTGACTGGCGCTTCCATGGCGGTCTTGACACTTCTAAAGGTCCATGTTGGTGACCCTTCGCCCTCAAATGGAAGTTAACGTGCGACACCTGACGACAGGTACATGGACACGCTGATGATGAAATGACTGCTGAAATGAAATGTAAAAAAATATATATATTAGGGTACAAATGAAACGGTGCAGAAGCAAACATTTAGCCTACAGTGGTTGCCATGACAACAGTTTATTTGGAGGCGATTGTTTTATTCGTCATCGGACTTCCTGCTCCGGTTTTTTTTTCCAACGTCAGATCTTGAGTTTGTTATCACTACGCCGGTTAACATTTAGAATTATATAACCATTATATATTTTTCATCATTATTCTGGAGCGGTACGAGGACTTCAAAACAAGAATAACTGACTTATAGACAATATAACCAGCTGTGTCAACAAGGTCGGATGTTTGTGTCAACAACACTATGCTAACTTCCAAGAGCTAAGCTAACCGTTCTTGACATTCACTTTTTATAGCGCAACAACACGAGGATCGGATCATAAATTTCATACCGTCACTCGCGTCATCTTATTGACCCTAACGTATAAAAATTATCACTGGAATGTAAGACATTACAGACCTTATTTCACGGGAAGCTGATGTGTCTGGAGTAGACGTTCCTGTCGTTACTTCCGCGTTACGTCGCATGCGTCAATTGCGATAGGCGGAGCCTCGGATTTTGATTCCAACCACCAATCAGCAATTAGCAGGAAATCGCGGTTACATTCAGTTGTTGTATACACGCAAAACTGACTTTGATATTGATTTATTGGGCGCAAAAATAATCTGGCGGTGAATAATATTCAGTGAACGCGTTGGTTCGACAACCTAAACTTAGTTGCAGTGCTTGAATTCACATTCTGTTAACCGTCGCTTTTTATCTTCAAAGTCGCCGAAACAATGCCGATGATTCTGCGACCCAGAAAATCGATGCGCCGCATTGATGGCGACGACGATGACGACGAGGCGGACGAAACGTCAGAAACGGCCAAGAGTGAAACGTCGGAAACAACCGCAACGCCGAAGAGGAAGTCCATCCGCCTGCCGAAGAAACCCACGTACGCGGACAACGCGGTGAGTAATATTACTCAACTTTTCCGCCTCAACCGAGTGAAGAAAACTTCTCGGCGAGCCACGTAAGAACGGCGACGGAAGGAGCGGCATCGCTAGCCGACTTGGACGGAAAATTGAAGGAAAAGCAAAAAGAAGAAGCAGCAGTAGCGGCGGCGTGTTGCAACACAAGTCGCTTTATGCACTCTGGACGTGCACTCGTGCAGCATTTGCTCATCGTCACAAGCTTTTATTGTTGGCTGTGAAGCGTTGCGCGTCCACACTCGCAAGCTAGCGCGTCATGGTAGGTCGTTTATTATGAGCCCGTTTTTTTTTTTTTTTTACACAGCCAAGAAGATGACTCATCGCTTTGTAGCTTAACCCACACCGCATTCATTTTTTTTTTAGAGGTGGACTGGCCTTACTGACTCGGGATTTTGTTTTTTTGCCGCAGGAGTTCGAGGACTCTGACTCCGATACTGTGCACAGCGAGGTGATGGAGAAAGTACAGACCGATGATGAAGAATCCGTGGAGGAGACCGATGACACGGTATCGACACACTAAATGCTTGGCTATCATCTTTTTTTGTCTGAAGGGTCTTGTGAAAAATATTGATACGACTTGGAACTTTTCTTCTTTTCACGTCGTGCGTTTGACCTTACAAACGTGAATGTAATTTGTTGGGATGTTTTGTGGTACGTCAAAACGAGGTCAAGGGAACGTAATTTTATTGTTTACAAAATTGCAAAGCATAAATCTGAAAAGCGTGGTGAGCATTTGTATTCAGCCGCTTTTGTTCCTAAATGCAATTTAGTGACAGTTACAGCTAAGTGATACATTGTAAGTGTTACGATATGTAAGTTAATACTATTCAAAGAACAATAGATATGACCCATTTATCCCAAACTTTTGGGTTACATTGGATGTATATTGATATAATTCTCTACTTTTGTTCCTTTCTTTTTTCTTTTTGGTTGATAAACGACCAATAACACCATTGGTAGCCATATACCTGTTCTGTGAAAGCTTTGAAGGGTTTGTTTGAATTGACACAAACCAATTAACCGCTGATTACAAATGCACACAGCGTTTTTCAGATTTGTATTTGCTTACATTTTTTTTACAACAAACCACTTTACAATTATGTGCTACTTTGTGTTGGTCAATCACATAACATCTCTGTTAAAAAATATTCAAAGGATATAAATAAATGCTTTAAAAAGACTATCTTTCACGTAATCTATCAATCCATCAATGTACTTTATCAGTTTATCCACCAATTTGTCTTTCCATGTCAGGCTAGCTAGCTAGCTAGCTAGCTAGCTAACGTGGGCTGTCTATTAAGCTATCCAGCTGATCGATGCATGTTTTCTATCCAGTCTAATTTTCTATCCATTTATCTATAATTGAGAAGTGTTAAATAATTTAAGACAAGTGGGACTCAGGTTAACTCGGGTCAGCTTGTTGAGCACGTAGTTCCAACTAAACATGGTAAAGCAACATTTAATATTTGTTCTTCAAACTATTAATATATATTTTTGTTTGCTGACATCGCCATAAATATTAGGAATTTAGTTTAATTCCAGTTGTAAATGAAATATTACGGTTTTATTTATGCAAAGGCTGTTTTTATACTCTTGTATGTCATTAGGTCGCGCAGTTGTACTTAATATTTTGTCTTATAGTAAAGTACAGGGTGTCCCAAAAGTCATTAAAGCGGAACCTCCATTAAACTCATTCACTGCCATTGACGGCTATTGATTTTTTTCCACTTTTGTTAACAAGAGTATGGAAACCTAGAATTTTTTTTATTGTACATTTAGAACAGATATAAAATGTATGATTAATCGTGAGTTAACTATTGAAGTCATGCGATTAATTAAAATTTTTATAAAATAATCGCCTGACGCGATTAAAGAAAAAATTATTAAAAATTAATTAATTAATCGCATGATTCAATAGTTAACTCACGATTAATCACAAATTTTATATCTGTTCTAAATGTACAATAAACAAATATAGGTTTTCATACTCTTGTTAACAAAAATGGCAAAAAAAATTAAACTAATAGAAATAGTTGAAATGAATATTTGACGTATATAACCGTCAATGGCAGTGAATGAGTTAAAGTCATGAAATGTAGTAAAAGATACACGATGTAAACATCACATTCTAATCAGCATTGCATCCTTTTAAGGAACTGAAACACTGCAGTGTCGTGCTGGACCGTCTCAACGACGCGAGCCGCAAAAGCGCCAAGCCCGCCTCGCGCATCCCTACTTTCCATAAGCGCTCTGCCACCCCGAGCGCAGAACTGCCCGTCTCCAAAAAGGATCCTCCCGTCAGTGCAGTCCAGCCTGCTGACAAACCCGCAAGCGCTGACTCATCAAAGTCCAAATTAGCTGATGTTTGCGAAAAAACACCCCCGCAGCCATTAGCCCGCACCCCGAAAGTCAGCTCGGAGGCCCTCGCCGTCCCGAGCGGCGAGGAACAAACGACTGCCATGGCTGCCCTCAAAGGCTACGCGTGGTCTGAGACGCTGCCGCTCGGTCTGATGGTCAGCCCCAGGCCTGCCCTTCGGCCGGGGGAGCGTCTCTTCCAAGAGGAAAACCAGAGCCAATGCGCAGAGATCGATAGCGCCGCAAGGCGTCTTCCGTGTGCGGACCCGCCTCAGGAAGAAAGTCCACAGAGGCCTTATATTGCGGCAAAGATAAATATTGCTCTTAAACTGTCCAAGCATCGCACTTGCATTCCTGATGTTAGCCAAACGGAGGCCATCGTGGACGAAAAACCACCATGGGAGACCGAAGATCCAAACGCAGCCGAGTCAAAGGACGTAAGGTCTTCATCAGACGTAGATAGTGAGGACGATCAGGCCTCAGACGATCAGGCCTCAGACGATCAGGCCTCAGACGATCAGGCCTCAGACGATCAGGCCTCAGACGATCAGCCATTGGACGATCAGCCATTGGACGATTCCGGCAGTGCGAAGGACCACGACGAGCCGCAAGCTAGCCAAATGGACAGCGAGGACGTGGCAAGAGACGAAGCTGAAATTGACGACCAATCTTCCGCCGGCCCGCCGGTGGCAGAGCAGCCTGCCGAAGTTCCCTCAACCAAGTCGACAAAGGTGAGCTCGCAGGTGTTAACTGCACGTGCCATGTTGCGTTACTTCGAGGGCGGTAGGATTTTGAAAAATAATGGGATTTCCCGCAATATTGTGATGTGACTAACAGCTTCACAAAATTCATTGTTTTACAATACTTGGGCTAATGGTGTTCAATTGACTACAGAGAGAAAAATCAGCCGATAGTTTTTTTTGCCATTTGTATTTGAGGGTTTGAGTGTCATTAACTCATTTGCTCCCAAAACCGTATAAATACGTTCTATTTACGTTTTAAGTGTCTCAAAGACGTATTTATACCTTTAATGTTTTTTTTTATGCTAGAGCATACTGAAGGCTTTGATGCAGCCTCTGAACTGCAAAGAAGGGGTGAAGCAATTGTAGAAATTACAAAAACGGCCAGCAGGTGGCAGCAGAGTATAAGAGATCAAGCAGGGCCATTTAAAAAAAAGCTCATTTACCCACAGTTTTAAACAGATTTGTGAATAATGATGAAACTTAGCTATATTCTAATGCTAATTGCTGCAAAACGGAAACCGATTAAAATATAAATTTTTCCCAGATGAAAGAAGATTTGGTAGGTTCCATGTTTTTATAGCAATATAACACAATATTCTCTGAGCCTTGCAAAATCAGTCAAAATCTAGTAAAATAGCCGGGAGCGAAGGAGGTTGCTTTAGTAAAAATGGCTGTGAGTGAATGAGTTAATCGCGCTTAAAAAAATGGTGGTGTTAAAGGAACTTCAAATTAACTCATTCACTGCCATTAACAGCTATAGTCGTCAAAAACTAATTTGAACTATTTATATTAGTTTAACATTTCTTTTCCATTTTTGCTAACAAGAGTATGAAAACCTAACACCTCTTTTAACATTTAGAACAGATATAAAATTTGTGATTAATTGGGAGTTAACTAGTGAAGTCATGCGATTAATTACAATTACAAATTTGAATCGCCTAAATTTTAATGCCCCTAAATTTTAATATTTTCTTTAAAAAAAAATATTTTTTTAATTTTAATTTTAATAATCTTTTCTTTAAAAAATATATTTTTAAAATTTTAATTTTAATAATCTTTTCTTTAAAAAACAAATCTTTTTAAATCTTTTTTTTAAGGACTATTTTTAATCGTAATTAATTGCATGACTTCACTAGTTAACTCACGATTAATCACACATTTTACATCTGTTCTAAGACACACAAAAAATTCTAGGTTTTCATACTTTTGTTAACAAAAGTGGGAAAAAATGTTAAGAAATAATTCAAATGAATTTTTGACGTCTATAGCCGTCAATGGCAGTGAACTTAACAAATTTTGACACCCCTAATAAAAATAATAGGGGACATATCAAACTTCACATTTGCACTGAAAAACTGCTCCGCCATTAATTAAAAGGCATTGAAATCGACTATTCTGCCTCACTAAACACCTTAACAGGACAGGTATAAAAAAATAAATAAATAAAGTCCAAAAAAGAGTTGAACTGCCCCACGTGCCTGTTGCTATGGTGATCACCTCAACCGAGACCTCTCGATACATGCGTTTAGCCACACCCGGCGCAAATAGCTTTGGAACGCTAACACATTCCAAAGATGTTTCTCTTGTCTTATAGCTAAGCTGTTGCCAATTTTCACTCACCGCCCCCTTGAGGTTGAAATAAATTAAAAAAAAGTCGACTCTCTTTTTGCAGAAATCCCAATGTGGCAGCTGCGCCTTGTACTTCTTGCTGCCGGCGACTCTGCTGCTTCTTGGCATGCACGCGTGGCGCTTTGGCCTCCCCCTGTCGGTCAGCCAGCTCGCTGCTCACCTGCAGCTGCACTGGCTGGAGGGCATGGGCCCCGTCATGGAGCAATGTAGCAGAGATTGTAGGTGAGGAAAAAAAAAGACGACGCCATAACAGCTAAATGCTGCTTCACCGTGTTGGCTTTGAACTCTGTGGGCTCCGCTCATTGACCCGAGTCTGCAGGCAATCAGAACCCTTCTGTGTTCATATCCAGTTAGCATTCCTTGAAATGATTTTTCCCGCGTCTTAAGAGTCCATCTGGTGGAGAGCATCCCGGCGGGTTTGTACCCGTCCAGCCCGTCGCCGCAGCAGAGCACGGAGGCCAGCTGGCTCCGGCTGCTGGACAAGGCCAACAGCTCGGTCAGCATCGCCGCTTTCTACGTGTCGCTGCGGAGCAACCATTCCGACTTTGCCGACTTCATCGACACCCAGGTGAGGGAAAGCGCCCTCGTTCTCCTCTGACCAGAGATGGCAAATCCAGGTCCAGACAGTAAAAACCCTTTAGCCCCTCGTGCTAGCTAGCTCGCTCCCTGGTAGGTAAACAAGCACCCGGGGAGCTAGCTAGCTAGCTAGCTAGCACCTAGGGCTAAAGCCAAACTGTGGCGGGGTTTTTACTTTCTGGATTTGCCACCACTGACGCCGCCATGTTTACAGGGCAGGAAGGTCTTTGAGCAACTGAAGCAACTTCCGTCCAAACGCGTGAAACTCAAAATAGCCGTCAACGGGCCGCAGACCGCGACTCAGGACACGAGTGAACTGGCCGCGGCAGGTATTTTGAAGAAAGACTTTGTTTGTTTTTCCGATCACGCGTGACGATGAGCTCGCGGTGACATTTGCGACTTGTGTTTTTAGGTGCCAAGATCAGGGAGGTGGATCTGAAGTCGATATCTGGCGGCATCGTGCACACCAAACTGCTGGTGGTTGATCGCAAGCACTTCTACTTGGGTAGCGCCAACATGGACTGGCGCTCTTTGAGTCAGGTAAAAGGGAGGACGGGGAAGCGCCCTGGCGGGATTCAAATTTAAAAGAAGTGGAGCTGCAGCCCGGGCCGCATTGGGGTCCTTCTTGTGCATTGGGGTACTGGCATGATGTGTGTTCAAAATGTCACCAGCTTTCACGTATCTTTTCATTTTTCATGGTAACAGCGCATCGCCACGGAAACGGCTTTTAAAATATACATATATGATATAGGGGTATTATTATTAGTTTAACATGTTTTCCACTTTTGGTAACAAGAGTATGAAAACCTAGAAAAAAAAAATTCTGTTGTACATTTAGAACGGATCTAAAATTTGTGATTAATCACGAATTAACTATTGGAAGTCATGCAGTTAATTACCATCAAAAATGTAAATCGCCTGACACGATTTAAAAAAAGCAAAAGAAAAGATTATTAAAAATTAGGGGTGTCGGGATTTAAAAAATGGTATCGCATGATTTCACTAGTTAATTCACAATCACACATTTTATATGTTCTAAAAAAATTTAGGTTTTCATACTCTTGTTAACAAAAATGGGAAAACATTTTCAACTAATAGAAATAGTTCAAATGCATTTTTGACGTCTATAGCCGTCAATGGCAGTGAAGGAGTGAAGAGGTTTTGGAGCCGACGCCATGTGACTTGATGAAGCGTGACCCGGATCAATTTCGTTCTTTATGCCTGTCAGGTGAAGGAGGTGGGCGTGGCCGTGGAGGACTGCAGCTGCCTGGCTCAAGACGCCGCTCGCATCTTTGAGATGTACTGGAGCCTCAACGGATCGCCGCCGCCGTATTGGCCGGCTCGCTTCACGGCGCTGTCCAGCTCCCAGCATCCTCTGCGGCTCAATTTCAACGGAGTCGCCACGCAAGTCTATTTGACCGTGAGTTCCGGCGGCGCTTTTGAAATACTCAAACAATTTTCGAAAACGTTTCCTGTCGCGTCCCCTCACTGCTCGGCTCGCATCTCGGGGCAGAGTTCCCCTCCGCAGATCTCGGCCCGCGGACGCTCGGACGATCTCGCCGCCATCTTGGCCGTCATCGACGACGCTCAGGAATTCATTTTCATTTCGGTCATGGATTATCTTCCTCTGGCTGAGTTCTCCAAGCCGCTCAGGTGACCGACTTCTATCTCGCCGAGACCGATAATCATTATTTGGAGCTGATATTCGATTTCAGTAATTTCAAAAGGGGGGGGGGGGGTCAAATTGCCGTAAAAAATATATAAATATATATATTTATAAATTCCACTTTAAACTAAGCATGTTTATTGAAAAACTTTTCAGATTTGCTTTTTTTTTCCTTTTTAAATCTTAGACAATCGTATGTTTTAAAATTTTAACAAAAACTTCACGTAGCTCCCAGGGTCATAAATATGTCTTAACAATGAAATGAAAATAAATGCCAAAGCTCCCCATAGTTTTGTTTTTTTCCAAAATAACAAAAATGTTAAACTTTCAGGTATCTTTGATTTACTTTCAAACAATGTCTCGTTTCACACTCCTGTAACTGTTTAGTTAGTATATCTTTTTAACTTACGTTAATTATAGCATCAATGTACTAAAATTTTACATTTTTATTTAGTAACCATCTTTGTTCACTTTTATGCATACAAGAGTATGAAAAACTTGTAAAATGTTTTATTGTACATTTAGAACTCGAACGGAAGAGGATTAGGGCCAGTGGAGAGAAAAAAATGTTTGGCAGGATTCTGACTTTAAAGAAATAATTCTGACTTGAAGGAGAGAATTCTGAGAATAAAGACCAAATTCAGAATTCTGACTTTAAAGTGAGACTTCCGACTTAAATCTCAGAATTCTGACTTTATTATCAAAATTCCGACTTTAAAGTGAGAATTCTGACTTTATTCTCAGAATTTTCAGATTAAAGTCAGAATTATTTCTTTAAAGTCAGAATTATGATTTACATTTTTCCCTCTCTTTTCACTGGCCCTAATCCTCTTTCATATGGAACACATTATGTGTGATTCATTTTCTATGACTCACAAGTTGATTCAATTAGTTTTAAGGATACATTCAATTCGATTTGAGACGACGTTGGTGGTGTCCCGTCCCGCTCTCAGATTCTGGCCCGCCATCGACTCGGCGCTGCGCGCCGCAGCCTGCACTCGGGGTGTGAAAATCCGCCTCCTGGTCAGCTGCTGGCAGCACTCGCCCGCCGCCATGTTCACCTTCCTGCAGTCGCTGCTCGTCCTCAACAGGCCGCCGATGAAATGTGACATTGAAACGGTGGGTGATGGAATTGAAGTGGCCTTCATGATTTGGACACTTCCTGGATTTTGCTATTTTTTTTTTTTTTTTTTTTTTTTGAGCAGCACAAGTCTGAATTTTTTATTTTTTTTTATGCAGAAAATTTTCACCGTGCCTTCGACCATTGAGCAGTTGAAGATCCCGTATGCCCGAGTCAACCACGCCAAGTACATGGTCACCGACAGAGTCCTCTATATCGGTCAGTCTCTCGCTTACTCGCGACGCCAGCCGCTCCTGCAGGTGACAGCAACGGCATTATTTTTCCAGGAACGTCCAACTGGTCCGAGACGTACTTCACCGAGACCGCCGGAGTGGGTTTGGTGGTGAACCAGACCGCCTCGGAGGTCAAACCAGGCCAGCGGACTCTGCAGAGCCAAGCGGAAGAGCTCTTCGAACGAGACTGGAGGTCGCATTACTCCAGCTCGGTGTCGGCCGCCGACCTCCGAGTCTGCCCTCGCATGCCGCATTGAATTCGTGACTAAACGCTTTTGTCTTTGCTGCTTCATCGCTGCCTTTTTGCAATTTTTGAACGGTTTGCGACAACTGCGGGAACGTTCTGTGTATAATTTGTTTTCATGGTCGGTTTCAAATTGTGTTTTTGTACAGTTTTTGCACTCAGCGCTGTTGAACTACCAATCTTGAGTTGTACATTTTTTCTTTTCTTTTTTTTGCCTGGAGCAATTTGTATATGTTCTGCACGTCAATTAACTCATTCACTGCCATTGACGGCTATAGATGTCAAAAATTATTTTGAACTATTTTTTATTAGTTTAGCATTTTTCCCACTTTTGTTAACAAGAGTATGAAAACTTAAAAAAAATATATATTGTACATTTAGAACAGATATATAAAATTTGTGATTAATTGTGGGTTAACTAGTGAAATCATGCGATTAATTATGAAAAGAAGAAAAACGCCCCAAATTTTTTTATCTTTTTTTTTTAAACAAAACAAAAGATTATTAAAAATTAGGGGCGAAAGGCGATTACATTTTTTAATCATTAATCGGTTGACTTCACTAGTTAACTCACGATTAATCACAAATGTTATATCTGTTCTAAATGTACAATAAAAAAAATCTAGGGTTTTATACTCAACAAAAGTGGGGAAAACATTTAAACTAATAGAAATTGTTCAAATGAATTTTTTACGTCTATAGCCGTCAATGGCAGAGAATGAGTTAAAAAACACAAAAAGCTGTAAAAATTTCAAATGCTGAGAAAGAAAAAAAAAAGATACTCTATTCATTAGGAATGCTGAAACCAATTGTGATTGGTTAGCTACGATCCAATCATGAGCCAGAAGTGTTGGCATCATCCAAATTATACGTTTTTATTGGTTAAACACACTAATATGTCATGTCCACTGCAATCATCTTCGGGTCTGAAGATTTTTTTTTTTTTAATTCATTGTACATTTCAAAGTATTTTTCATTTTACATAATCCCAGCATGATGGAAGTTCCTCAAGTGGCTACTCGGGTTCATATAATTTCATCCAAACTGTCATGACTTCACCTGGCCGAGTCGTCTCCATGCATCATTGCAAAATAAAAAATAAAAATAAAAAACTAGGCCAAATAAAAGTATTCTACTGTACATCTTTTTTTTTTTTTGTCAAAACAAGACACCTCATTCCATAGAAAGCTGAACACTATCTGTCTGGCCTTGATGCTGTTGCTGATCATATTTCCGAGCTGGAACACATAACAGGACTCAATGTTAGGACATCACAAAGGAAAATAAACTATCCAATTTCACTCACGTGTCTGAAAATAATTTACAACTTCTCTCTGTTGAACAACATTACATAGGCAGAAGTTATTCTATAGATCGGGACATTTTTGTTTAGTGGCGTGAGATTATTTCCGAGGGACAATAACGGTTGGCAGGCATTAAATTCAACCGAGAAAGCAAGAGTTGATACCAACCGAGAGAGTACATCTCCAGCTGTTGTCTCAGACGGACTTTCTGCAGGCTGTCGTAGAAGTTGGGCTCTGGGCTGTTCCCAACGCTGGGAGGGAGGGTGAAGATGCGCATGATCTTCCGCTTGTTTCTTGCATAAAAAAAAATTTGGTTACATCAGTGAAAGGAGATGGTGTCTTTAAAAATAAAAATGATACATATTAGACCCATAAAAACTCATTTTGGAGACAAGACAACAAGCTTACTCAAACAGGACACCATATAGATGATTTTCAACTGATAATTTCACAACATAGGGACATTTCACAGTCGTCAGATAAACTTTACATCACATGATTTTTATTTAAGTGTGTTCCTAAGGATAACAGTCATTCCAAAATCTATGGTTATATTTTTTTGCCCCACCTCCCATGCAATTTCAAATCTATTATCAAATCAAATCATATATACACACCAGGGAAATGTTTGACGTCCATAAAATCCTAAATACGGGGCCGATCTTTTTAATTTTATCATCAGATTGAGTAGAGAGTGCAGATGAATTTTAATTTTTAATTTAATTTTTTTCCCTTCACTTTTCAGACATTAGACTTCCCCGATGATGAAGCTGGACGAATCAAGTTATATGATGGTTTATTACTTATTTTTCTTATAATCAATAGAACAACGTTAAGTAGAAATCGAGTGTGCTCACTTTCTGGCGTACATAAGCAGGCCGAAGCTAACCAGAATAACCAGCAGGTAAACGTTGGTGGCCTCGTTCCAGGCTTCGTGAACAGAGTAGTCGATGGACTCGGGTTCGTTCCCCGAACGGCCGTGAGCCCCCATGGAAACGATAGACTGGCTCAAGAACTGTGCTCCTCGAGTATCTGTAAAATACCTCAAATACAATAAAACTAGCTTGCGAATTAGCTTCTCCTCGTTGTAAACACTATGACGTCACGTATACGTATTTCCGGGAGATATATATTTTTTTTTATATATAGACATTTTTTACAAACCGAAACTGATTTGGTCTCAATTTAATTATAAAATATATATTTAACAAATGTCACACAATTAAATTAAAAAGATTAAATAAAAAAATATATATATAAAAATTCAAAATATCGGGTAATGTAACCACTGTCACAAAGACAAAGAATTGGAATGAATCCGCTAACGCAGTAGTAAATTCTACGAAAACCACTCTTTTAGGTTATAGAAATGAAAATCAGTTAATACTACAGTAACTAAGTATCTCGTGCCACATGATGTAGTCATAACCTCGAAATGTTGAGTTGAGCGCTGTAAACCGTAGACAAGGACCTAGTGCGTAAAAAAAAAATCATTTTCATGCAAGCTGCTGGACTTTCTGGCTCGTGAGCGATTAAACAATTAAAAAAAGAAAAAAAAGAAAAGAACCCAGCTGAACATTTTTTTCCCAATAATTTTAATGTTATAATCAGCAAAACATTATTTACACAATTTCATTGCATCACTTTTTTTTTTATCCTTTTCAAAATGATCTTCCTTTTTTTTTCCAAAATAGAATCTTACTACTGCAACGCAACAGAAATATATAAACTGCTTTGAAAAGAATTGCTGCAATTAAAAATCAATTCAGAAGGGATGAGAGCCGAAGGGAGTACATGATAAAAATATCAAGGTGTTAACATAGCAGAGATGGACAGATCAAACCAGTTGTTACTTACAAATGCCATCAGGCATATTTGTACATCAATTTGTTAGAACCCATGGCCGCCCGTGTACAGTACATGATCTGTTGTAAGACTTCAATTCATTCATTCATCTGTGCGTGGCAGAATTACATTCGGAGTGCTATCAGGGGGAAACGGGCATAAACCAATGAAACAAACACAAAACAGGACTAAATATTATTAAAAATATTGCTAACTTTCGATAGCGTCACTACTTTTGTAATACACTCACAGAGAGCGAAAGAAAAAGAGAGAGAGAGAGAGAGAGAGAGAGAGAGAGAGAGAGAGAGAGAGAGAGAGAGAGAGAGAGAGAGAGAGAGAGAGAGAGAGAGAGAGGAGGGGGAGGGTGGCACTGAATGAAATCTTGACCGCTGTGGATAAGCTGAAACAAGCAGTAAATATGCATTTATTTACAGCACACGCACGTTTGGTTGGCGGCTGGATTGGAAAAGGAACAACGCTGACGGTTACTGAATTATAGAGAGGACGCGCTGGCTTTAACATGCAGTGTGTTCAGTGCTCCCTCCGAACCACGACAGCGGAACGGAACCACAAGCTGGAAGGACGGCGCAGCTCAACTTCAGTCCTTCTCAGTTAGCAGCCAGTTAGCTTAGCGCAGCTCAATTTAGCTTGTCCACGTTACTATAGCCAAAGTGAAATAGACATTACTCACAAAAAAAATGTAGAACGATTGGACATTTAGGGTGAAATTTCAGGGTGAACCTAAAATGCAAAATAATCTTTACCTGTTTTATGTTTCAGTAGCTTTTGGCCAACGTGGCGCTTTGGAGCAAGGATCTAAATGGCAAACAAACGTCTGTCGTGTTGTGGATACAAATTTTCTTTACGAATTTTTTTTTTTTGGTGCCCCCAACAATCTAACCACAGTATTCTGGTAAATATTATAGGAGGAATAAGAAGTAAGCAGATGAAACCATCCAATTTTTAAGGGCATCATGACATCGTTTTCAGTTGACAGCAGAGGGCGGTATAAGACAAAATGGTGGCATCGCCTACTGTATTCATGAATATATTTTCTTTTCTTTTTTTTAAGTCAGACTTTCAATAAATGTAAAGAAAGAAAAGGTTATAGTGGGTTGTTTTTTTTAGACTGAAATTTCACTTGTAAGCCCAACATCCCCCCCCACCTTTTTGTGAGTGTCGTAATGACGGCTAGTCCACGTTTAGCATTAGCTACTAGAAGCTCAAGTCAAAGGGTGTTGTTGCGCGAACACTAAACTAAGCATGCTAAGCTCTACGGTGGCAAGCGCAGGCGTTGAGAGGGAGCACTGATTCCTTCACTGATGTCACATGAGTATGTCCAAGTCGTCTCCGTGGCCGTCCTCCTCGGTCACCCGCAGCGACAGCACCTCCTCGTTGAGGAACAGGCCGCTCAGCCGCTCCTTGCGGGCCTGACGTTGCTCCTTCAGCTGGCGCTTGCGCAGGGCCTTCTGCTGGAGCTTGCGCTGCTTGGAACGTTTCTGCAAAGAGGCGGCGAGGGCGGTCACAAAAAAGGGCGCTCGGCGAGATGAAAAAGCGCTCTTACTTTTGAATCTCGGATGCGTTCCGCGGCGCTGGAAAGATTGCCGTCGCTGTGGGCTCTGCTAATGTTAGCAACGCTGCTTCCGCTGCAGGCTGAAGCTGTTCCACCTTGGAGGGCAACGTGACAGCAGAAATGTTGGGCTTCAAATAAAAAAACTCAAGATACATTGTTTTGCTTAAACTGTGTAAATTTGAATCTCAGGCGCTGAACAGTAAATAGAATCAAGATTTGTGTAGTCTTCCATGAAAGCAGACTGGCAGTAGTTTTGCAAAAATCTGCTTTTACTCTGAAAAAACAATTATCACGTGTTAAAAAATAATAATAATTCTGACATTTTATGAACCAAACCATTACCGCGAAATGAATCGTAATCAAGTTAATTTTATACACTTGCAAGTCTGACTCGCTAATACTAACTAGTGCGCTACTCGCGGCACTTTTATCCCTCAAAAGAGCGGCTCCACGCTGCAAAAAATAAACTTTTATTGGAATAACTTGATCGTGACTTTTTCCTTCTACTCTCTAATGTGGCTACAACTTAACTGTGTATCAGACCGCGTGGAACCCCACTGCCCCTATGTGGCCAAATCAGGTACAACATGAACAGCGCTCCAAATAAAGGCATACACAAACAAAGGGAAGACAGTATAAAATAATTTAAATAAAATGGATTTTGGGACATTTAAAATCGATTCTGAATCGTACTAAATGAGAATCGCGATTCTTATGAGAATCCATTTTTTGGCACACCCCCAGTCTCTACCTATTGCAGGTGCGCCTGGAACGATCTCCCTGTTCCGTTAAATTATTATTTTTTTTTTTTATGGTGTCCGCCGTTTGGTACCTGCGACAGAGTTGGAGGCCGTGGAGCTGGTGGAGGAGCTGGCCGAGCTGACCATGCTGGCATTACTGCTGCTGGCGCCGCTGACGCCGCCCGCGCTGGCGCTGCTGTGGCTGCTCCTCTTCCAAGCTTCCCTGGTGCTGCTGGCCCTCTGCCGCGGACCGTGCTCCCGGATGTAGTTGCGTACCTGCAATTGGCGGACACTATTGTACTACTGCTATTATAGGCAATTTTCTATGTCTCGTGTCGCACCTGCTTGAGTTTCTCATCAGTGAGACAGTTGAGCTCGATGATGAACTCGCTATCCGTGGGGGAGATTTGAGCGCACGGGTCGATGATCTTAATGATGTCCAGCTGCTCTCGCAGGCCCATCTCCGTGCTGACCTTACGACTCAGGTACTCGATGTATTCCACCTGAAAGACAGATCCGGTTTTGCTGCTGTTCTGACATGTTTATGACATCTGCCGGCATATTACTTGTTCATCGTTGGTCATGGCGCTCCATGGCAGCTCATCCAGGTTACGGTGAGGGTGGGGCTTAGGCTTCCTCTTGGGGACCAAACAAGGTGAATTGGGGATACTCGGGATGATGTCGGACAGGACGTCGCTGTTGCTGGTGATGTCACTTCCTGGCAACTGGAGGATAGATGAAGAATGAGACACAAGACCTCCAACTCAGGCCGAACATGATAAGACTATTCATCGTCACACACCAAAAAAAGACCCAAACAATTTTTCTGTTTTGTGTAAAACCATCGGCATCGTTTTTGCACCGCAAACCCACCTGCCACTCAAACTCGCTATCAGACCAGTCCCAGTAGGTGCTGATGGAGGAAGAGACATCGCTGCAAACGCTGCCCTCGGGAAACAGGTCCAGGGACGTCAGTTCCTGGTCGTCCAGCAAGGAGTAGCAGTCGTCCTGGTCGCACACAGACACGGAAGAGAAGAGCTCCTCGCTGCACTCGGAGCTGGCCACGCTCGTGCCGCAGGAAGTGAGGTTCCACCTGAACAAGTCAAGGCATCAATTCAAAAGTGTCAAGAGCCAAACAATACATTTAATTGTCTCTTGTTAAATGTTAAAACGGGTTCCACGTCTCCATAAAGGTTTCCTTGACAACATTGTACTCGCCTGTTGCCGTGGAAGCGTCGTAGGGGGTCCGTCCTATGACAGGATGAGAGCTGACAGCTGAAGTCACTGACGTCCAGGGTCCCCACATCGCTGAGGTTGGCCCTCTGGGAGAGGAGGGGGAAAGGCTCTTCTGGGGCCAGAAACTTCTCATACTCCTCAGGGGCCAAAAATTTTTCATACAGAGAATCCGACATGGTGTAAATGTACCTGAGAGGGGGGGGGGGGTCATAGTCATTAAATGCCACCAAAGTCGACGGGAACAAGTTACCTTAAGTTTTATTCCAATGCTCATCTTATTATCACCATTTAACAAATAATGACATATTCGGCCAAATTACTGTAAAATACAGCAAAACTAAAATACTTGTCTTGATTAATTGTCCTACCCCAAACAGCTACTAGTTTTAACAGGACTGCTTTTGTGTTGCTGATTTGACGTCACCATTTTATCGACCATTAAAACACAAGCTAAATCTGCTGCCGTGCAGCAAATGTAATAAAACAAGATATCAATACTTCTAATTCGGCAAATTATTGCTATGTGTTGTCGTAACGGAGCGCTGGCCACAATCGTTAGCTTGCTGCTAATGCTAAATGCCAACGGGGCGTTGACAAAAGCCATCAAATGATCCCAAAGTGATTTCACCAACCCACGAGTTTCTAAGAACACATTAAATACAACTTAACTCGGTGTGATGAATAATTTGACATAAATCACTAACCTATAGTCGTTCAAAGTCTAAGCTTTTTACGCGACCTCCATTTGCAAATCCTCCCCACCGACGAGTTTCGTTGTTCACGCGAGAAATGAATAATCGCGAGATTTACTGTAGCCAGAACAAAATCATGTGACGCAACACGGAAGTTGTCACCGACTCGAAAAGAAAACATGACTGTCTTGAGTTTTATTGCAGTTTAGCGACTATTACGTACAAAGTTGAACATTCAGGAATGTCGTTGACGCTAGAAATGGACACCAGCTTTCTGGGTGGTAGAATACCACCTGAAATCGAGTCGATGTCGAAAAACCTGAAGGATGTGGAGCAAGAGACGTTCAGAAAATTACTGAAAGGTACTAGTTAGTAGTGATGCTATTGGAGTTAATAGATTATCGCTTTAAACAACATGTCGATTTTTATGCAATCAAATGATGTGTTTTGCTTATGCATTCCGTATTTTCAGCTGTGGTGAATGCCCTGGAGGGGAAAGACTGCAGAGACACGATTAAGTCAATAGCAGAGAACAGTGTCTTTCCACAGGAGAAGCTCAGTCACATTGTAGCTGGAATGTACAGATTGTTGTCCGAGGCTATTCGCGTCCCGCAATCATTACTTAAACAGGAGGTGAGCCTGTTGTCATGGATCGAAATTACAGTTTGAGGTTACACACATCAATAATACAGAGCGTTGTTTTAACTTCGAAAGCTCTCTTAATGCTTATGTTCTTTGTAGGCCTTCAAAGAAGATCTGCGAGAACTGAGGCAAGTATCAAGATGTGTTGATGTACTGGCTACTACTTTCTTTTCTGCTTGTAACTTTTTATTTTTTTTGTCTTGACATCAGGATAGCAGAAGACTTTATCACAGATTTTTGCAGTGTGGTCTTTGGAAATCGGTGTGTATTTACAGTTCAGTCTTTTGGTGCCTTTCCGATATGATTATGTGGCGCCTATCACGCTGCTAATAATAATACAAATATATTTGCGGTGTGCATTGTTGACGTTTGAGTGACTGCTAAAGGGTTGTGGAGCATTTCATTCAGAATTAGAAATCTGAGTGATAACCTAAACCTAGGACAGATGTCTTCATGTTGTTTGTAATATATCAAAAATAATCCTCTTGTTGTTTTTTAACAACTGTAGCCGCGCAGCTCTGGAAGCAGCCACTTCTCAGAGGGATCCCCACCTGCCTACAATCGAAGAATTTAAATGGAGAGTGGATGTTGCCATTTCTACAAGGTAAAAAGCACCCGGCTCGCGTACGTTTTTTTTTTTTTTCTTCTGCTCTGCGACTTGGAGAGTCAATTTTGACATTTATCTCTTCTCAGCTCGTTGGCCAGAGCACTGCAGCCTTCTGTCTTGATGCACCTGAAACTGTCGGATGGAAGTTTTCAACAATTTGAGGTATTATAACGATTCGTGTTCGTTGAATGTCAAATTGAGGCATTATCAGTGCACAGTAAATCAAACTGTACTGTTACTTGGGAGCAACTCAACAATATGTGCTATGTGCAGTATATTGTCATTCCAGTAAGGTCAACATATTTAAACAATTCAGTGATTGAAGATATTTTGTAAACCTCCCTTGCCAAAACATTAGGTATACTATGTGACATTTTATGCACCAGCTTAAAACAAAAAGTGTTTAAAACTCACTCACTGCCATTGACGGCTATAGAGGTCAAAAATTCATTTGAACTATTTCTATTAGTTTAACATTTTTCCCATTTTTGAAAACCTAGAATTTTTATTATTATTTTGTACATTTAGAACAGATATAAAATTTGATTTAAATAGTGAAGTCATACTATTAATTATGATTAAAAATGTTCATCGCTAATAAATAAAAAGATTATTAAAAATAAAATAAAATAACTTTTTTTAATAAAAAAAAGAAAGAAGAAAAGATGATTACAAATTAGGAATTTTTCATAATTAATCCCATGACTTCACTCGTTAACTCACAATTAATCACAAATTTTATATTTTTTCTAAATGTACAGTAAAAAAAAATTCTAGGTCTATAGCCGTCAATGAGTTAGAATGAAACTGCAAACAAAAAAATAGTGAGTAAAATGACAACGCCCCCCGGTGTTATTCAAGCTGATTACAGAACAGCAGCAGAGCGTCAGCATCTGATGAGCAAATGTATCAAGTGACAGGTTATTGTTTTCCCGCGCAGGTGCCACCCGCTAAATTCCAGGAACTGCGCTACAATGTGGCTCTGATCCTCAAAGAGATGAACGATTTGGAGAAGAGGAGCATTCTTCGGATCCAAGACTGACAGATGTGCCGTAGCGTTGAGAGTGATAAGAAAACTTGATCTCCTTTTTTTTTTTTTTACTTTACCTTCTCATTCTGCCGGACACAACATTAGGTACACATGATACACAATGTAATGAGGCACCGTTCAAAAAATGATTTGATTTCGATGCAGCTGTTGTCGTGATCTTATTGGAGAAGTCAGAAAATGAACACATTTATTTTGTTGTAAACATGACTGAAAATCAAATTAAAATAAGTGTCATGTCATGTACTTATTTGGACTATGTATTGCTATTTTGTATGTGAATCTTAAAATGACTTACCAAAAAATATTCTTGGATAGTATTGTATTACTGGCAATTTACATTTTGTATGCACAACCAATATTTAGAGCTGTCACTCAAGGCAAAAATATTGGCATCAAAATAATAATAAAAAAAATGCTTACTACAACTCTTAACTTTGTTGAAATGTCATGAAACTTGTTTGTTGAGAATTTTTCCAATTTTTTAACATATTCGTTTTTTCTTTTAATTTTAGACTACAGATAGACCATATATATTATTAGTAGTCAAACAGGCCAACAACTGATATTTGGAGCCAATATTAACGAAAAGGGAAATGCTGGCATAAAAAAACAAGAAAGAAAAAAAATACAAACTCCAACTCATAGTTTGTCAAAATGTTTTGAAGCATAGCAGCTTTTCAGAATTGCAAAAAGTTGATTATTTATTTATTTATTTTTAAGATAAAAAAATATATATATACATTAAGAAAAAAATCAGGGAGACCAGAGTGATTGGTATATCTTTAAAATGTAAACTTGTGCAGTGGGTTTAAATAATTTTTAAAATTTGTAACATTGATTTTTTTTTTTATTATTTAAATTTTAGACATACAAAGAATAGACTTATTTGTTTAAAAATTCTACCAACAAATGCAGAGAATTCTCTGTATAAAGTTAAGTGAATTTTTAAATTAATAAATAAATAGTTCCCTGAAATTAACCTAGTTTGAAATTGCTTTCTTGTCGGTCTTCAGATTAAAAAAAAAAAAAAACAAGGCAGATGCCAATATTATCGTCAAAATAAAATATTGGTGCAGATAATCGGCTTTCAGTTTATTGAAATGAGAAAAAACACACATTTATTTCATAATGGTACCGCAATATAACGTTTTTTATTAGACATCTTCATGGACACATTTGTGTGTGTTAAAAATAAATAAATCATCCTTTCCCCTATGTTTATGCCACATTCCTTCCCTTAATTCCAATTTAGCAAATATTCCAAATGTTTCTTATAGTCTTAATATCAACATTGTTTTTTTTTTTCATTCATTCTGGAAAAAAAAAAATCTAAAATGGCCAGCTTCTTTTTTTAAATTTGGTAATAGCATAACTATACAGTACAGTACTATCTAATTGTATTCTAAAAAAAAAACATTTTATGTTATCTGATTTTAAGTAATACCCACTTAAGTATCTAAATCTATACATCAATACCATCATGTGTTTTGTAACCACAGCAAGTCGTGCGAGTTACTTTTCGAATAATAAATGCACGATTTTGAAGGTTCCAAGTTCCCGTCAGCGTTTAGCATCCCACTTCTTGCATAAGACCAATCATTTGTGTCCTCATTTGTATAACAGCGTGTCAGGTGGTTTGTGCGTGTCCACCGGCCTTTTATGTCTATGGCAGGGATTGAGTTCACAGGCTAGACCGGCCGACCTATATTATGCGGCTGCGTTACTACGGACACGGAGCGCAGATCGTCGTAACACATAATCACACGCGCAGCTTCCAGATTAGCGAACAGCTTGATTGTGAAACGGCGGGAAATGAAGTTGGCATGAGGCGATGCTGATCACGCAGTACCGTTCTTTCATCTGAAACAATTCCTTCACTGCAATCATCAAACTATGACATCGAATTCCTGTCTGACGTGACGAACATGTCTTATTTATAAATAGTCACGACTATCAGTCAAATGATGTCGACCACATACTATAAGCAGCATTTCAGGCAAAAGTCTTTATTTTATTATTTTTGTTCTTATGCAAGTACTTGTGCAATCACTGACTAAAGTTCACGTGCGTGGCTACGGTACTGCCTGTTTGGTTTAATTGCGCTTCGTAAAACCATGTTATTTCTTTACATTCTCTTTTGCAGAGGTGGCAAATCCAGGTCCAGAAAGTAAAAATCCTGCCACAGTTTGTCTTTAGCCCCAGGTGCTAGCTCGCTAGCTCCCATGGTGCTCGTTTTGCTGCTATGGAGCTAGCTAGCTAGCTAGCTATCATCAGGGGCTAAAGACAAACTTTGGCAGGGTTTTTAGTTTCAGGTGCTAGCTAGCTAGCTTCCATGATGCTCCTTTACCTGCTATGGAGCTAGCTAGCTAGCTAGCATCAGGTGCTAAAGCCAAACTGTGGCAGGGTTTTTTGTTTCGGGTGCTAGCTAGCTAGCTCCCATGGTGCTCGTTTTGCTGCTATGGAGCTAGCTAGCTAGCTAGCATCATGGGCTAAAGCCAAACTGTGGCAGGGTTTTTAGTTTCAGGTACTAGTAGCTAGCTCCCATGATGCTCGTTTACCTGCTATGGAGCTAGATAGCTAGCATCAGGGGCTAAAGCCAAACTGTGGCAGGGTTTTTACTTTCTTAAATTCAAAATCAAATAAAAAACTTTAGTTCAATTCAATTAAAAAAAAAAGTCCTGTCTTTGAAGAACAGAATGCAAATTTAACCCAGATTTTTAAAAAATTAATCCCATTAATTGGGAAAAATAATTGACAGATTAATAAGTAATTAATCTTTAGTTGCCCCTGCTGTAGCCCTTTTTCTGGCCAGGTTCATGTCGCCAACTGGAACATTTTTAAGAGACCATTTCAAGATTAAACAAATAAAATTAAGAGCACTTCAACTAACTAATTTAGAGAAAATGGTACAAAAACTCAAGTTGCTTACATTTGTTTTTTCAAGTCCACTTATAAAAGCAAAAAGTTGACTTGAAAAACAGACGCTGCAGTTCTGGCCTGATAAGAATAACTTGAGCTCATTGAGTGAGTGGATGATAACTTCCAAGTGACCTCAATTGAAAGGAGGCAGCTATTTGAAAGGATGACGTCCTGGTTTATTAGGTAAGACACCGAAATCAGAGTCATGAGACTTGTGACGCAAAAAGACACTTCTATATCGCAGAAATGTAATTACATTTGGTTTATCGGAAGGCCTTGTAAGTTGTTCAAACCCGTCCAATGAGTCGAGAATGCGGGTCAGAGCGGCTGCTGTCCCACAGTCACTCCCGTTCTGGAAGTGTTACATGGCCGATTGTTTTGTAACCGTTTTTGACCCGCTCGGCCAATGAGAACGTCTGACCGGCGTCACGTGACACAACTTTTACGTAACCAGTTTTTTTTTTTTTTTACCCCTCCCTTCTGTTGAATGAGACGCGTGGTCGGCGGAGTCCCTTCAGTGCTTCCTCCCGTGACATGAGCGGGGATGCTCCACGCGTATGAGCTCCGCCAACAAGCCGGGCCGCCGCCATGAGGACAACAGAGAGCGAAAGTATGCTGCAGCTCGCCGCGGAAGCTTTCCGGGCGAAAAACTTCGACCTGGCGGCGGATATTTACGAGTGCCAGCTCGCGGCTCTCGGGGACGCAGAGAGCCGGCAGGAGCTGACCGTGGGGCGGGCGGACGCGCTCGCCTTCGGGGGGAAATTCGCCGAAGCTTTTGTGGCGTATCGGCAAGCCGCGGAGATGGACAGACTGACACCCGCGCACCTGGCCAAACTCGTCGACTACCTGACCTCCATCACCAGGCTGGACAGCGGGGGTGGCCGGGCAGAGGGCGCGGCGGCGGCGGCCACAGGTTGCGGGTGCGAGGACTTCTCGTGCCGGATCTGTCTGAGCTCCCTGTTCGAACCCGTCACTTTGGCGTGCGGGCACTGCTTCTGTAAAAAGTGTCTGGAGAGGGATAAGAAAGAGAAGGAGGTGGTGTGTAAGGAATGCAGGCTGAGCTCCGGAGTGGCCGGCCACAGCTACCGGGTCAACGTGGTCCTCAGCAACCTGCTGGCCAAATGGTTCCCGAGGGTGTACCGGGCCGGACAGCTGCGGCGGGAGGGCAACGGACTCTACTCGGAGACGAAGGTGGAAGCGGCTCTGGAGAAATACAACCAAGCAATCTTGATATGTAAGTCAGCTTGTTTTTTTCCCCCTACCACATTGTGCGCACTAGGCTGGTCGATTTTGACGAATAATCGAATACATTTTTTTTTTGCGACTGCAATTTCATATGCGATTATTCTTATTATTACTTCTTGCCATGCATTTTTTTTTAACAAACACAAACAGTAAATTAATCTGTATGATGAAAAACAATGTCAGCAAATTGACTATCAATTTAATTGATAAATATTTTGATAATTGATTAATCATTTTGAGACCCTGTTTAATATGATCAGAACTTCAGGCTCTTGCTAGTAAATATTCACACAACATTTAAGCGCTGTCAAAATTAATCGACAAAAAATCAATGATCAAATAATCGACAACTTTTTAAATAATCGAGTAATTGTTTGGAGCAATTTTTTTAAATATAAAATTGTCCAAATCATCTGATTTCAGCATATCAACAGTAATTGTTCCCTGATTTCAGTAGTCCTTCTTGAAAGAAGACCGATTATCGTCTGTCTTTAATCAAAATAAGACATTTGCAAACATCTGTTTTTACTTTGGAAAAACAATGACCGAATCGGTAGTACAACAATAATTTTTTCAATCACTATACGGTACATAAAGTACAAAATAAACACCAATCATTGGTTAATAAACAGTAATCAAGGGGAAAAAATTATTTCATAATACACTTTAATGCAAAATTTAAATGAGTCTGATTAGTCGATTAATTGATAGATTAATCAATTCTAAAAAATATTTGCTAGTGACACCACTACATTTTTGCCCAAATTCTGACATGTTACTAAAACAGTAACCAAATATTAACTAATTCACTGCCATAAATTCCTTTAAAAAAAAAAAGAAATATTGATAAAAATTAGGGGCAAGAGGCGATTAATTTTTTACATTGTAATTAATCGCATTACTTCACTAGTTAACTCGCGATTAATTACAAATTTCATATCTGTTCTAAATGTACAATAAAAAAAATTATAGGTTTTCATACTCTTGTAAACAAAAGTGGGAAAAAATGTTAAACTAATAGAAATAGTTCAAATAAATTTTTGACGTTTATAGCCGTCAATGGCAGTGAATGAGATAAAAAAAAAAGTCATTTCCTGCACTGTCAATTTGAAATAATATCCTATTTTTTTTTAAAGAAAATTGTTATTTTTGATAATTAGACTATTCAACTATTAAAGTAGCCTAATCATTATTTGTAGCCCTAGATGTATTACATACCTCATAAATGTTTTGATAGTCTTAAAGGCAAACAAACTACAATAAAATGAAAGACAAATGATTTATTCATCCAATTCAACTTGTTGGCTAAACACTATGACAACGTCACAAAATTCTATAAATAAATTCAATTAAAAAAATAATAATCTGCGGCACGTTTCATGAAACAATGTTTGTTTTTTTTGTTCACCCTAGTGCGTGCCATAACTTTGTAATACCGCGTGATGCTAATAGTTCAAGTGTGATGTTATTTTTCATGATGCGATAGTGTGGTGCCTTTCCCTTTGCAATTTGGAAATATGTATCTGTATTATGAACTGTCGAGACAATGTGTATGAAGTTCAACCAATCTTGTCCCAAGTGTGTGCGCGCCGCACTCGCCATTGTGTGTTGACGCGCACCGCCGCCGCGCACCGCCGCCGCGCACCGCGTCTCCACGTGTTGGGTAACAATCTTCATGTTGGCTGGGCCAGTGGGCCAAACATTGCGTAAGCGCGTCACCGCCCCCTTGGCTCTCTCGTTGTGTAATGGGAGAATGACACAAATGTAGGTCAAGGTTATTTTTGCAGGTCAGCACGAGGAATGAGCAGTAGGCCAAGTTGCGTTCCAAAACGGGCCGCCAGAACTGCAAGATTAGAGGAAACGTTGCCCTGGCTTTCAGACATCAGGATTGCCGTCGGTTCATTTAGTGTTCACAAAACTTTATTACTCATTTGGTACCTTTTGCCATCGAGTGGGATATTATTTATTCGTTTTGCCTGTCACCAGACGTCGCGGGAAAAACAGTAGCAATGGGCAAAGTGTCGATACCAAGTATCAGTATCGGGCCGATATCAGGTTTTATTTTAAGGTATCAGACTATCAGTACTCACGATGTTGGCCGATATCAGGAACTAGATTTGGGAAGAATAGAAAATTGCCATTAACTCAATCACTCCCAACCATTTGTCACTGAAGCAACCCCCTTCGCTCCCGGCCGGTTTACTGGATTTTGACAGATTTTGCAAGGCCCACAGAATATTGTTGTATTGCTATAAAAACATGGAACCTACCAAAAGAAAGATTAGAGTCTCTTCTTTCATCAGGAAATAAAAAGTATGTTTGTATCTTGTTTCCGTTTTGCAGCAATTAGCATTAGAATATAGCTAAGTTTCATTGTTATGCACAAATCTGTTTAGAACTGTGGGTAAATTAGCTTTTTTCAACATGGTTGATCTCTTATACTCTGCTGCCACCTGCTGGCCGTTTTTGTGATAACTACCATTTCCTCAACCGTTCTCTGCAGTTGAGAGGTTGCATCAAAGCCTTTCTGTATGCTCTAGCATAAAAAAAATACCGATACCATCCATTGATACTTTATAGCTAATGCTGACCAATCGCGGCTCACCTTGCGAATGTCACACACGCAAACTCAGAAAACAGGTGAGCCGTGATTGCTTGTCACCTGAGCAATTGCGATGTCATTTTTTCCAGTCAACAGGAAGTGACAAAATGGATGGATCCGAACATCATTTCTGTTATTTGTTTTTCCCGGCTGCTTTTTCTTCCCATTTTGAATCAATTTCAAAAGGAGCCATATTTGATGGTTATGGCTAAATGTGACATTTGCATAAGTTTGAGTCGTTATGAAACATCGAATGTGGGTGACCTTGATAGTGCGGCGTGGTTTTGTAAGGCGGCCGTTTTGTAATGTGGCACCTCATCCGTCTCAGATGCAAATTTGTTCACCCGGAACCCACAAAGTACATAACTTTCCTCTCGATCCACTTTGATATTACACATGATATTATATTGTTGCCGTGACTCGCCTTTTTCATGTAACATGGTAGAAAATAGTAATATTAGTAGTCATTTAAAAAGATAATTGCATTTGAGATCAAAGTTACAGTTGCAATAATTTTATCAGTGACAAATAGTCCAAGTATTAATAAGAAAATGGATTCTTTTTGTATAAACTTTTTATTTTCATACATTTTGCCAGACTTTACTTTTTTCTTTGATTGAATACGAAAGCAATTATGAAGAAAATATTAATCACAATTAATTTGGTAATAATTGAAATCACAATTGGGACAATCATTTGTTTTTTGGTACAAGAAAATGTTTAAACATGTAAAAAATATATATTTCTTTGAAACACTATAATTATGCAAGTTCCTTTTGGACTAAAACAAGATTTATTAAATTAGTCACTTTAAAAAAAAAAAAAGATTTAATTTTTTTTTTTTAAATTTGAGAAATAACAAATTTAATCAATTTTGTTTTATCCAAAAATAACTTGCATAAATATAGTGTTTCAACGATTTTTTATTCGTCTTAATATTAATTATTTTTTTTTACGTTTAAACATTTTCTTGTTTTGTACTAAAAACAAAATCAGTGCACATGCTGCACTCCAACTTCGAGTTTTTGCCTAAATAAATAAATAATATTATATAATTATAAATTCAGTTTGGTCCAAAAAGAACTTGCATAATTATAGTCTTTCTATTTTTTTTTTAATTGGTCTTACTATTTTTAAATGCCTAAACATTTTCTTGTTTTGTACCAAAAAATAAATGGAATAATCGTGGTTTCAATTCTCGCCAAAATAATTACGAATATTATTGTGAGTGCGTGTGTGGAATTTCGCTGAATTGCGCAGCCCGAAATAACATTTTCTTCTCTCTTTTCAGCCCCCACGGACCACATACTGTTCAGTAACCGCTCCCAGATCCACTCCAGTCTCAAGCGCTACGAAAAGGCTCTGCGAGACGCCGAGATGGCCTGCAGACTCATGCCTCTGTGGTCCAAGGTACGACCTAATAATAATAATCTTTTTTTTGTTGTTGATCTTTTCACGAATTGATTCCCCGATTCAATTTCTTCCATGACTTCCTCATGCGTCCAGGGTCACGTTCGTAAGGCTCAGGCTCTGGTGTCACTGGGCCGCACTGAAGAAGCGCTGAGGGAATACCTTTTATGTCTTTCCATCGAACCTGACTGCCGACTGGCCAGGAACGAAGCTAACAAGGTAATTCGTTTCATTTCAAATCATTTCATAGCTCGATTGAGTGAATTTATTAAAAGTCGCAAATGAGCGTTTCGAGAATATAAGTGGCATCATCTGATTTTGTTTTGCTCAGCTACTTAGCGACCTTTTGGCTCCCGTGACGGACCAGGTGCCTGAACACATCTCGGACTTCCCCAACATTCTGTCCTCTAGAGGGCGCATGAAGAATCGCTTCGGCCAATCGCAGGTAAGAGAAGAGAGCGCTCGGGTTTAGTGGCTGGCGGGAATTCGGGCGCGGCGTATGTCGGCACGGAGGCGGGTTAGACCCGGTGTTGGTAATTTTACAGATGAGTGATCACACAATCATGGCCAATCAAAGTGGCTCCCTGAATTCAGAATCAGAATCGCTTTATTGTTTTTGGTGCAACTGAATTGAATTGGAGTTCCAATGTGTGGAAATGGTAAATAACAAACCACACAATAAACACCAATATAAAAAAAGGCAAAATTAAATTAGAATGCGGAAGTAGTATTATTTAGATTTTTTGTGTGAATGTCTGTTTACGTTTTGCAGCAATTAGCATTAGAAAATAGCTAAGTTTCATCATTATTCACAAATCTGTTTCTAACTGTGAGTAAATTAGCCTTTTCTTCAACACGGCCCTGCTTGATCTCTTATACTCTGCTGCCACCCGCTGGCCGTTTTCGTAATAGCTACCATTTCCTCAAACGCTCTCTGCAGTCTGTATGCTCTCACATAAAATAAAATAAATCACATAAAACGTATAAATACGTCTTTGGGACACTTAAACATTGCCAAATATGCAAAAATCAGCATCCGCTGACATTTGATTTCCTGTCTACGAAAACCGAGTCCGTAGTGTAATCATTCCCTCGCCCTTCTCGCGCTCTCTCAGCTCCTCGGCCCCGTCACGCTGTCATCGGAGTCGGGTGTGGATCCCGCCGACCCCGCCGATAGTAGTGAGGTCAAAGTTCAGGAGGACGGGAGGATGGACCGTTGTCTTCTACACAAACGGAAGCGAAGGATCGCAAAGGACGAGCACGGGGCAGACGGGACGGGCGATGCTAAAAAAAGATTGAAGTCTGGTGAGCGCGCACACTCGTACCGTCAATGTGCTAATAACGCGCCACAAAAATTGAAGTACTAAAACTTATGTCTTAATTTTCAGCAGAGGCGAACAATCTGCTCAATTCTGCAGTTGGCGACATTTTGGACCCAACAGATCTGGAATGTTCTCTTTGCATGAGGTGAGGTTCTCGACACGTCCCGGCGCAACTTGCGATTGGTTACGTTCAAATATGCTAATGTTCGCTTTTTGGCACATTCGTACCCAGGCTGCTCTACGAGCCGGTGACGACGCCTTGCGGTCACACTTTCTGTCTCCAGTGTCTCAAGAGATGTCTGGACCACAACCCAAAGTGTCCACTTTGCAAAGAAGAGCTGTCAGAGGTATGTGAGATTCCACTTTGCTCTCATTCACTGCCATTGACGGCTATAGACGTCAAAAATTCATTTGAACTATTTCTATTAGTTTAACATTTTTTTCCACTTTTGTTAACAAGAGTATGAAAACCTAGAAATTTTTTGGGGGGTACATTTAGAACCGATTAATTAAGATAATACATTTTAATTGTCTGATGCCCCTAATTTTTAATAATCTTTCATTAAAAAAAAAAAGATTATAAAAAATATAAAATAAAATACAATTTAAGAAAAGATTATTAAAAATTAGGGGCATCAGACAATTAAAATGTGTAATCGTAATTAATCGTATGACATGAAAAAATTCTAGGTTTTCAAACTCTTGTTAACAAAAGTGGGAAAAAATGTTAAACTAATAAAAATAAATGAATTTTTGACGTCTATAACTGTCAATGGCAGTGAATGAGTTAATCGTGAGTTAACTCGTAAAGTCATGCAATTAATTATGATTTTAATCGCCTGATGCTCCTAATTTTTTATTGTAATTAATCGCACGACTTCAATAGTTAACTCACGATTAATCATAAATTTGATATCTGTTCTAAATGTACAATAAAAAAAGTTTTCTAGGTTTTCATATTCTTGTTAACAAAAGTGGAAAAAAATGTTAAACTAATAGAAATAGTTCAAGTGAATTTTTGACGTCAATAGCCGTCATTGGCAGTGAATGAGTTAAAACCTCTTTAACACACTCGGTGGAATGTTGTTGTTTTTTTATTCATTATTTTATCAACAGTTAAGATAGATGTGGTAACTGACTTGCTAGCAGAGAATCCTTGTTGAATTCCCCTGTTTTGTGAAGATTGATTCAGTAATTGCAAAGGGTTCAAAGGAAGGCAGCCACGGCCCTTTTTCTTTTTCGTTTTAACCAAAAATTCGGCGGGCCGTAGCTCCCAAACCCTTTTTCCGATTGACCTCAAAATTCAGATTTAGTGATCATCGCTATCATCGAATCCACCAAGTTTCATTCAAATCCAAATCTGCTCGGAACGACCCGACCCCAACTGTCAGTTACACAGCCGCGTCAGTCAAAAGACTAGCAAAGATGAAGTCAGCATATCACAGACCTTCTCACTCTTTCCCTTTCTTTCCTCTGAAACCGTCCCCGTCCTTCCACAGTACCTCGTCCAAAGACAATACTGCAAGACCACGCTAATGGAAAACCTCATAGCGAGGTACCTTCCGTCTGAGCTCACGGAGAGACAGAAAATCCACAACGAGGAGATGGCTGAGCTTTCCAAGTAAGTTTGACAACGTCCTCTCCGTTGACTTTTCCTTTCAAGTCTTAATCTTCATATGTCCAATGATGACGCGCTAACCAGTTCCGAGATCCCTCAGGGACAAATATTTATGAATACTTCCCTTTTGCCCTGGCCACGCCCCTCGCTGTTGGACTTGCATAAGTCAGTTTGACCTACTGCCCCGCTGTCGCTCGTCTGTCGATCTGACCCCTTAAGTCCACCAGGTGTCGAGTATCGGCAGCCAAAGGCCGAAGCTAAGAAAAAGCTATTTATACTCAATAACCTTATCCCTTGTTAAATAGGTCTTATTTAAACCGTTATTTCATTGCCAAAAGGCCATTTGGTTCGTAATCATGAATCAAATTTGCTGTTACGATTCTATTCAATATCAAGTGCATATTTGACCAATACCTGATTTGATGGTTTATGCTACAAATGCCCTCATTTTACAGCATCGGTGGGGGGGAAAATAACGTTTTTAGCTTTTAGTTCAAATGGTTCAACTGAAATCTGTAAAGCGCGTTATTATTTCTCGATTAGTTTTTTTTTTTAGTTGCGCTCCTGAAGGCAACGAGTTAGTGTTTGAATGTTAACTCCAAAATAGCTAGCTTATGCTAGGCAGTTTCATTTTGCTAGCTAGCTTATGCTAGGCAGTTTCATTTTGCTAGCTAGCTTATGCTAGGCAGTTTCATTTTGCTAGCTAGCTTATGCTAGGCAGTTTCATTTTGCTAGCTAGCTAGCTTATGCTAGGCAGTTTCATTTTACTAGCTAGCTTATGCTAGGCAGTTTCATTTTGCTAGCTAGCTTACGATGGGAGGCAGCGCTTACCATGTCGGCAAGTTCCTCGGCACAGGAGCAAACATTTTCATGTTGTAGTAGCCGTATTTGATTGACAGTTGGCAATTGTGCGGAATGCGGTTCCTGCGCATTCAGACGACACGCCCGCAGCGTTTGCGAGCGGGTGTTAGCAACACTGTAGTGTGTCAGATTTACAAGACTACGGATTATTTTTGCTTGAAAGTGACCAGGGTTATAATAGTTTGGGATTTTTCATTGTATTTATTTTATTTTTTTGTGTTTTGGCTTTTTGTTTTAAAAATGAAGTTTTATTTTTACAAAAATGCTTTATTTATTTTAAATAGTTTGTGTGTGTTTTTTTCTGGCACATCAAGTTTAAGATCATATACTGTATTACACTGTTATGTAAAAAAGTAACAGTACAATTTTCAAAAAATTACATTTAAAATAAACCTTGAAAATAAAAAATAAAATTAAGGACATTTTTGCTATAGTTAAAGTTAGTTTTATGAACGTAAAATGTAGTTAGAGTTAGTTATTGCTTTTTAGTTTCACTGTCATTTTGATATTTTTGATATATATTTTTTCATTTTCAGTATGGATGTTCAATACGACTTTTTTCAGACTGATATCAGTACGAGCACTCAAACCTTGAGTAATCCCCGATATCAAGTACAGATACCACTAGTGCTGTTAATACACAACATTTCCACACACAAAAAGCTTTTTTTTTTTTTAAATGATATGAAATTGATGGCAATTTTCCATTCTTCTTCTCATTTCTCATCGTAAAACAGCCACAAGTTGCGAGTTGCGATACCTTGAAATTACTCGGCCACCCCCGATATATTCAACACAGACTAAACTACTTGACGACGTAATCTGACGCACCTTCGCTTCTCTCTTCAGCCTGAACAAGAACTTGCCTGTATTCGTGTGCACCATGGCCTTCCCCACCGTGCCGTGTCCGCTGCATGTCTTCGAGCCCTGCTACCGACTGATGATTCGCCGATGCATGGAGGCGGGAACCAACTGCTTTGGCATGTGTCTGGGGGATGACCTCAAAGGGTGGGTGCGACAGAAACACCCCCCCCCCCCCACCCACAACCCTCCCCCCATGTGGCTATCCAGAGAATGTCATATTCTCCATCTTCTCCTCCTTTTCTAGATTCGCAGACTACGGATGCCTGTTGGAGATTCGCGACGTGACGTTCTTCTCCGACGGCCGCTCGGTCGTGGACACCATCGGCAGGCGGAGGTTTAAAGTCATCCAGCACAGCGAGAGGGACGGATACGACACGGCCGACATCGAGTACCTGGAGGATGTCAAGGTCAATCTGCTGGCTGAGTCTTTTTTTTTTTTTTGTTTCGTGAAGGGCTGGAGGACTCGGAATGAATGAATGAATTCCGTTGCAGGTGGAAGGTTTGGCGGTGGGCGAGCTGCAGTCTTTACACGACACGGTGTACGACCAGGCTCTGGTTTGGGTCAACTCTTTGAAAACGGAGCAGAAGGAACGAATCGAAGGGCACTTCGGACCCATACCTGAGAAGGATTCGGAACTTCAGGTATGCAGGACGGACATTTTTTTTTAACACGTTTCGCCCCCTAACCCTCGTCGTCTTGGCGCTCGTCTTTCAGGCCAGCCCGAATGGTCCGTCATGGTGTTGGTGGTTACTCGCCGTTCTTCCGTTAGAGGGCCGGGCCCAGCTGCCTTTCCTCGCCATCACGTCCCTGAAAGACCGCCTGAGCGGCATCCGCAAAGTTCTGCTCTTCATGTCCCGCAGCAGACACCGGGGACACGCCGTGGGCCAAAGGTCGTAGTCCCGCCCCCCGCGACCACCGACGAGCAGTTGATCTGTTGTTCTTCCTTTTTGAGACTTTGCGCTGATGTGACGGCACCTTCCGTATTGTAGCACAATCCACAAAACGCTCTCACGTTATATTCAACTTCCATTCATCCGAGGGCTCATCGCACCATGACAGCAATTCATCCTTGCAATCGAAATACTTTTTTTTTTTTTTTGTCTAGATGTATATTTTGTTATCATCTTTCTTTGTAACATTTTACATGAAGCAAATGCGCACAACCTCCGACCTGACTCCTGTTGCGACCCCGAGGCACGGAAGTCGATGTTTGTCGGCCTTTCCGCGTGGCGCTCCTCCGTCTTCATAGTTCTCCGCGCTTCTAATGTGAGTTAATACAAAGGAAAAACAATTTTTAAATAATATTTGACATTCTTCCTTGAGAGTGAGTTGCCTATCAAACAGCTTTAAAGTATATTTAAAAAAAAGACCCTAATATATGTATGTATGTACAGTGGTTAATAAATGTATTAGACTACCTGTCATAAAAAAGGAGCAAATATTAGTAGCATTATGAAGTGCTTTAATGCGGACTTTTTCATTTTCAGTCAGCTCGCTATATTTTACAATTCTGAACAGAAAAAAAATGGGCGGCGGTCCAGGGCTTCCCCGTAAAAAAATTGCCAAGTCTGGTGGTTGGGGACGGACTTAGACTTGTGGCGTGTCACCAAAAGCCGAGGGTGATAAAGCACTGGGGGAAACCCCTGTTTTACATTTGCAAAGCACTCTATGTATCTAAGTGTACTTATCAATTCTGTGAGAGACCAAACGTAAAAAAAAAAAATGTTTTTGTTTGTAAATCCACTCAAGGCAATCAAGTGAAAGATGATTGAGAAAATATTGAGATATTTGAAACTTCACTTTAAAAAAAAAAAAAACACCCATTCGTAACACATATAATGAAATGTGTGCTTTTTTTTTTTTTATGGGTGGCATTTTGTTTTTTCTCCATTATTTATTTTTTTCATTATTTATGCAAGCAGTGACTTTGTTTACATTTTTCGAAAGATGCTTTTTTGGGATAAAATTCCTGAATTAAAAAAAAAAGAGGAAGAAAAAAAAAGGAAGATATTGCTGCTCCGGTGTAAACCATAGATTTCATTTGAACATTGATGTATGATGATTTAGGTCAGTATTGATTCTGTTTTATTTTGTACTTCCATCCCAAGTAATGAGAATAACTTCCATAGAATTATTTGTAATTATTTTGGCTACAGCACAAATATATTTTGGAGAAAATTGTGATTGATTGATTGATTGATTGATTGATTGATTGATTGTCGTCTCATTTTATAGTAGCGAGCTTTGCCTTTGAAATAGTTTGATTCGGATTTTCGGACTTTATTTCGATTGTGTCCGTGAAATCATTTCGCAGGCTCTCGCGATGGCATATGCAATCGTACAGAGATGTCACATTTGATCAATGGCCTCATTTTGTATGTCACGAGCGACTTCGCTGATGTTTGATACAGTATTTGCCACTGCAACATTGTTGGGATAGAAACTTCTATTGAAATCAACACAATTCTTTTTTTTCCAGGAAAAAAAGAAGACGAAGAAAAAAAAAATCAACAGAATTCTGCAAATACTGTATAATAATCGTGATGGGCCAAAAAAGGGAAATGCTTTCAGTCCAATATCATCACATTGTAAACATATTTGTGAACCGACATGTATTATACCCAATTATTATTTGAATAATATTTTAAGTTAACCATGGTTAGGGATGACTGAAAAAAAAATATGCCTAAAAGGGTGAACCTTTGAAAACTGCGAATGAACGATCTTCCATTGACATAAGCTTTAGTGCCTTAAGTTGGATTTCTTCCTCTTATGTAAAAACTGGAATGTGAAGAATTTGGGGGGGTCCCTTCAAATACGTTATGCTCCTTTTTGACTAATTCCATGTCTTTTTCATTTTTAATACTTCCTGTTCTGAACAATGAATCAAATATTTTGTATTGTATTAATGTTGATCGTCTGGCATGTTGCAATAAAATTAGCACAACAATTCCGAAACTGACAAAAATAAATCAGCTTCAATCAAGGAATGTTTTTGTTCGATGATGAAAGTGACTCTGCTCTAAAAAATACAACTCGTAACCAAATTGGGTGTTTCAAGCGCCGAGAAAAAAAAAACAGGTGGATAGTGACCAATGAGAAAAGTTTTAGGTTTCATGTTGAGTTTGTAAATCGAATGAATATGAGCACATTTATAAAAGTAATAAATAATACTTCCATTAAAACTGGTTCAAAGAAGCTTCCTGCACAAAAACGGTCAATGAAGCTTCTGGAGATGTCAGTTGCTGCTTTTTTTGCTGCTTCCTTTTGTTTACTGTCAAAATAGATATTGCATTTAACTGCCAAGTAAACTGGATGCTGAAAGATTGTTGTTGCAGCGAAAGTCATAAGAAATGTTCTTGTGCTGTCAAACTGGCAACGTTGTAATAAAAGTCTCATCTTGAATTTTGACAAAGGAAGCTGGTGTAACGTCTGCATTTGTGATGGAACGTTGAAAATGCAAGATGTTAACTGAAGCACAGAGAGAGCCTCATTGTTTGGGGGGGGGGGGTTGTGTGTGTGTGGGGGGGGGGTCATGTTCCTCTTGCACAATGAGTGTGACGTTTCCTTTGTTTGTGTTGTAAAAGGTTGGCCAGGCTCCCTAAATGGGAACAGTTCAGACTACTGCTTGCATCATTAGTTTCCATCAATGATTAAAAACCTTCACTGTTGTCCACTCTAAGGAATAGAAGGAAGTTTTTTAAAATTAACTCATTCACTGCCATTGACAGTTATAGACGTCAAAAATGTATTTGAACTATTTCTATTGGTGTAACATTTTTTTCCCACTTTTGTTAACAAGAGTATGAAAACCTAGATTTTTTACTTTATTGTACATTTAGAACAGATATAAAATTTATGATTAATCGTGAGTTAACTATTGAAGTCATGCGATTAATTACAATTAAAAATTAGGAGCGTCGGGCGATTAAAATCGTAATTAATTGCATGACTTTACAAGTTAACTCACGATTAATCACAAATTTTATATCTGTTCTAAATGTACAATATTTTTTTCTAGGTTTTCATACTCTTGTTAACAAAAGTGGGAAAAAAATTGTAACTAATAGAAATTGTTCAAATTAATTTTTGACGTCTATAACCGTCAATGGCAGTGAATGAGTTAATCTCATTTATCATTGAATAAGATTGAAAATAAATGTCGTGAATTTTCTCTCTGTCGCATGATTTTGTAAAAATCCTTCATATATTAAATATGACACCACATGAGCCACCCTGTACTCATGGCTGATGGTAATTTCGCAGGCTAGCAGGGGAGAGGGGGGTCTGCGCCTCTGTGAGAGTAACCAGAGCAAGGCGGCATGCAGACAACCAGTTTTCTCCTCAGTGTGTACAATAATAATGTCAATTTAAAATATTCAAAATTTTTATTTATCAAATTTCAAGGTGCATTTTTTTTGTATTGCTGTGAAATTTAAAAATTAGTCAAATTTGACTAAGAACAGAAAACGGGATTTCCAATCTTTTCCTAAAAAAAACGGAATAATCCAAAATCTCGGATTGAAATTAAGATAATGGGTCAAGGCTAACCCTTGACTGATTAATTCCTAGATGTCTTGCGCCTTTGAGATTTTGTGCAGCTATTAAAAGGAACCCGTCAACATCCTCACACAGTCCAATCAATCCCTTGCACCGAGCAATCGCGCATGATGGCATTTCACAGATGAGAAAATCAGGAATGGATCAAATTACAAGCAAACAAACAAATGCTGACAATGCTCTCACTCTTGTGCAGCTCAATTATAGCTGGAGAGGAAGAGTTTATGCAAGCATGCTAAATGTAGGCCAGTCGTAGAGGGTGAGAGACCAAAAACATTATGAAAAAAACATCCCCACGTGTCAGATGATTGGCATCAAAGCCCCGCCCCCTCCCCCGCTGTTGTCTCCTCACCTCTGGGTTTCCGGTTCTTGCCAAGATTGTCGCTTATATAAGATGTAAATGAGAAGGTCAGCACCTTGCAGTCATCTCCATGGATACTTGGCGCGCACGTCGTCCATCATGACTGGTCCAGTTTGGAGTTGCGTGCGTGTGTGATGTTGCGTCGAGCAAAAGTAGGACAGCAGCAGCAGCAGCATTACCTAACAAACCCAGAAAAAAAAAATACACACATCTGGGATGTTTTCACAGGAGTCCCTCATAACTTTTCTTGGCCGTTGATCGCACCTCGAGTCCACTGCAGAATATGCCAAGTCCAACAAACAAATCTATAAATACACAAAATAATCGACAACTGACTCTCAATAAGGTCAAAAGTCAGCTCACACGTAACTCAAGTTCAATCACTGAATTTAACTTAAAAATACATTTGCTTTTAATCTGTTAATAACTTTTCAACATTTTCTTTTATTTTCAGCATAATGTTTGATATGAAATTTATTCTCTATGAATACAATTTACGTCTCATTTAACGTCAACACATAAGACTACTTCGCTACTGTATTTTAGTAGTGAAAAGTAACTGTAATTGCAACGAGTAAACCCTGGATGCAGAGCGCAGTTCGAGGCGTGCCTCAACGTCAGGTGGACCTAAACGTTTGACTCCTCCCACACGGATTTTCAACCTCGAAGCGCCTCCTCTTTCTTGCAACTTAAACCTAAACCTACCACATTACTATTACAGCATGTTTTGAGCACTGTATTAAACAACGAAAATTTAAAAACTGACCAAAACCTAAATACTAACCTCAACCGACCAGGGATGTGCTATCTGCTTCCGCCTCTTACTCAAACCGTTTAGTTAGCTCCGCCCCGGCTGACTGAGGCTTGAGTGTTTGTAATTTTCGATGCTCCATAGTGTGTTTAAAAAAAAAAAAAAAAAAAAAATTACGTCATAAGACAGCACACCATTAAAGCTGCAAATTGTGTTTGAATTATTATTTTTTTAACCATTTTGAAAAATCTGTGAGCGGAGTCAAAAGTCCACCCGACGTTGAGGCACGCCTCGAACTGCACTCTGCATCCAGGGCTACTTGGAATCAACAGCCGAGAAGAGAGAAATGCAAGGCAATACTGCCACCTAGTGCTACACATGCACTACAGCAGTAACAACATCTCTCCAGTTGACGTTTGCAATTGTCTTTAAAATAAAAAATAAATAAAAAAAGGAATTATTTTAGATGTGTTAAAAATGTTTTCAAAAATTTCCCCTTTAACCGGCTGTAATTGTCATACAGATGTCTTTTTATTTTTTTTTAGCACAGCCATGGCTTTTGATAGGATGAAGCCGGGCAGCCAAGCAAATAATGAGACTAAACCTGCAAAGACAATGAGGCATGGTGATCTCACAGGTAAACTAAACCAAAATTAATTTCCAAACTATCAATCGTGCTACTAAATCTGAGAACAACGTAAACATTATTTAAATACAGTTTTATTTGTTAAATAAATTAAAAAGTTCCAAAGAAGCTGAAAAGATGAACGCAAAGTGTTGCTTTGAGTACCTTCATTAAAGGAGCAGATGATGACCACGTGTCTTGCACAATAAATTCCCATAAATACACATAATTCACTGGCATATGACAACACTTGAATCGGAGGTTTTCATTTCAGGTGAGATTGCAAAAGTTGGATTGGTAAAAGACGATTACGTAACATTAAAAGATTGGTGATGGACTATGTCTCTCCCAAGCCGGCACACTGCGTTCCAGCTCAAACTCTCCACGAACACAAGACTATACAGACAAAAAAACAAAAAAAAAGCAATTTCAAGCCTACATGCATGATTGTCAGCAGTAAAATCATGTGCTCACATTACAACCGAAGCATCACAGGACAAAGCGCAACGAATGGGCGGAATGGAATAACCCATTCATTTGCCATCTCCCATACGCACTGTTTAACTCCCCCGTGATGTGATGTGATTGCTTTTTTTTTTTTTTTTAAACGACAGCACACTGGTAGACATCACGTAACGAGACAATAAATATGCTGCGTCATGTTTGCCTGGTGGAGTTACAGTAAAGGCAAAACAGTGCGAGACAAAAGTCCAAACTGCTGTATGAATCATGAGCAGGAAACGTAAGCGTTAGACAAAAACACACATGTAGATAGTACCACTTTTGTGACAGCCAATGATAACAGATGCCGCGGCAAAAAGGTAAACGGTTGCTATTTACAGCCTTGAGGACAGCAGGTCGCGCCGTCGCCTTTGAGCAGGAAGTCAGCACGTCCATTTAAAGACAACTCCAGACGAACAGAATAAACTTGATGTAAGGCTCCCAAAATTCTCCCAAGATCACACAAAGCAAAACATTCATGACAAAATGTTTGTCATATTAGCATTTCTATTTAAAACGTCAACTCGCCTTGTTGAAATGAAAACGTTTAAATAATAGCCAAACACAACGGATGGTTATAGAAGGTATGAGAATTCACAACATGGACCCCTTCAACTAAAGCAGCTGGAAAATGGATGATTTTTTTTTGGGGTGTCCCTTTATCAAGAATAGGGCGAAAAAAAGTTTGGGATATTCAGCTTTTGGGTGAAACTTCAGGATGAACCTAAAAAGCAGTGTATCCTTTACGAGTGAACTTCATTTGCAACTTCTACGAGAGGTATGCTAGCATAACAATGGAATATAGTGTTTTCCTTGTGGGGGGCGTCCATTTTGGGTCTGTTAGAACGAGGACGTCTGGTCTGGAGGCGCAGGTCCTTTGAGTCATCAAAAAGTGCATCGCATCAATCACACCTTTCCAAAGTGCTTGTAAATGCAGAAAATAGCAATCCGGGGAGAAGCACAACTTGGTGGAGGTTCCAAAAAAAAAAAAGAAAAGGTATCTGACAAGTGACGAGTTTGTGAATGTTTACCACTAGATGTAAAATGAATGGAGGGTCACTTGCGGCGCTCAACTGTCTTTGGCTCCTATGGAGAAAGTGTGGAGGAAATCAGGAGGGGAGGCAAGTTACTCTACGTCATCTCCCGCCATGAGGAAGCCCAAGACAAAGTCAATGGCTTTCTGCCGGTCATGGGACGTCTGTCGGTTCGCCGTGCTGGGAGGCGGTCGGATCAGGAGGCTGGCAAAGAGGGTGGCTAACGAGAAAGATACAAACATATTGGATAAAAAAAATAAAAAATAAAAGTGTAGGGCTGAACAATTTTGAAAAATAATCTAATAGCCTTTCCCCCTCCCCTCCATATTGTGATTGTTTTATTACAAATACATTTCTTTGAAACACTATATTTGTGCAAGTTTCTTTTGGCCCAAACAAGATTTAATAAATTTGTTATTTTGAAATAAATGTGCAAATATATACATTCAAACAACTCAGAATTAGTATTAATAATCTTTTATTTTCATTCACGACTACGCCAATTTTGTAACTGTGGAGTGTAATAATTGAAATTTTAATTTAATCTCGATTAATTGCACAGCCCTATTTTGAGTTAATTTAAAGTTCCTTTAATGCCACTATTTTTTTTTAACGTGCATAAACTTGGAAATCCTGTAACGGGGGAATTCCAGTCACAACGCAGCAGACACATCCACCTCAAAATTGATCAGTAATAAGTTTAATAATAATGCACATATTTGTGGGGACTGGGGTTAAGTTGTATTTTACAATTTTAAAAATGTGCAGAATTTCACAAGTTCGCTTCATGTAAAAGATTAGATAGCTCTTAGTATGAAAAGAAAAATGCACTGAGCTGTCACCAACGTCTTACAAATGCAAATACGCCATCTAGTGGCAGAAAAATAACACAAATCAATACCACGCAATTGTAACTCAATATTATGAAATTACTATATCAATGAATAAAAGATGCAGCCATATTTCTATTAATTTAACATTTCCCCCCCACTTTTATGCTAACAAGACTATGAAAACAAAAAATAATAATTACTGTACATTTAGAACAGACATAAAATTTGCTATCGTGCGTGAACGATTGAAGTCATGCGGTTAATTACGATTAAAAACGGCATTGCTATTGATTTGATTGTCATTCATTGTTCAGCCCTAATGGAGGTGCGCAGGCTGCGACAACTTACTTGTCTTACTTACTGGAGAAAATAAACCTAACATTCCGGAAGTGTGTCTTACCGATGAGGCTGGCTGTGAGGTTGTTGTTGTTCGCATGCTTGAGCAGCTCCTTCAGGAATCCCATCAAGTAGCGGAACACATTACGGTGAGCACGGGGCAGCTGGGAAATCAACTGAAAAATCATAAAATATATGTTTAACTGTGTATTACGCCAAAGTGAAATGTGGCCATCATACTTAGCTTCACAAAATGAGGATGTCTAAAACAGAGCGAGGAGGGCTGATGCGGTCACCTGTTTGCAGAGGCGGCTGTCGTGGGCACAGTCCAGACATCGTTGGTAAAGTTCGTAGCACAGGACCGGTTCCGGCAAGGCCTCTAAGAAGATCAGCAGCGCTTCGGCCACTGAGTGGTTGCAACCAGCTTGATGGAAGCGTTAAGGAGGAACAAGAAAGTGTTCTATCCTGATTAAACGGCAAATGTTGACATCAAATATTCCTACAATGGAAGTCTACATTTTGATAACATAATCAACCATCATGACATCACTAGAAGATGTCAGATGGATTGAAGGATGGACACCACTTTCCTCAGTTTCTTTTTGACTATGAGAGACAACATCAAATCATTTTAACTCATTCACTGCCATTGACGGCTATAGACGTCAAAAATTCATTTGAACTATTTCTATTAGTTAAAAAAAAATATCTACTTTTGTTAGAAAGAGTATGAAAACCTATATATTAAAAATTCGGGCTGTCAGGCGATTACAATGTTCAATTGTAATTAATCGCATGACTTCAATAGTTAACTCACGATTAATCACACATTTTATATCCGTATTTAAAAATTTTTTTTTCATATTCTTGTTAACAAAAGTGGAAAAAAATGTTAAACAAATAGAAATAGTTCAAATGAATTTTTGACGTCTATAGGCGTCAATGGCAATGAATGAGTTAAAAGGCAAGCTGAATGAGTTATATGATTATAATTGAAATCATTACTAGCAAAGTTTGATTTAAGACAAAATACAGCTTTTAACATCATATTCACAACCTTTTATGAAGCACTCATAGTACATGAGAAATGTCTCCTTTTGGGGGTAACAGACGGGCACATTTGAACAACACTATTTGTTTTTGCTCGGGCACATTTCCGTAGTTTAGTTTTTTGTAAAATACCCCCTATCAAAATAAATCAATAAAATCAACTTAGACTCCGGAGTGACTTGTGTTTTTTTCTTCATAATAATAATAATTTTTTTGGACTGGCTCAACTTATAATATGGCACGACATACAGTCCAAAAAATACGGTAATATTACTCCTGCGTACTGAGGAGTTGTGACAGTCTCCACGTATATCCATATATCTGTGTTATACTGTTCCCTGGTGGCCAAGGTGCATACACAGAGCCACAAAATGAGACTCTACTTTCTATTTAATTGCGTTATTAGTGTATATTTTTATATAACTCCTGTTAAAAATAAATAAAAAAAAATCACATTTGTGTTTTTTTTTTAGGCTGGAACAAATTAATGCCATTTCCACTCCTTTCAATAGGGAAAGATGATTTGAGTTAAGACGCTCTCCAGTAAAACTGGCTTCTCATTTACAGTATTTCATTTCGTTATTTTCTCCTCTGCTTCGGTGAAGTAAATCACAAGGTTCTACTACCTATAAAGGATTGCTCGTAAGGTTATTTTCAATTCAGACAGGTCAGACTTGTTAATCTGCTGTATGGCGTTGTAGAACTGGCTTCACGAATGAGGATACGGACGACATCTGGAATGCTGGTATCCAGACAGTCGATGATGCTCTGCAGTTCCTCCTTTAATCCCGGCGTTTGGAAAAGATCCTCCTAAGAGACGGATGCAACAGATTATGCAAAACTCACATCACACGTGTGCCCAGTATACTGTAAACGTGTGCCGTCAAACTGTCTTCCTAAATAAGCGATCGTTTTGTCTGTTAAAAGGAGCGTGTTGACCTACGACCCCACATCTCACCTGATCACAAGCCTTGGTGAAGAGATGGTTGACTAGAATCCACACTTCCTTGGGGATCTTTAGAGGTTTGTCTTCTGTGCTTGCATCATCCACTAACAAGAAGTTCACCTTGGATCTTTCCTGTGGGCGGCAAAAGCCAATAGTTATACTTGCACACTATGCACACTACACACCAGCGATTTTACCTTCTCGGTGAAAGTTTCCTCCCCCTGGGAGAGAAATCAGCCCACAGCCAGAATGCAGAGTTGGAAAGGAATGATCAAGGCAAGGAGAGGCGATGAAAGGAAGCAAATGAAGAAAGAAGATGGCACCGAGCATCAGAATCAGAAGGGAAAAAAATAAAATTATCAATTGATGATGGCCAGCATAAATCTTTGCATCCACACAAATGCAGGAAAATCGGAAACAGAGGGAAACAAAGAAGTGACAGTAGCGCTATTTCGGAGCTAATCCAAAATAGCAAAGTAGGATTTATCACCTAAATGAGTTCTCTCACTTACGCGTTCCCCGTGTCTTTGCTACTTCCTTATTCACTTAAATACACGCTGAAGCATTTCATAGCCTTTAAAATTAGACTCATTGTGTGACAGAGTTTACCCAGAGCGAGTAAACCCTCACGTGTCCCCTTTCTGCCTTCACGGGCGTCAGTACCAAGAACGGCCATCGGATCTAAGCTAATTTCACAATCTCTCTCTTTGTTGACTAATCTCACATTTCCCCCGCATTTCAAGTTCTCCTCACCAAGTCGATGAGCTTGGTGATGGGGATCTCCCGGATGGGCTTCTTCATCCTGCACAGGGTCTCCAGAGAAGTGCCGAAGCAGCTGGGCAGGTAGTTGCCGGAGATGGTGATGAAGTAGTCCTTGCCTCGGTCCAGGTGGAGCACCAGGATGTCCTCCATGCAGTCCTCGCCAGAGTTGAGCAGCGTGACGGAGTCTTTACTCACGTAGACTTCAAGGTAGATCTCCAGGGTCTCACCTGATCATGAGAAAAAAGATTTAACTCATTCACTCGCGGCCATTTTCACAAAAGCAACCAACCCCCTTCGCTCCCGGCTGTGTTTTATTGGATTTTGACTGATTTTGCAAGGCCCACAGAATATTGTGTTCTATTGCTATAAAAACATGGAACCTTCCAAAAGAAAGATTAGAGTCTCTTCTTTCATCAGGGGAAAAAAAAGTATATTTCTATACGTTTCCGCTTTGCAGCAACGAGCATTAGAATATAGCCAAAATTCTTCATTATTCACAAATCTGCTTATAACTGTGGGGAAAACTGTTGTTGCAACATGGCCCTGGTTGATCTCTTATACTCTGCTGCCACCTGCTGGTCATTTTGTATAATTACTACCATTGCTTCACCTGTTGTCTGCAGTTCAGAGGCTGCATCAAATCCTTCTGTATGCTCTAGCATAAAAAATAAACATAAAAAATGCATAAATATGTCTTTGAGATTCCTAAAATATTAAAAACAGAACGTATTTATTCGATTTGGGGAGCAAATGAGTCAATTAATTGCCAAGAATAATATCCTATATATACCCTCAATAAAAAATAAATACATAAATAATAATAATAATATAAATAAAAAAATACAAGCTGAACCATTTAATATATTAATATCGTGTCCAGCTGGATTTAAGCTACTACAAATATTAAATGTCAAGGGAAAGCGTTTTAATTAAAATGGACATGGAATACTAAGAAATTACTTGGTTCCAAGAATCCCTCGCAGGGCTCGGCACGCAGCCACGACTTGCAGTACTGCGAGTCATTGAGTTTGGGGATGAAGGCGAAGTGGCAAGGGACCTGCCCGTCGTTTTTGATGAGCAAACGTTCCCTCTCCAGCTGCCGGAACTTCACATTCTCAAATGTGAACTGTGGGTAAAAATGGACAGAGCGTGTCAGTGTTAACTCATTTGGAACAGAGTAGACACTGGAAAGAACAGGATGAAACGCTAGTACGGTGGGGTGACCACAAAAGTGGAGAGTCGTTGAAAACGTGTTCTATTATGTAACCTCCAAATCCAGTTAATGACGTAGAACTGTACCAACTAGATAGAGTTGGATTCAATCCCATGCCAAACTGCCTCATAGGAGCTGGACTCTGTTGTCTTCAGAAGGTACTTCCCAGCCTTTCTCATGTTCGTGAGTTTTAGGTATTAACTGAAGGAATGTACCACAAAAAAAAAAAGGAGCAGCTCAAATGGGATTTCTTCAAAGAATAGCCAGCCTTAGTCTAAGCTCCTTTTCCAATGGGTTGAAGGGGTTCGGGCAATTGAAATGGAAGCCAGTCACAATCAACCAGTAGGTTATACCCCAGGGTCGACCCCAGCCTAGGGCATGCTGGTCGGATTATTGAGCTCTTTCTTGGCCTGGGAATGCCTGGAGGCCCATGAGGAGGAACTAAAATATGTTGCTGGGGAAACGGACACCCTGTTAAGATGCCCGTAAAAATAGGATGGAGTGATTGACATTGATTGGTGAGCGCGAGACACATTTACTTACCTCGCTCTTGCTCAGAGACACAGATGGGAGGAAATCGTTCTCCATTCTGTCCATGGCGCGGACAATCTCCTCAAATACCTTTTTGTGGCGCTGCTCATTGACCACCTTCACCTGTTGCACAAATACAGGAAATTGTGAAAAACTGAGCACACTTACATCTTTTAAAAGTTATCTTAGTAAAGTGAGTCCTCAGTGTGGGCCCAAAACATTGTGATTGTCATCAATGTAAGATTCATTGCTTAACATCTTGTAAATTATACCGCCATGATTACATTCGTTATGGTGTGTAAATACTGCACTGTACTTCAGCAAATTGTGGCTGGGACATTTCTTTTCTCAACTATAAATGCAGGGAGGCATCCATTTTGTACACATACATTTTGGGAGCAATTATACTAGGACAGAGTATTACCAAATATTGGTAGCCTAATGGCATATATTCCTAAGTTTTTTTTTAAAAACTTACTGTAACAATATCATTAAAAAAAACAACTAATGTGCCTGCAAAAATTTGTTTAAAAAAGAAGAAGAAGTTATTCAGGTCATGGTATTATTCAATGGTTTAATTTGTTTTTCTTCCTTTTTTTCCAGTAGGTGAACTGTGAAAGAGGTCTTGATTGGTCCACTTCTTACCCCTATCTTGAAGATGGAGCTGACCGGTTTGTGGTCGCTCGTTTGCAGCTCCATGTGACTGCGATACTTGAGCTGCTTGATATTGTTGCCCCGCCACAGGATCCTGTCACACCACGCAGGAACGCGGCACTTCCCACTAACGGAAACAAAGAAAAAGACTTTCAGGGATGGCAGACACATACAGACAAGCTGACTCGGTATCTCTGCATCGATAGCGACGGGAAATGCCTGCTTTGCTGACCAGGTTTAATCAGAAAGGAATAACAACTAAAAATGTGTTGGCGCTGGGGGCTTTTCATATCCTGGAAAACTTCTGTAAACCTCAGTTAAGAATATATGATTTTACCTTGAGTCCCATCGGTCTGTTTTGGAGTCGTATTTGTAAGTTGGGATGAAGTTGATCTCTCCTTCCATGAAGTCAGTGAAGGCTCGTTTGGTCTGCCGCTGAATGTTTAGCTTTGTACGAAAGAGTTGTAATAATAATAACAATTCATTACATTTGGAAGCCCCTCAAAGACACTGCACAACAGTTAAAAACTACATTTAAAATAATAGAAAATGATGACAGATTCTCCTCACATTTAAATAATCCTACAAATCCTCACGGATCTCTCACCTGATCAAACTCCTGAAGCTTCTTTAGCTCATTGTGGGAAATGAGATGCTTTACTTCAGAAGCATCGTACATGAAGAGACGATAGTTTAAATCGCCAAACCAGATGACCACACTAGAACACACAAAGACCAACCCGAATCAGCCCGGTAAAGGAGTTGATGTGAAAAAATCAACAACAATCTGAAATAAAAATGTATTTGCATGCTGTCTGTAAAATTGTAAAAAAATAAAATTAAAATAAAAAGTACCTGTGAGAATAACAAACAAAGCTAAATAGTGTAAAATAAAAAAAACACATGCACTCTAGTTATAAAAAGCTGAGAACGAACTCGTGCTTGTGGATACTAAGAGGGGGGTGGTCCAGTAGGTGAAAGGTCATGCGGGCACAAATGTCTTTATAGTCCTGGTTGCGACGCTCAAAGTCTTCCACGTGCGCCGCCAGATGAGAGTTGACGATGCAGAAGCTGGTGTTGTGGAACACAAACCTCACTGCCACGCCTCCTTTGTTCCCCTGTACAAGGCAAACAAACCGTCTACATGAGCTGCACAAGAACAACAATCCTGAAATTTCCAAGTTGGCCCAACTAACCATTTTCCCCATTATTCCGGTGCCGACATGTTCCGCAGCTACTTCCGTTACGTGTTTCTTGTGTATCTTATTGATGTAGACCACCAGCATCATCCCAACCAGTCGAATGATCCGCACCTGTCAAAAATATGCACGTTAATGAGGGGAAACATTTTCAAATTGGCTCCTCCACTCACCCTCTTGTACTGCGCTTTAGGGTGTAGGCCTCTCTCAATTGCCTCCACCCACAGTTGCTCCTTGGATGAGTCCATGTAGAAGAATGCTTCAGTGCTCAGGTCCAACTCTTGAAAACTAAGAACCAAAGAATCCAATGAACACTGAGCAAGAATGATACAGTGACGTGTATGTAACGTGCGTGAGAGAGAGAGTCAAAATAAATCATCACTGACCCCACAGCATACATATCAGGAGGTTCTGCATCACAAGAGAGCCACGACTCAAGGCTGCTGTCTGGAGACTGCCCATTCACATTCCACGTACCGCTGAAAAACCTTCAGAAACAATAGGGACTATTTATGTGCACTTTAGGGAAAAGAGGTGGAAAAACGGTTTTGTAAATAAGAAATGCATGGTCAAAGACAGTCATGTAGTACAGTGGCATGGTGTAGGTGGTAGAGTGAAAAATGGTAAAATAAAAGAAAAAAAAGAAAAAAAAAAAAAAAAAAGTAGAGTGACTGTATCCCAAGCTGAAGGTCATGAGTTTGTTCCTCAATGCTTGAGTGACTTAAAAAAAAATAAAATAAATAAAAATAAAAGAACTGTTCAAATGTACTCAAAAGTGAGTGAAAAAAAAACTGTACTGTTTTTTTTCAAGTACCGGTAATATTACTTTTTTTCCCCACAGCATTACAGTAAAATGCTCAGCGAGCTGTACGAATAAGAATTTAACCAGATTTATCTCGAAAAATATATCTTCTTACTTTGCACTAAAACCACTACAGAAATCCCCCTCCCCCGAAAGGAAGCACTACTACCTAAAGTTCTGGATGTCCACAAATTCATTTTCTTTCTTTCCCAGGCGGTGTTTGATGAGGTATTCTCTCTGTCCCGCCTGGGTGGAGAACATGGCCTGTCTCATGGTGTTTGTGGTGGGACTCTCACACCAGGACGGAGACCCGTCTACCCGATCGAAGTTCGACCTAAAACTACTAGAGGATTTCAAAAAAAAATAAAATAAATGCAATTGTAATGATTTTTTGCATCTTTCACGATTTGCAAACGCAGCGTGACTCACTCTGGTCTGGTAATGCCAGCGGAGTTGTCTTTGGCCTGAGAGGAGATGGCTCTCTCTTTAGTGGGGGGCGCGGGGGGCAGCTGATAAGTTGGAGTGAATGAGGCTTTGCGGGGAGGAAGAGGAGGAACAGGAGGAGGATCCCGAGAGGCGACTATCCTGTTCTGATGGTTTTTCTTTTCCTCCACTTTCAAAGTGTGATTAAAGTTGTCCTCAAAGCCGAAGTCTGAGGCCAAAGACTGAGCTGGATTTTCGGATAAATGTGTAGAAAGTGTTATTGCGTTATTCCAGTGACAAGCTGATGGCCGTTGCTAAGCTTTTATTACCTGCATTAGTGTGATGTGTGGTTGTGTTGCTGTTGAGGGCGGGAGGCAGTGTGCCAGTCAAAGTAGGTGCGTTGGCTCCAGAGTCCACACAGTTGGCAGTCTTGTGTCCTCTCTGAGGCGGAATAGGGACTCGACCCACCCTCGGAGACATTTGTGTAAGGGGATCCATTGCGCCGGGCTTAGTGGGATTTAATTGAACTGGAGGACAGGAAACAAAATGTACAAAAGTGAGCCTGCTGTGATGAACCTTAGTCATATTTACAGATCTCGGAGGCACACCTTTATAAGAATGTCTTGAGCGACTGCAAAATTCAACATTTAACATCTTCTTTTACTGTACTACTAATCCTTGAATGAGAGCAAATGATAATGGTAAGGAGAAAAAGGGTGAACTTTTGAAACTGTAAATAATAAGAAGTCTTAATATATACAGAATGAAGTCTGCTTGCCATGTTTATACTTTGACAGATATTAACATTGTTTACTATCATACTGACACATTTCCAAGATACCCCGTGTAGCATAATAGGTTGAATCAAAGACATTTTCAGCGCAGTTGTGCAAACAACTGAAAAACAAACTGAAATGAGGGCGGTCACTCCGCCTAGCTATGGCAATGAACTCATACTAGGAAACAGAGAACTGTCATCATTTGAACCGAGTGTGAGTCATCACATCTTCCTGAAAGCTTGTACAACCCATTTTCCTACTGCTCACAAAGTTACTATCATGAACACAATCGACACATCATATTTACTTAAGCTCAACCAAGTCAAACCCGCTGGCAAATCCAAATTGTGGTCATGAGCACGAGTTACTGAAAATAATAACTATTTTAAATTAATCATGTAAAATATTAACAATAACTATCCAACCATTTTTATGGAAATCATAAAGCCAGCCTTAGTCAATAAATGTTAGTTAAGTAAATCATTTGTATAAAAATTACATCATCCAACCGTTTCTCACACACACACGCTGACCTACCTTGTTGTTGAGCGCTTATCACCTGGGTGAGGAAAGTCTGCGTGCGCTCATCATCCTGCAGTTCTAACAGAAGTTCTGGGGCTTTTTCTCCTTTTATTCGTACCTTCAGTCCAGCTAAAGGCGGTTGGGCAACACACACATGGAACACCTTTAGAATTGCCACAAGAAATGCAGACTGTCTAGAAAACAAAATATAGTGATTTCACTGTCAGCCCATTCAGAATTCTTTCACAGAGCCCGGGAAACTCACGACCCTGTGACTGCTACTAAATAAAGATGTAAACACTCCGGGGAAAAAAAAGAAAAAAAAGAACGCAGTTAGGTTGAGCTGCAATAAATTCCAATCAGCTTGCTTACGTTGCCACAGTTTGGCACTGGTACCCTTGAAATTTAGAAGAAAAAAAAAAAGATACGTTTGGGGTTTTGAAGAGCCAAAAATACTTAAAAAGTACTCACACACTAGGGAGAAGTCAATGAGAAGAGCTTCCTCTCCCTCTGCAGTGACAGAAAAATTAACTTTTAAAACGTTAGCTTGCAGGTCATAGGTCATTTGTGGGCGTCGCTAGCTTAAAAAGACTGATCTACAAAACAGAACGTGAGATTCTGACACAACTACTCACGTTTGCTCAATCACCAACCACTCAGTCGTGTATACGGAGAACAAAAAATCCACATACCTTTTACAATTTCAAATTTCCCATTAATGGGTATGGAGAGCTGCGCCACTGGACGAGCAACGACAGCGTCAGGGGTGGCCAGCACACCGAGTCTGCATGGCAACAGAACAGACTCTCGCTTAATACCAGCTTCCTTAATTATGTGCATGATTTATGGACATTCAAATTCAATTGGTTGATCATGTACACACAGCCGGCAAGTCAGTTTCATGCACAACACTTGGGAAGTATTAGAAGTAATGTAGAGTAATGACTGTTTATATCTGGTGAAACCAGTAAAAAGAAAAGAAAAAGGACTCATGAAATGATCATGCTAACATGCAGGCATGTTTTGTTGTAATGTTGAAGGCTGTATTTCCTGGTTCTATTATCTCACTATTGTCTTGTGCACTGCTGGACTGTAGGGCTGTGCAATTAATCGGAATTCAATTATGATTTCAGTTATTACACTTCACATCTACAAAATTGGCATAATCGTAAACAAAATTAAAAGATTATTAATACTAATTTTGAGTTGCTTAAATGTATATATTTGCTTTTTTTTAATTTAAATAACTAATTTAATACAATTTTTGTATAGTGTTTCAATTAAATTTATTTGTCTTAATATTTTTTTCATGTTTAAACATTGTCTTGTTTTGCGGCAAAAAAATGAGGGTCGTAATAGTGATTTCAATTATTACCCAATTAATATTGATTAATATTTTTTCCCCCCCATAATCGAGCAGCCCTACTGGACTGTATTTTTGCTTTAAAGAAAACTAACATGCTAATATTTGATTTTCTATGCTAATGAGATTTCCAGAAAAAGCCCAAAAAGATCACAGGTGACTTTGGGCGAGTGGCAGTATTACACTGTGGACTGGTTCCCATCCAGTTGCAGGCCATAGATCGACAATTAACCCTTTACACTCACATTTACAGGATGAAGGTCGAGTTTCAAATCCTGAACCTCAGAACTGTGAGGCAGATGTGCTAACCACTAGGCCACTATGCTGCCCTATGAGGCATCTGCCAATTGTGCAGAATTAGTATGAGGATGATTCTTAGGGAGTCTCAAAATCAACAAACAAATGAGACTTTCAAATATTCCTGTTTTCAACTGTACTAAAATGCACTGTACTACATCATTTCAGTACACGTCATACAATCACAGGTCCGGCGAGAATAAAGCCCCGGCGGGTCAGTTTCTCCCTGCTGCGGCTCCTTCCAATTAGCTGAGCGCGAAGCTTGTGTTCCCATGTGAGTTTCATTACAGAGTTTAGGAATTCCAGATAATGAGGGGAGGTAGCGGCTAGCTGGCGCAAACTAAATGTTTTGTGCCCCATGCTAGAGCGAGACAACCTGCGCACATACACAAGCCATGTGCATACCGGAGCATTTATTCTGGTTCTGTTCAGCGAGCCATGTTTCGCGTTGTTACTATTGTTTTGTTTCGATTCCCATCCGTCTGGACTACCACCCGCAAGTTAGAACTTTCAATTGCTTTACTCAACAAATAGCAGCAAAATAAACATGATAAAACACATTCACACCGACTAGCTAAAGGTTAACGATTCTAAATATATTAACTCATTCGCTGCCGTTGACGGCTATAGACGTCAAAAATTCATTTGAACTATTTCTGTTAGTTTAACATTTTTTCCCATTTTTGTTAACAAGAGTATGAGAACCTAGAAATGATTATTTATGTACATTTAGAACAGATTTGTGATTAATCGTGAGTTAACTAGTGAAGTCATGCGATTAATTACGATTACAAATTTTAATCGCCTGAATTTTTTAATATTAAATAAATAAATAAAATAAAATTGTATTTTTATTAAAAAAAGTTATTTTATTTTAAAGAAAAGATTAATAAAAATTAGGGGTGTCAGGCGATTAAAATTTGTAATCATAATTAATCACATGACTTCACTAGTTAACTCACAAATAGTCACACATTTTATATCTGTTCTAATACAATAAAAAAAAAAGAAAAAAGGTTTTCATACTCTTGTTAACAAAAGTGGGAAAAAAATGTTAAACTAATAGAAATAGTTCAACTGATTTTTTGACGTCTATAGCCGTCAAAGGCAGTGAATGAGTTAAATAGTGGCAGCCTTAAGCACGACTTCTGGATTTGGGGTCCGCGACGTGCTAACTTCCGGTCACTAAAACTCATAGTGAAAACAATGACAGCATCAAACTATTCAACATATACAGGATACTAGAATGACATCAAGTCACCATAAATGACGTATTAACTTTTATTTAATTGCTCCAGTTATTCAAGTGTGGGCGAAACATTCAAAGCATCCACACATCATATTTAATGAGTCATTCGCAGCTTCACAGTGCACAGACTTGCACGGATTCTTTGAGACGCTCAACTCCCAAACTCAACTTTGTTTAGAGACCCCAAAGACAACCGCAACTGTAACAAAGTGCTGTCCAGAAAGAGTGAAGCGAAATACAATAGAAATATCTTATTGTCACTGTATGATGCAGAAGAAGCTCAATTGAGGTTATAAAAACATAAAAGACAACAATAACGATGTCAACAATAAAATAATAATAATAACATGCATATACTACCAACTACTACATGAGTAATGTTCCCATTGCTCGAGAGTTTCTCCATCCCGTCACCGTTAGACGGCAGTGCCGAGTGGTAAGACGGAGAGAGAGAAAGACAGACGGAGCATCAGCCATCGGCGATTCATTGTTGCCATGATGAAATTGTTTTGCAGAATGTATAAACATTCCATCTCAATTTTTGTACCAACTTAGTGGTAATCGCGTTTAAATAAACCAGAAACTCGTACCTCACTCGCTGGAAACGATTATGTTAACACGAAAATAGTCCATAACTAATAATAAAAGTATTACTTGTTACCGTGCAGTAAAATACAGGCTTTATGATTTGTTGGCTGGCAACCAGTCCAGGGTGTACCTCGTCGCCTCTCACCCAAAGTCATCTGGGATGGGGCCTAACACATCCGCCACGAGGGCGAGTTTTATAGAAAATGGATGTACAGGAAATTTTGTCTAAAAAAACAACAACAACCAGTCAGCACCCACATCCCTTCTAAGAGATTTATCACCATGTTCTAATCTATAAAAAGGTACTTACACAAAGTGTCCACCACGTTCAATTAGTGACAGCAACCTGGGCTCCTTCTGGCCAGCCCTCAGTTCCAGACCTCTTACAGTGTAAGCAGCACAATCAAGGAATTATTGTGTCTCAACATGAACCCCCCCCCCCCCCAAAAAAAACTAATCTAATCTGTAGATCTCCTGATCACTTTTCTTTTTGTGTATTTTAAGACACAGTGTCTTTCAGATTGGGAATGCAGTGTTGCTGTCATGATGTGTCACCAGAAGCCATGCTTTTTGAGAAAAATAAAAAATGAACTTTGACATTTGCACAACACAAATCAGTGAATAAATTGGTTAGTGACAGATAATCCGAACAACTAAAGCATGACGTTGAAAAAAAGATTTCTTAACACCGGGGCTCTCATTCAAAACAATGTAAAAGTATATAGTACACATTTTCCAGAAAAATATTGCTTGGGTTCATGAACTGTATTTCCTGACATCGACTCAGAACGCTCAGTTGCAGGTCCAGGTCCACCAAATATTAAAGAGACAGTGTGCAGAAATCTTAAATTTTTCAATGTTTATTCATTTAATTTAAAAAACGTATTTGAATAATATGCAAAAAAATCAATCACATCAGTGTGTATATTTTTTTATATAACTCGTAAGTTTAGTAATAGTTAATTATTTTAAAGAAGTTGTACCCCACCTGACAGGAGGCCGACATGTTTTGCCGTCATTTTACTGCGACAGATACCTGAAGGAGACAAACTTAGCGAACACACTAATTGCCGCTAGGGTTGCAACGTGTGCGTGATGCAAACTTATGTCATTGCATTCTATTAGTTCACCACTAGATGGCAAACATTTCTACACACTGTCACTTCAATAAAAAAATCGGATCTTTATTAGCCGATACATCTGCTGAAAATCACGTGATCAGCCCCAATTTCCAATCACATGATTGAATTGGGATAACTCTAAATTTAAGAAGAGCTACAACATGGCACTCACTCGACCATGCCAGCGAATATATTTAGTTACATGCTCTTATATTAAGTTTATATATTCATCTTTTTCAACGTAGTGCTCTACCTACCTCTATCAATTTCTAGGCCAAAAATAGAAAAACAAAGGGAAGAACAGAGATGACGGAAGTGAGCCACTAATGAAGCAGTACAAGCTATAATAATTATGTAACCTTGGCATTTCATAATAACAGTAAATCATTGAAAATAAAATAATTAAGACTCATAAATATAAAACAATCAAATAAGAAATTGTAAGTACGGCGGTAACTGAGCGTGTATTCTGTTCGTAACCTCGAAACAACGTATGTCGAATGTATCCGACGTTATCAAATAGTCAACATAGCACAACTTGGGCGTTCAGCAGACTTTTTTTTTTTGCTACAATGTCACATTCCGGATAACTATTGATGTTTATAACTAAAATTAGTTAATAAATGAAACCAATAATGCGATAAGCACGTCATTAAATCGTGTTATTTTATCATTGTTTTGATTGAGAGCCCCCTAGTGGAAGAAATGACAAGAGTCAAGCGCTAAATGAATTAGTATTGTATGAATAGCAACTCTCATCTTGTTCAAAAATCCTAATGATAACTTTACACGACCAGAGAGGACATGCGTATGTTAGCCAGCAAGCTATCTAAACAATTATTTAATTAAATGCCTTTCCCTCCTTTTTTTTTTTTTTTTTTTTTTAAAGGATATTGCCAAGCACTCCTCGCTGCCAATCCCCAAGGAGGAATCCATTCTTACCAAACAGAGACGCGTTTTACCCCGGGGATGCTAGGTGGCTATCGTCGACTCCGTCCATACATCCGGGAGGGAGAAAGTTAAATCCCCACCCGGTGCAGCGGCGGTGGCGGCGGCCTTCCGGGTGACAGCAGCTCGGTGGTTGGTCGCCGATGTTTACGGGGAACGGCTTCGGACATTCAACAGACCTTCGAGCCTCCTCGTCGGACAACGATAAAATTCCCGGCTTGTGTTTTCTTTCCGGTTAATTACACACCACAGCTCATATTTGACGGCAGATGTTGAAGCAAGTTTGAATTCTGGAGAGAGTTGAAGAATGGACTCTGCTGCTGCCGTTTCTTCCTCCCTCGCTCACTACTCGTCCTCATTTCGCACACGAAGCGCAATTAGCGACCTCTTCGTCCAGGAAGCTGCAATGACTGCATTCTTCTTCGTTTATATATCTGGCAGTGTGCAGGCTAAAAGGCGTATTACTGCCTTCCTTAGATACTATGCCGCAACTACAATTAAATAAGCATATCCCTTTATAATTTAAAGTATGTAACCATGTTTAAAAAAAAAACGCTCCACATACTAGCAACTTATTATAAACAAAAATCCCTTTTCCTTACACTCTTGATGCCTGAAGTGACCCTTTTTCCACACACACACACAGTTGAGTCAAATGACATCTGACAAACGCAGATGTTATTTCTGCAAGCATCCCCCATTGGTCATTCCTGAATCATTACTTGTGCCGCTTGAGGGAGCCAGAGGATCACAGGGGTTCCCTCAGGCCTCACTTTTACACGTCTCGTGTTACAAATTGAGAGGTTGTGAAAGATTGCATCTGCATACCATCATCCCAAACGGATTCATGTGCCAGGGAGGAATACTTTTAGAGGTCCTATCTCCTTTCATATCGCCGCCTGTCCACTAAACTGATCTCCCATCTGCTCATAAAAATTCAAATGAATGATCATTTACATTCCTTTTCAACCGTCTTCCTCGCATGACTCGGTGGAGCGTTGGTGATAACTTGTTTGCGCTGGATTTCTGCCATCCAGAAAAGCATCTGTGGGCTAAGATATAAATAGACAGAGACCCGTGTTCTCCAGCCAAGTGTATAGCCAAGCCCTCCTCTTGCAAAAAAGAAAGAAAGATGAAGAAAAAAAAGACAGCACTCAGCAATTATGGGTATTAAAGTCTTAACTCTTTCACAAGCTGTGGGGGAGAAGAGCTCTCGCCCCAACTATTAAAATGTAATTCCAGCCAAGTTGTTTTAAACCACTTATTAGATCTTATAACAGCCGTCTTGTAGCAGCGCATACACAATTGAGGAAGTGCATACATGACTGTGGGAGTACATACATGGCTGTGACTCAATGGCTGTGATGGTACGTGCACACCTGTTTTTGTATATTTGCAAATGTGGGTTAGATACATGAGGTAACATACACGGCTGGAGGGCATACATGGCGGTGGGAGTCCATACATGGCTGTAACAGTACATACATGACGGACCATGGTGGTACATACTGCACACACGGTGGGAGAAGAAACCAACTGTGAAAGTAAATATACAACTGTAGGAGTGCATACATAACTGTAGAAGGAGTTCATACACTTCTGTGAGAGTGCACATTGTTACACCTGCAGGAGTACATGCATGACTGCGGGAGTATATACACAGTTGTAAGAATGCATAAACGACTTTGGAAGTTTATACAAGATAAGGGAGAACATACACGACGGTGGGAGTACATTCATGGCTTTCCGAGTGCATGCAAAACTGTATGAGTGTATACACAATGGTGGGAGAAAACACACGACTGGATGAACACATATACGGATGTGTCTCCATAGCTGTGGGAGTACATACATAAATGCAGTACACCTAAAGAACGATACACATCTATGGGATTAGATACACAAATGCAATTCCATGGCAGTAGGAGTGCATACATGACTGTGAGAGTACATACACACCTGTAAGTGTTCATTTGTAATTGGGATTGGATACACACATTTGAGTGTACAGGCAGTACTTGAGTGCAGGAGTACATACGCAACTGTGGAAGTACATACACGACTTTGGGAGAATACATTATGCACTATGTACAGTATATGTATTTACTTAACAAAAGGATTGCATAATGAACATGGCTATTGGAGTCCATACGCGACTGGGAGTTATGACTAAATCGAAACAGTTATAACTAAAATCAAAACAGTTATTATTAAATTGAAACAGCAGAATGTCCAACAATGAGCATATACAAATGTGTAAGTGCATACACAGTTGTGGGAGTGCACACATGACTGTGGGAGGAGATTTTTTTTGATTGTGTTTTTACTGTGTGTATTCATCTATCTATTTGATTAAATTTGTATCGATTTCATCGTAAGTGCATGTCGTCATTTGTACTTATTTTGGTATATGTACATGGATTATTTTGGTTTTATCTAACTTTTTAATTCCTAATTTCAATTTGATCTAATCTTAGAAATGCAGTAAAATTAACTTGAGAAAAAAGAAGATTATGTTAAAAAATCCAGTATGACATAAGCACAACCAGATAAATTAGCATTGAGCTAACCAAAGAGAAATGTTCCGATTCACATTTCGGAAAAGACCGCAACTATTATTATTATTTTCAATGTTCTTAGTATTTGACTGACTTCGATACCTCTGAGGGCATTTCTCAAAGGAAAAGTATAAATGCACTCCCTTCAAGGCGAACGGTATTTATGTTTTGTGCACAAGTTTTATTTCATTATTTCCGCCGAGCAGCCGGCGAAAGCGTTGCTACGCAACTAGGATTTCAAAAGTACTCGCAGTGCAGTGCCAGGGTCACATTTCAATGTGCGTTGGCAGCACATGATGGACGCTAATAGTGCTGCTGCTTTAACTATGTCGCCTGGAACATTCTCCAAATGAGAAATATTCCAGCCAGTATATAATGTAGCTGTGGAAGGAGTGTTCTTTATATGTTGTACATTCCCTATAAAAGTGTTGGTGGAGTGAGGCCAGTTCCTTTGTTGCTTGAGCTTGAAAAACGTTTTGGTTTGATATCAATGTACATGATTTACACGCGTAACCAACATCAATACCAAAGAGCTGCCAGTGGGTGAAAAACAATTAATTGTGAAGATTAGATTGTGGTTTTGGGCAGGAATTACAGTTGTATTTTAGCTTGTACACCTTTTTGGAATTTACGGACAGAGGTGGCAAATCCAGGCCCAGAAAGTAAAAACTACAATAACATAACATCATTTCGTAAAATGAGACTACCAGTAAAAAAAAGAAAAGAAAAGTTGAGCGGGTTAAATAAACCTCCGTAAACAAAGATGGCAAATCTAGGTCCAGAAAGTAAAAACTCTGCCACAGTTTGGCTTTAGCCCCAGTTGCTGGCTAGCTAGCTCCCCAGGTGCTTGTTTACCTACTAGGGAGCTAGCTAGCTAGCATGAGGGGTTAAAACCAAATAGTGGCACGGTTTTTACTTTATGGACCTGTATTTACGTTTACGGAGATCTAATTTAAACCCGCTTTTTTGGGAGGATTTACAGTATGGTAGTCTTGTTATACTTTGTGCAATTTTCGGGTGGGGTGGGGGGGTGGGGGTGGGGGGTTATGACAGTAATTTTTATTACCGAAACTAATTTTAACCACTGCAATTTGGGGGTGTATTAAAGTTAATCCTATTTTTAGATGAACAACTTTTGGAGGATTTTTTTGTACAGTGCTCCTCTTTTAACTTACACAGCCTTTGGGTTGTCATCACTCCGTTTCTGATGCCAGGCAGGTTCTAAGACGCTCTTTCTCCAAGCCGACAAAATGTAATAACGGCCTACACAAGCACAACAAATAACCGCCAGAGCGGATAAGATATGACAGATACACGACAGTCAGAACATGCTAAATTGCCTGTTTCAAATCTTGACATTGCAGCTTCCTCATCCTCGCCTACACTCCGCAAATTTTGCTTATCGCGTATGTAAAACAAATAGGAAGCAATAGCATATAAACAGTAGTCATATTTTTTGCACTATATTTGTATATATATATATATATATATATATATATATATATATATATATATATATATATGTATATATAGTATAAATTATATATATTTTTAAATAGTATAGTAGATATTATCTTTAAATTTTATTTATTTCAAGCTTTTATCCAGACTTCATCTGTATTTCCAAATGTATGTAATCTATTTCTATCGCGCTTGAAAAAGAAGCAAATACTCTGATGAAGGTGCTTTGTAGCATTGAAGGGAGAAGTACATCCCTCTAGGTGGCACTGTTTCCTTCTGTGTGGGTAAAGTCCTTGGCTGGAATAAACCCCCTTCCTGTGCACTCAGCAGGCTGCCATGAAGCAATGAGAAGGCCGATGTGACATCAGAGCACCTGCATTAAATCAAGCCGGTGTGAATCATGCCTTCAGAGAGAGAGAGAGAGAGAGCATTTGAATGCATCACTCTGGTCTCTGTTAACTCCATGTTGTCATCCATGCTGAGGCCTGTTTAATTAATTGGACGACGGCACTTGCCGTAATGAACACCTCTCTCTGATCCCCGATAAGGTACTGTTGTAACTTATAGGAAAAATATAAATACTATGCATACAGAAGTGCCGCAAGAATAGTCATTAGCAGACAAACTTTGCCTATATATATACTATATACTATACTATATACTATATACTATATACTATCACTAACTTTAAGTAAAGGATATTACAAGTAGGTACAGTAAATGGAGGATGGTTAATGTAAACAGCGGCAACAATAGTCAGCAGCATTGTATGTTAAAAAAAAATCTATACTTGGGGAATTTTTTTGCAACATTTTATATAAAAAAATGTAGTCTCTAAAGCCAGTTTCATTTAGAGACGTGAAATTTGGAAAGCATGTCAGTCAGGCGTAAAAGTACAAAACCAAAATCACACTTGAAGTCAACCATTTTGGTTTGAAGCGGCCATTTTACGATCATTTTAGTCATTACGCCATATGCTACAGTACAGTACAGTAACTCCTGCTAGACAACTTAGACGATTGCGACCAAATTCAAATCACTAGTAGTTATGTGACAGATTAATGAAGGTAAATTGTGGGTGGAAGTTGTTTTTGTCGTGGCATGTGGGAAGCACTTAGACTTGAGAGTGAAAATTTGCCGTGCAAAACCCCACCAAACTCTTACCAACCAAACTCTTAACAACTCAAATCCACCAGGTCAGATTTGGACCAAACCACTTCAAGAGATTCGGGTGCCACCTGCATAGTCTCTAAAAAGGTATATTAAAAAATTCAACACTTAAGCCCCCAAAAAATTATTATAGTGAAGAAAGCAGATGCTGCAGGCTTGCCTCTGGATACTCTAGAGAGTAAATGTCCTGCGGTGGTGCTTCTGACAAAGACAAATGGCCATCTCGTTTGGTCTGGCTTTAACCCTTATGCTCCTCACTTTACAGCCTAAGATGCCGTGGCTCTCAAATTGGGGTTCCTGAACCCATAAAGGTCTGTGATAAGTAGCTTGAGGGCCAGCAAAAATAATTTGCAATAAATCATGTGGTATAATTTAGGAAGTCCATATGCGGTCAGTTGTGCCAACAAATCAAAGGTAAACAAATCACTCCTCACTCACTACCTTAGCATTTTAATTTAAAAGCCTTATTATTACAGTGCAGGACAGCAACAAATAGCTGGCAAAATAGCTAGCTAGGCAGTTAGCACTTAGCAGGATTGCTACATTGCGCTGGCATATGTAGTTTTCATATTAGTAGATAAATAGATACCTATCTTAACTTTTAAGATAGATAGCTAGCTACAGCTAGATAACAAGCTTGCTTTTAGGTAGATGGAGAAATATTAAGATAGATAGGTAGATAGCTTTGACGCTAGTTAGATAGCTTTGACGCTAGTTAGAGAGCTTAGATAGCGATAGATAGATAGATAGATAGATAGATAGATAGATAGATAGATAGATAGATAGATAGATAGATAGATAGATAGATAGATAGATAGATAGATAGATAGATAGATAGATAGAGGTAGATCAATCAATAAGGGACATTCATTCTTCCAGTAGTCCCCACAATGAACACAAAACAAAGCAAATCAGGCATGACAAATTACTAACATGGTAAACTATGAAAAATATGGAAATGCAATAATATATTTACCATTTTTTCTTTCCTTGAGATATAAATAAAATACAGTTGCGTGGAGGGCAGTGTAACAAACAGGAAACCATTCCATTGAATTCTGTTGGCATTTAGGAGTAAATGTTATATTTTTATGTTATGGATTAGAAGGGATCCTTGGGAAAAGAATCTAAAATGTCGATAAACCCCTCTTCAATGGAATGACTCTGTCATAAGTTCACACAGGTGCTTTTGGGCTTGAACCACTTCAACTTTCGACCTCAAAGGAGTCAGACTCCATGCAGTCATCCTGGTCCCGGGCCAACCTAACAACCCATAAAGAGGGTTTGGCTTCCGAAGTATCTCCGGACCACTCGGCGGGTCTTTAATAGGCCTTTGAACTGCTGCACATATTTAAACAGGCAGCGTTTTCCAGGTCACAGCCGCAATAATAAAAACAGGCTCGGAAAGCGGAGTTGAAAGACGGTTTATTTAAGGCAGGGTGTTGTCACGTCTGAGCAGCTGACTCACTCACCAAATGGACCGTTTCAGTCAGTTTATGCATTTAAGCAGTCACGGAGCTGTACACACATACAGTGGCCTCCGCTCTAATAAACACCCTGAGTCTAATAGTGGCCGGGCTTTCTTGGAAGTAGATTCATACATTAAACTCACCAGATTTTGGTAGCATGTGTATCTTGAGTAGCCCCGTGAAAAAAATAAAATAAAATCTCAAGAAGTCATACCAGAAAAGACACAGGAAGGTAGCCATTTTTGTTCACAGTGACCCTTTAAACATTTTTTTTTTGTATATATAAATGTACCTTTTGTGCTCTTTTTAAAATTAGACCATATAGACAAGTTAATATTTCAAGTTAATATTATTGATATGAAACTATAGCAGTCATTTAAAGTAGAGGTAGTATCTGCAAAAAATACAAATTTTCCAATACTCATCTTGTGTTTTCATTTGCCTTTAAAAGCGATTTCATCATGACACAGGCCTCATCAATATATATGAAACAAAGATGGCACCCACTCTTACATGCCACAAGAGCCGATTTTACCCCATTTCAAGAGCATCTTATGTGATTTTATTTACCCGACAGGACAACCATGAGAGTCAAATGAATTAAACGTCTGGCTCCTGTTTGACGTTGGGAGGAGGGAAAAAAAAGAAGAAGCTGCGAGACACCTCGGGGGTGGTTGCCAGGCAACCGCCTCCACAGTCCTTCTCTGATATATGAACTCTGCAAATGAAATTCCCAAGATGGGAGTGAGCTTTTCACTCTGCGAAAATTGTACAGACTCGCAAAATTGCCTTTGTATTTATAATCCCCAATCCGACATAAATAACATACGTGATGACGAACGACAAGTCGCTCCAGGTCTGCGTGCACGCGCAATTCGGCCTCCAGTCTCCTCCTGTGGGTGCGTGGAGATGTCGGTCGCCATGGCAACAGCATCACAGGCGAAGTGTAATAGTCTGTGAAAAAAAAAGGGCTTTTATTTGAATGAAAGAAAAACTCGTCAAAGATGAAAAATCGTCACACTAACTCTTAAAGGATGAATATATGTTAAAATGTTAAAACACTTTTAATAATGCCTTGCAAATTTGAAGTTTGTCATATTATATAATGTATGATATATATTTTTTGTATTCTAGGAAAATTGCCATAGTATTACAAACAGCATAATTTTGGGAAAAATATTTTTTACAAGGGTTAAGAATTAAGTAAAATTAAACATGGTTACTTAAAGTATTAAAAAATGTATGCTTTTGTGAGAATTAAATTTCAGTATATTGAAAATGTTCATTTATGAAAACTAAAACCTCAGTTTGCAAAAGTAAAGTTGCAATATTACAAGAGAAAAGTCTGAATCAGAATCATTGTGAAGTTAGAAAAAGATAATTTTATGAGAATAAAATTAAAAAAATACAAGAAATAGTTGTAATATTAAAAAAAAGATCACTTAAACCTTAAATAAATACAATTTATTGTAAAATCCTATTTTCTTTCCTAATGATTAGGACTATTCTTATATTTGCAACATTTTCTTTATATTATATTATTGTCTTTGTTTGTTTATTTTTAAAGTTACTTATTATGATGATTTAATATGAAAGATGACGTGATTCCAGTATTTTTGCAAAAATTAAAAAAAAAATAATAATAATAATTGTGTATTGATTTTTTTCTTAGAAGTTTATTCTCGCAAAATTGTGAGTTTTTGCAATGTCACATCTATTTATGTGTTATTCAAAACAAAATTTATTGTAATATGACTTTTATGACTTTTTAATTACTGTATTTATTTTTCATCAGTAGTTCTATTAAAATTAGGTTTATAACAATATTCATGGGACATTAAAAAGTGTTAAAAAAAAGTGTGTAAAAAGTTTAGACTATTTTTGCATATTTCAAATAAAGTTATTGTAATTTTAGAATCTCTTTATTTAACCTGATTGTAATAAAAATGAGTTTTGTTATGAATTTTATTGTACTTTTTTTTGGTATAATACAACTATTGTATATTCTCAACCATCTTCTCACAATATTATGTGGTCATGGCAACATAATCCAATGTCATCTCGTCAGGAGCGACATAAGTGATATTTTAATGTCACAAAAAGTTCACCCACTCGCTATGCAATCTATTTGTCCTTATACGGTTATCCGTATTAGTCAAGTATGAATGAAACATTTGAACGGAAGAAAAAGAACAACAAGTGATATTCCGAGCTGCAGATTTTGAGTTGTTCCCTAAAAAGGACCGAGCCGGCATGTGTTGATAACAATGTGCCTTGGCAGAGTTTACTTTAGCGGCACGCTCTGGGTGCCGTAACACTGTGAGCGATACAGGAAGCACTGTCTCATTAAAAGAAAACACCTCACTGAGACCCTGATGTTTTTATAGGCAGCGCTCCTCTTACTTTGCATAATTACGAGCTGGCGAAGGAAGTGTGTGCGTGTGTGTGTGCATGTGAGTGTGCGTGTTAACCTTTGGTTGCAAACTGCGTCCATGTGTGTCGTGTTGAAGTGGACTTTGAAGAGCGGGAATAGGACTTGCTAGTTGGATGTGTGTTTGTGTGTGGGGTGGTGACTAACGCAGAGGCAATCGGGCAAGTCCAGACATGTCGAGAGGAAAATACATCTCGTGTCTGCTGGTGAAAACACTTTTCCTTTCCTTTTTTAAAGTTCATGAGAATGATGAACTAAAAAAAAAGGTCATGCTTGTGTCATTTTGAATGATTAACTGTTAACATTTAATATTAGCGTAAGATTAAAAAGTTGGAAAATTATGCAAACAAAATCTAAGAAAATTACAGAAGAGGATTAGGGCCAGTGAAGAGAGAAAAAAAGTTTGGTAGGATTAGCACTTTATTCTCAAAATTCTCACTTTAAAGTGAGAATTCTGAGATTAAAGTGAGGTCAGAATTCTATGATAAAAGTGAGAATTCTGACTTTAAAGTGAGAATTCCGACTTTACAAAGTCAGAATTCTCCCTTTAAAGTCAGAACTCTGAGAATAGAGTGCGGTCAAAATTTAATCTATGATTAAAGTAAGAATTCTCTTTTTAAAGTCAGTATTATGATTTTAAAGTGAGAATTCTGACTTTAGAGTCAAAATTCTGACTTAAAAGTCCCAAGTTTTTATCTTTTTGAGAAAAAAGTTGTAGCAGAAGTTGTAGCAGGTTAAGTTTTATTTAACCAGAAAAAACATTATTTTTTTTGCGTTAAAAAATCGCACTATTATGAGAATAAACTAATATTTTTCAATAGTTATGTTGTTCACAATTCACAAAACATTACAACAATAGATAATGTGATTACAACGATAAAATCAACATTTTTTTAAATATTTTTTACAAGCTAAATAAAACAATTTCCTTGTTGCTGTCCACTTGACAAAAAGTTATACGTCCTTGAAAGCTTGCACGTCTTTGTGTGATGGTGAAAACGGTTAAGGTGAAAGGTGCAGTTTGCTTGAGGTCAATTGGGCTCATTTATAGTCTTTGTGTGATGAAATGTTGGGGAGGGTGTGAGTGCCTTTCGCATTAATCGGCCATTGTGTGTGCAAAGGGAAAATGCTTCGAGTGGAATGGCATCAGGCCACAACGGCAGAGACGCGTTTATGCGGCAGCATCTGTCGCCATCCCGCACGCCTGCCAAGGAACGCATTAGATGTAAGATAAGAATTTCCGTGCGTGGGAAGAGTTACAAAAAAAAGAAGCATTACGTCATTGTTTTTTTTTTATTCTTCATTTTATTTTACATTATTTAGAAAAATCGTTTTTCTTAAATAAATGTGTCAGGTACAAATGACTTTTTATTGATTAAAATAGTAGAATTTTTTTGAAGATACTATTAATTTATTTTATATTAATTAAAAGATATGTAATTAATAATTTTACATGAAATAAAAAACTATTATTAAATACATATACAAATTATGTATTGAAGATCATTTTTTTTAAAGGGTTTCTCAAATAGTTTGAACAGCAAGTACATTGATATTTAAAAAAAAATAATACTACTGAGTTACATAAAAAGCATTATTAGTAATACTTTAAATATTGACCGATTTTTTTTTCCCTCTTTTGCTCTCCAGAATCATTAAACATCTATTTCGTTGAATATTAAAATTACAAAAAAAAAATTGAAAAAAATGTTTGGACAGTGAGTAAATTGATTAAATTATTATTATTATTTTTAAACATTAACATTACAGTACTTCTATTTTAAATTATTTAATAAGAAACTTTTAGTATTTAGTTTTGAAGTGTACTTTAGGAAATAAACATTTACACTATATATGATGTTGGACATTATTTATATTATTTATACAAAATTAATGTCTGTATTTCTCCTAAAGTTGACTATTTCCATTTATGGCACCCACAATAAGAAACGAAAGACTTTATTTCAGAATTTCAGTACAATAAAATAAAAGTTGTTGCAGAGGGAGAGGGGAAAATAGATAAATAACTGAACATGAGTGAATGAAAAACATATTTTTAAAAAACTTATACAGGTAGAAAATGGAGGAGAGTCTAACTGTACAACGAAATTGGATGTTTTACACTTAAATGTCTTTTTTTTGACAAAGAAATAAATACTCGAAAGACGTAACTGACTCAAATGAAGCACCCACAGTCTCTTTGGTAGGAAAAAAAGGCACCCCGGCAAGGAAAGAAATGCAAATGGAATATTTACACACGAGGGAGGCTTTAGGATGATCCCTCATTGCCAAAAGTTTTAGAACAGTGAGGCCATTTTGTTTACTTTTGCCATAGAATGGAAACAGTTGGGTTGGACATAAAAAAAATTAAATAAAAAAAGAAATATATCAAAATAGCGTATCAATTTAGAATTTACATTATAGAGTGGCTATAAAAAGTTTACACACCCCTGTTGAAATGCCAGGTTTGTCTGATATAAAAAAAAAGACACAAATATAAATAATTTAAACCCTTTTCCATTAATAATGTAACCTACAACGTGTGCATTAACAAACAACTATTTTCAAAACTAGGTTTGCACAAGTGTGCACACCCTCTTACAACAGGGTTCGTGGCTGCGTTCAGAATGAACCAATCATAGACGCACACACCTGTCCCCATTTAAAGCACCTGTGATTAACCCCACCCAAGTAAAGTTCAGATGTTCTCGTAGGCTTTTCTCCTAATTTTAATCAGGAAAAAAAAGCCTACTAGAACATCTGAACTTCATTTGGGGTTAATCAGATACCAAACAAGCACAGGCCCACTTATAAGTGGGTGTGCACACTTGTGCAACCACACTTTCTCTTTATGCTTACCCTCTCAAAGACTAATGATTTATCTTGATCTTATTTCTTTTTTAAAAAACGTTTTAAAACTGTGTCTAAATGTTTTATATCAACTGTGTGTTAATTTACTTTTTAATATCAACAACAAATATTCTAACAGCGTGTAAAGTGATTTAATATGACATTTTAATACCCCAAATACAGTGGCAAAACAACAAAGGAGTTTAAAGGAGTGGCTAGAAGGTGAAGGCATTAGCTTGGTTGAATCCAATCCCCAGACCTAAACCCTATGGAGTGTGCTGAAGATGAGATTGAGATGTCAAACCCAGTTGTCGTGCCAGCGTCTGGCCTCTCGGCCTCACTGTTCCAATACTTTTGGAGTGGAGCCAATCGCAAAAGCACTCCAACAAAAGAAGCTCCCATTTTTTCCGCGACACTATCAGCCCCAAAAAAGGCGAAGAATAGGCAAACTCCTTATCTCAAATTGTCTTCAAACACTTCAGATAGACTCCGGTGGAATTTGTAAGTCTCAGTATTTATTCCACGACGTTCCGCAGATTGAATCCGTCCCAATCTTGGTTGAACTTCCGTCGTCCAATTTGGCGTTAAGCGTGTCCGACGGGTGCGCTATTGTCGGCGTTATCGGCGTCCTTGCACACGCACGCGCACTCTTCGTGGTGCTCCAAGGCCACGTCGGTCATGAACTTCTGCAGGCCTCGGCCTCCGCTGCGGTGCTTCAGCAATAGCACCTGATGGGAAGAATAAAAGGTGAAAATCATACAGTATACTATATAGGAAACAATATTACACAAAAATGAGAGGAAGTGAAATACTGTACATATGCACTTTGACAGCTCTAATATATACACAAATATACATATGGCAAGAACAATAATAATAATAATAATAATAAAGTTATTGCTTATTTCAGGTGGTTAGTGCTGCTGTTTTGGTTAGCAACTGAGTTGAAATGCAGATCAGATCTTTAATAATAATTGTAATTTTTTCTCTATTTTCATTTTAAGTGATTGATTTTCAGTATTTTTATTTTCATTAAAAAAAAAAAAAATCAAAATTATATCAACAGTATTAAAATTGGCCCCTTCATTGCACAATGATTGAACTTGAATTTAGATTTTTTTAAATTATAGAATTAAACAAATGTTTGATTCTATTTTACTTATATAAAGTGGTATTTATGTTATACTCATAATTTGTGCAATATCTTAAATTTTTATTTTAATTAATATATTATTAGTAGTACTAAAGTCCTTATTTTGATAATTAGTTTTTATATTAAAATATTTGTTATCAAATTTTCAATTAATTTATGTTCTTAATTTTTAATTTTGAAATTATTACAATAATTGTGCATTATTTTGATAATTATTCAGCAGTAAGTTGATTCATTACATAAAACAAATACAATTTTAATAAGATGATTATTAAGTTAAATTGACAGCGCAACATAAAATGAAGGTTAAGAAAGTTGTAACTTAACCCCATTGAGACCGAATACTGATTGAAATAGTTTCCGGGTCAAATTGACCCGGAAAACTGATGGCTAACGAGTTGTAAAACTATATTTATTTGGCTAGGACATGACTAAGTGCGGCTACCTCGTGGTACTTCATGGTGACGCGGGCGGGCTGGCACTGGCAGTCGTAGCAGCGGTGCGCGCAGCAGGCGCAGTTCCCGCCGCAGCGCCTCACCAGGAGGCAGCTGGGCCAGAAAATGGCGTCGGTCCGCTTGAGCTCCTCGCGCAGCGACACGGACAGGTTGCGTGGCGTGCAGCTGTACAGTTGAGCTTCCTCCCAAATCAGGTTCAGGTCAGCTCCTTTTTGGCGGGAAAACAAAAACAGGAAGTCAAATATCAATTCATGTTTTTGTTTTTTTAACTGACAGTACAGTGTTTGTTACACGACTATTTCCGAAATTCCACGTAATAAAGCTTCTCAACTATCGCCATCCTCGTTCCTTGGCGCCTAAACACTAATTTTGTCTAAATGAAGGTCCTGAATTAACTCCCCCCCAAAAAATCTCCTTTACCTTTGGCTTTCTTGTTATGGATGAAGGATTTGCCGAGCACGTGCCACGTGGGTTTGTACAAGTCGTCCATGTCCAGCCGCCAGCGCTCGGGCTCCAAGTATTTCATCACCTCCTCCACCGTCCTCAGGCCCGACACGGCGGCCGACAGCTCCTGCAGATCCCGCTGGGACGAAGGCTCGGCTTCTGCTGGAATCTGAAAAGAGATAAAAGGTCAGTCAGAAGGTTATACAACTAAAAAGAGCTCCTCTCAGTCAGAACAAGTAGTATGTACTCATTTGAAGCCATTTTTTTTCTTTTTCCATTTTCTTTTTGAAAAATTATTTTTTTAATTAGTCAATTTTTAAGATGAAATTTCTTACTTTGGTGATTTTTTCCCGAAGCTTTGCATTGTTATAATTAATGATGTAACTATTTTTATATTCATAATTTTTTTTTAAACATATATACATAATCTAAAAAATGGCTTATTTTTTTTAATTACATTTTTATTAAAGTGCAATATTTTTTTATATTTGGATCTTAATTACATTATTAGTATGATTCTCATTTATATTATTACTGGAGTTGAAAAGAGCATTTCATTTTGTTTTGTTTTATGAGTCTCAAAATATTTTATAATTAAATTGCAACTATTACTTAGAAAAAAAATCCTGTTTTTAACAGTAATTTTATACTTAAAATTAAAATGCGAACAGAGTGTTACAAAATGTTGTATTATTTATATTTCCATTATTTTATTATTTATTTAAAAAACAATTTGTATTTTTACATTTTATTTTAATTGTTACTTGATTTAGTAATATTATAATAATATTAAGAATAATACATACAAATAAACTACATGGACAAATATTCTTTAAAAAAAAAAGAGCAAAAACCCTTGAATGTCATCCTTCAACTCGAGCATACTCATTCATCATCAAAATGAAGGGTTGGTCACTTGTTTTGGTTTTAATACAAACAGCAGTTAACTTTTTTTCCTCCCACACTTGTATGACACTTCAAAAATGTTAAAACATTGATGAGATGAAAGTTGATGCTGAAGCCGATTAATATCCGTTTACAATATTTCACACTGCCTGTCATCTTGTAGGCCCACTTTTCATCCCGACATCTCCCCAAGAGGGCTGCCGGACGGGGCGGCTTTATTCGTTTCTTCTCTGCTGAGCCTGCAGGCTACACACCGCAATAGCGCACATGATTGATACGCGCGCGGTCGCTTCTTCCTAAAGGACGAGACTCGCCCATTCAAGCTTTCAGCGCCGCGATGACATTTAAGTCCACCGAGCTTTCTGCTCTGCGCTAATCTCGCGCGGGCGACAGCCGGGACGCGACAACACTGACAACATGGCTGCCTCAGGTGTGGAAGAAATGGTTGGGGGCGGCGTTTTGTGCTTTACGGCGAGTCATCAATATTTAGCGCCATCAATTGCCCACACACATTAGCTTCATTAGTTAGTGTTGCCCACTGGCCACTTCAAACCAAAATGGCAAACCTCCTGTCTCTTTTCGGCTAGGGCTTCTTGAGACTTTTTTGTGGGTCTATTCTTGATAAACAAGCTTACCAAATTTCAAGTAGCAAAATCAAACTGGCTGCGAGGGCTGAATTTTCAAACCCGACTTACTTGGGTATCAACATTTCTGTCTATCAAGCACTTTAAAATGTAGTGCCACTCACCTGTGTCGTATATATGGCTCAAATTTGGTAAAAACAAACAAACAAAAGAAGACGGAAAAAATGGTAATTTGGTTAAAAAAAAAAAGTATGCAATTGGAAAACCCTGGATAAGGCCAAATTAACCTCAAAATGGCCGCTTTGAGCCAAGATGGCAGACTACTTTTGTGTCTTCAAGAGACTTTTTTTTGGCTCTACTAATGATTGACATGCCTACCAAATTTGGTTTTGCTAAATCAAACTGGCTGCAAGGGCTGAATTTTCAAACTCAACTTCATCGCGTTTCGTGTTTTATGCCAAGTCAGCAAATTTGGCCGCCATGATCCATCCACGTCCAATGACCAAATATCAAATGCTTCACATTTTAGAGGCACCTACACTCTATTTTACCGGGTTTAGATTTGGTAGCAACCAGGCAAAATCTCAAGAAAATCTTGTCTTTTTAAGACCATTGTAAAATGGCCACAATAGAATTAAAAATCAAACCAAAATGGCAGATTTCCTGCATGTTCTCAGGCATGGCCTCTTGAGAATTTTTTTTTGTGGGTCTGCTCCAGGGGCTGAATTTGACAAATACCCTGAGATTAGTTTTCTGTTATTCCCATTGGAGGTACTAATGTGAAAACCACCTCCCATTAAGTCACATAATTACGTTCAAGAATATAAATATCCAAACCACCAATGAATTCCTCAGCTGTCTGAGGTCAGGATGGATATTCTGTGTTATTTTATACATCTATTTAGAGCTGTGAATCAAAAGTTATTTCCGACCACTTTTTAATACAGATGAGGTCAAGGAGTCTTGCAGCAAAATTCATACACAGGGTGGGGCGGCCATCAGGTCAATGAGAATGCCCCACCTCACACTGCCGTTGAGATAATAAAACAAGATGAGACAAAGTGCAATTTCTGCAGAAATTGCGTGGGAATGCTTAAAGCTGAATACTAATAGGTGAATGCAAAGTTGAATGCTTATGAAGTACATTGAAAGATAAATTATGTGAAAATGACAAAGTATTAATTGTGAAAAAACAACAAAAAAACACCTGAACTGCAATCTGTCGAAGGTTGAATTCTGTGCCATTTTTCAGCATTACCGCAATAAATAACTAAAAATAATAAAATAAAATACGAAAATATAAATGAATACTCATACAGTAAATATACTGGTTAAAACTGAAAAAAACTCCCCAACAAAAAACAAAGTAAAAACAAACACATTTTAGACTTTAAAAAATACACATTTCTTCATCCAATCACATTTGTAAAATCGCACGACAGTTTCCCCTCTTTCCCACATGAATTTATGCATGTGCACTAAACTCTTACATGTTCTCCTGGGATTCCTCCTTAAGAGGCACTGCAAAATGAAAAAAAAAAAAAAAAACGACACACATCTGAGGCCCATCTGTGCGGTGGCTCTAACGAGAGCGGATCGTTAAGAAAGCTTGTAGTGTAGCATTTGGTTTCGCCGGAGCCTCGCTGAGATAAATCGACACGAGCGCAGAACGCCGACATATCTTGGCAGCGAGTAGCGGCAGTAGCGCGAGCGGCAAATTAGCCCGGTCTTGGCAGAGTCCAGCGACTGGAAGTCATTAACAGCCTATGAATTTTGACGGTGCAATCCTCCCCCAATTAGCGGCGGCGCGCACCCTCGGCCAGCAAGGCCCGCTGTGACTTCTTAACGGCTGCCAATTAAGATATAAACACACAGGCAAAAGACCGCCATTGATTTTGAAGGGTATCCTTTCAAAGATGCAGGAAATGGCCAAATAAGAGCCTAACATGGCCTCTTCAAACCAAGATGACAGTCTTCCTGTGTGCTTTAAGGCACACATTCTTGAGACTTTTTTGTGGGTCTACTCGTGGGTAATGGACCTACCAAACTTCATGTTGCTAAGTGAAACTGGCTACTGGGGCTGAATTTTCAAATCCAACTTATTAGCATTGCACATTTTATGGCAAGCATTAAACTTTGCTGTCGCATTCCGCCATGCTTTTCAAACCAAAATGGCTGTCTTCCTGTGTTGCTTAGCTTAGCTTCTTGAGACTTTTTTTGCGGGTCTACTCATGGTAAAAATGCCTGCCAAAATTCATGTTGCTAAGTGAAAGTGGGTCCCGGGGATGAATTTTCAAACCTAACTAATTAGCATTACAAGTCATCAAATTTCGCTGTCACTTTCTCCAACACTTCTGAAACCAAAATGGCGGATTTAATGTGTTTTAAAGCACATGGCTTCTAGGACTTTTTTGTGGGTCTACTTGTGGTAAATATAGCTACCAAATGTCATGTTGCTAAGTGAATCTGGCTTCTCGGGCTGAATTTTCAAACGCAACATATTAGCGTTACACATTTTGTTATCAAACTTCACTGTCACGTTCCATAACACTTTTCAAACCAAAATGGCTGTCTTCCTGTGTTGCTTAGCTTAGCTTCTTGAGACTTTTTTTGCGGGTCTACTCATGGTAAAAATGCCTGCCAAAATTCATGTTGCGAAGTGAAAGTGGGTCCCGGGGATGAATTTTCAAACCTAACTAATTAGCATTGCAAGTCATCAAATTTCACTGTCACATTCCGCCACACTCTTCAAACCAAAATGGCAGTCTTCGTATATGTGGCTTAGGGTACGTCGTCTTGAGACTTTTTTTGCAGTTCTATTCATGTTAAACATGCCTACCAAATTTTATGCTGCTAACTGAAACTAGCAAATGTAGCTCTGTTTTTAAATACTAGAGTTGAGCCTTTTATGGCACATCATTAGAGTTGACTGCCACCTTCCACCATGCTATTCAAACCAAAATGGTAGACTTCCTGTTTTGCTTAAGGTATGGGTACTTGAGACTTTTTTGTGGGTATAGTCATAGTAGATATACTAACCAAATGTAATGTTGCTAAGTGAATCTGGCTCCTGGGGCTGAATTTTCAAACCCAACATATTAGCGTTACACATTTTGTTATCAAATTTCGCTGTCACGTTCCCCAACACTTCTGAAACCAAAATGGCTGATTTAATGTGTTTTAAAGCACATGGCTTCTTGGACTTTTTTGTGGTTCTACTTGTGGTAAATATAGCTACCAAATGTCATGTTGCTAAGTGAATCTGGCTTCTCGGGCTGAATTTTCAAACGCAACATATTAGCGTTACACATTTTGTTATCAAACTTCACTATCACGTTCCATAACACTTTTGAAACCAAAATGGCAGACTTCCTGTGTTTTTTAAGCACATGGCTTATCGGACTTTGTTGTGGGTCTACTCGTGGTAAATATAGCTACCAAATTTCATGTCGCTAATGCTAAGTGAATCTGGCTCCTGGGGCAGAATTTTCAAACCCAACTTATTAGCGTTACCCATTTCATGATGTCATCAAATTTCGCTGTCTCATTCCGCAACACTTTGCCAACAAAAGAAGGCAGACTTACTTACTACTTCTTGTGTCTTTTAGGGTATCGCTTTTTGAGACTTTTTTTGTGTGCGTCTACCGTCTACTTATGATTGACCTACCCACCAAATGTCATGCAGCTAAGTAAAAATTGCACCGGGGGACTGAATTTTCAAAGTTTGTTTTGTATCCATTGGACAAAATTCCCCTGGAAATGAGTAAAATAAGGCTAAAATGGTTTCTTGAGGGTTTTTCTTTCGTGCGTTTATTTTCTGCCGACTAAAATGATGACGACTCGTCAAGAGAGGGCCTATAAAGACACACGTGGACAACTCTCTTGGCCGTTCTCATGCGCTGGCTAACCACTTCCCTGCAATCCGCTTTGCTTCCATTACGCCACAAAATCTATTGTGCGTGAAATCATGTGGCTTGCGTTTTTTTTTTCTTCCTTCCCTCTCCGTTCACAGTCTGCAATTGAGGTTGGCGTAAAAACAGACTCGGCAGTTTGATCCCGCCAACTCCTGCTGCGCATAAGGGGATACGGCCGACATGGATGTGAGTAATGAAGTACGAGAAATCGCTAAACATCACATTTTTTATGATGTGTTTATAAATCAAGAAAATAGCACTATATAGTAAAATAAATCCATCTTGTAGCAGGTTTCTGCCGGCAAACTATGTTGAAGTGCATTGAGGTTCTTCACTTCACAAAAGTAGTGCTCTGCTGCCGGTCTTGATGACAAGGAACAATGTTGGCATGAATATTCGCAACTTCATTTGGACAAAAGTAGTGCTTTAAAAGTTAAATTAATTTAAACCGTACGTTTACAAGAGTGCTATTTTACACAAGCATCAGAGTGAGTGTGTGTGCGTGCATGTGAGTACTTTTACGCTGGTTTCAAGTGTCGCCTCCTCCTCCTCAGTGTTTTAACAAGCCGACTGCCAAAAATGGCTTCCTGTCAATGACAGAGCGGCACTTGATGGGCTCCCGTGTGGCTTCCTGCGGGTTCCGGTAGCTGGGAACAGAGCGCCGCTGTTCTACCGGGCAAAGTTCAAAGAGAAGACAGGAGGGGCAACATTTTCGCAAGGTTTTTTGCCCCTGAATGGGACTCGGAAGTCGCTCTGATGGGCAGCGGTGGTGGCTGATAACTGCGGAAATTGATCATGAGTAGAAATAATAATAGAGCAACGAATATGTAGAAGCAAAAAAGAAAAAAGAAAAAGTAAAACAAACATTCGTTCGGGAATAAAAACTAATTTGTAACTTTTTTTCCCCCAGTTTTCCTGAATGCAACACAAAGATCCAATCACATTGCTGTGACGTCTTCCCATAATAAACAGAATGACAAAATAATCCACAGAATACCAAAAAAAAAAAGTCCACACCATGATTGGTGCAATCAAGTGTCACTATTCCCAGTTTTCTTCAACGCAACATGTGAGCTGCATACACTACTTGTACTATTAGCGCCTTTAAAAAACAATTTTTTTTACCCCAACTCTTTCTTATTAAAAATCCATAAAGTAATGTCCAATTTTCCTAGTTTATTGAACACATCATAAGCGTCTAATCAGATTGCCCTGATAAGTAATCCCCCCCAAAAATAATCCACACAATTATTGGTCAAACACAGCATACAGCACACTCAGAAGCTACTTTTCCCAGTATTCATGAATGCAACATACGTGCTGCATACACTCGTGCTTCACCCTCATGACGAAATGTGACGTCCACTGTTGCGATTTTTCACGAACGCATCACAAGCATCCAATCAGATTGTTCTAGAGTCCTCAAACAGAACAAATGTAAATAATCTGTATATATATTTAAAAAAAAAAAAACGTTTACATCTCCAAGCAGCCCTTTTTCCAGTTTTTTTTTAACGCAACACGTAAAATGCATACATTGGTTATTATTAGCCCATTTTATAGTCGGTTTCACGCCTTATTATAAATGACAGACGAGCCATTGTGACGTCGTCCCATGTCGCTTTATGACTTGAAGAAAGGTGAACGGAAAGGTCGCCCGAGACTATCAATCTCGCAATATGAAGGCATAAAAAGAAACGGTCGCTGTATATATATATTGTATATCACAGAGCTAAAGATAGCAAGAGGGGATATTACTTTGGAACAGGATCCAAATAATGGACAATTTAAAAAGTAGTCCAGTCTCTCTTAATGCCCACTTTCATTTCAGGGGTCTCAATAGAAGTCGCGCAGGGTCGAGGACCCTCAACGAGACACTTTGTTCCCTTCACAAGGTCGCTGCTTCCATAGGAAACAATAACCTTTGGATCATCTGGATGGTGAGTCGATAAGAGTGCAGGTGCAAGACATTAAAGGTAGAGCTTGTTGGAAAAAGTCAATTTCTTGGTCATTTGTACAAAGGAAAGCAAATAGAAATAGGAACTCAAATAACACATTATTCTAACAATAAAAAAATAAATAAATAAATAAATAAAATACAACTACATGAAAAGGAAAATAAACTATGAAAATGAAAAAAAAATCAATAAAATATGAATAAAAAAATTAAGAGAAAAAATTAAGTAAAAAGATATGATACAATACAAAAATAAAAAAAAATAACATAAAAACTATAAATGTTAGTAAAAGTACCTTTACAAACGAAACCAACATATCATATATACTCAAATACAAATAAAACAAATATAAATCCTAATATATAAAAATATATCAAATACAACCTACAAATTCAAATTAAATGCAACGAACAGATCAAATGCAAATACAATTAAAAACGCTAATAAAATAGAAATGATTAAAAAAAACATTAAACTAAATAAATAAACCCTACTAAAAATCCAAAGTACTCGTAAAAATAAATTGATGAATGCCACCTAATAAAAAAAATGTAAATGAATACAAGACAACGAAAGAAATACTACATTAAAATTAATAGTACTGATAAAAATTTGTTTGAGGTAAGCCCCGTTTCTCAGAAGCTTGAAATCATTCCTGGGACTGTTGACATTCTGGTTTTGTCTGTGTAATAAAAACTAATGAGCTGACCCCGTTCGTCCTGTGCAACTTGATGAACAAACTAAACGCACGCTCTGTTTTAATTTGACGTTGAAATGCTTGGAAGCAGAATCAGAAAAATATAATTGCCAATTTAGCGCACATATTAGACTGTTAATGTTGTTTCCACCTTAGATCGCTGATGAAGTGAAATTAAATCAGTAAATCACGAGCCTATTTCCGATTTCATGCACGCTCAAATGACAATTGGCACGTTTCTGCTGGCGTGACGTGATTCTTACCGCTGGCTGGACGGCGTAGCGGATAAGGAAGCCCGGCTCGGATGGGAAGTACTCGTCCGAGACGAAGCGGACGCGGACCTGATTGCTTTTGGAGAGGTGGGCCGCGGCGGCCGCCTGCGACCCGCACCAGCGGCCCAGGATGCTCCCGTTGCTCGGATCCTCCAGCTCCACAAAGTCATACCTTCAAAAAAAAAAAAACATCAAAACATTGCATTTACACTGAAATTGCCAGCAAAATAGCGGAATAGCTACAAATCGTTGAAAATGTAAAAACATTACAAGTCATTACTACAACATTACAACATTGGTTCTAATTGACAAGTAGTGCAATTTATTTATTTATTTTTACCCAAATTGGGTTATTTCTGACTCAGCTGTTTTTAGAGTGATGCAAAACTAAATGGATGGATGGATGGACAGCTAAATAGATGTTTGATGGATGAATGGATGGTTGCTGAATGAATGAATGGATGGATGGATGGATGGATGGGTGGGTGGATGGATGGATGGATGGATGGACAGACAGACAGACGGACGGATGGACAGCTAAATGGATGTTTGATGGATGAATGGATGGATGCTGAATGAATAGATGGATGATGGATGGGTGGGTGGATGGATGTTAATGGGTGGATGGATGGATGGACAGACAGGTGGATAGATGAATGATGGACGGAAGGATGGATGACAGCTGTACGGATGGATGATGGATGGATGGAAAGCTAAATGTTGGATAATGGATGTGTGGATGGATGATGGATAGCTAAATGAATGGGAGGGTGGATGGATGCATGGACGGATGAATGGACAGATAACTAAATGTATGGATGCATAGGTGGATGGATATACAGATAGACAGTGGCTAAATAGATAGATGGGTAGTTGGATGGATGGATGGATGATAGAAATCTAAACAGTTGGATGATGACAGGATGGCTGGCGGACTGCCTGGGTGAATGGATGATTGACAGCTGGATGAATGGAAAAATGAATAGATAGATGCCAGATGGATAGCTAAATGAATTGTGGCTGGATGGATAGATGTCAAGGTCATTAAATGGATGTGAATGTAGCCTAATGGACAGCTAGAATGTGATAGACAGAAAGAGATAGCTATATAAATATCTAACTAGCTAGCTCGCTAGCTAGCTAGCCTCCTTGGCGACCATTAAAACCCATCACGCGAGTGCCTCATACCCCGAAGGCCACACGTTCGATCCCCCCCCCCCCCCCACCAAGACGACACATCAAAGCGTCCTTGAGCAAGGCAATGACCTTCGACCTTTCCCGCTGTCGCCGCCATCTGCGCCGGAAACGTGAATAATACTCATAAAACCCCCATAAAAGCAGCGGTGGCAGTATGACGATCGATAATCGCGCCAGTGGAAGTTTTGCAAGAATTTTTAGTGGCGACAGATGGCTCATCGATAATGCAGCACGTTGAGATCATCATGTGCTGGTGAACAGCAATGGAACAAATATGTTGACATCAAGTAGCATTTACATTCATTGTGAGGACATATACAACTGGAAATAATCCACAAAGTAAAAAATAAATAAAATAGCACAATAGAAATAAACAGAAGTGACTACAAACAAGGATTGGAGGCCTTTTGTTGTTGTAAAGCGCCCTAATGAAGCTCCTCAGTGCATGTCAGAATGTGCAGACGAGAGCACTGTGAATGGAATGTAAATGTGTGTGCGTGCGTGCGTGTTTGTGTGTGCAGATGATTGGATGCCGCATTCATCATGCGGCAACCTGGGATGCAATCAAATGCCTCGCGGCCTCACTTGCACTGGGTTGACCCCAGCACAAAAAAAGGTCGCTCTTATTTGCCCGACGGCCTCCGCGGTGCCGATTACTTCAGGCTACGTCCACATGTGCGCATAGATACTTTTTGGAGATGCTTTATTTTTATTTTATCTGATGTTTTAACTTGTGTGAGCAATTGGGTGTCTGAGTTTCATGAGTATGCGTGTTCCATTTGAGAAAAAAACAAACACATTTATTGCATTTTAAATGTTAATGCCGTTAACAGGTCATCATTAAAATATTCATAATTTTTGATTCCAGAAAGTGATCACTTAAATGGGTTTTAAACGTTGACTTTAAAAAAAAAATCATACTTTATGCATTATGTAAGTCTTCTCTTGCATGCTTTTTAATTTATTTTATTTTATTTCCTGTATCTGCTAATGCTGCTGGAACAAATTTTCCCATTGTGGAGTTAATAACTTCTAATTATCTTATCTGATTATTATTCCTTTAGTAATATAACAATAATATTAAATTATTTAATTTAATAAAGTTAGTGATTTCTGTTTATTTTTTCAAAATTGAAATAAAGAGTATATAAATTAATAAAAAATAAAATAGCCTATTAATATTTGTAGATTAATAATTTCATTTTAGCGAGTTTATAAAATGCATGTTGAGTTAATTTTTGATTTAATAGCTTTTTCAGAATGGTTATACTAAAAGTAAAATTTAATATGAATTAAGTCATACAAAAAATTATTTCACAATAATTTAATAATGGATTTATTTGATTTTCTAATGCAAAATATTTTTAAAACTAAATAGCTAAAATATCTATTATCATCATTATTTTATAGGTTTTTTGTTAAAGAAATATTTTTACTTTAGCAACATCCAAAATACTTTTATATATATATTTAATATATCCTGTAAAGTCATGATTTATTTTATTTAAAAAAAAAAAAAAAAAATATATATATATATATATATATATATATATACATATACACATATACATATATATATATACTACATACTTTTTTTTTTGTATGTGGGTGAGAATGTGTATGTGCGTATGTGCGTGCGTGCGTGCGCGCGTGTATTTGTTAGCTCACCAAAAACCTATTAGAAAAAATCCCATACCGTTCACCTAAAACGAACATGAAATCCTAATTTTATCCCGCACTGTCTCCTTAGATTAGATGGTGATTTTCTTATGAAGGACAACACAAATACACATTTGACCCGCTTGAAATTTTAAGTTGCCCATTGCACAGGTGAGAATAAACAAGCCTGCAGTACTACTTGTCATCCTTTAGGGGGCTCTCCAGGCGTGAGTAGCCTGGTGTTTACCACCCTCAAATCCTTCCTCTTCCTTCTCCTCTTCCTCATCTATCCATCCACCTTGCCCTGATTTGTCTCCTGCGTGACATCCAGTCAGTGGTGAAATACTAGCGAAAACGCACACACAACCGCCATTGATTGGCTCCTCCTTTAAATGAAACGGCAACAGAGGGAAACGCGAGCCGTTATTGAAAATGACCCGCGCGATAAAACAGATGTAGTGTGTATGCACACCTGTGTGTGTGTGTTATTGTTAGCCGCCGCTTGTAATGACACAGTCCGAGTCATATACGCTGCTGCATAATTTTCAATATTCACGAGCGTCCGAAGCAACATGAAGAGGCGATTTCACAAATGGACACACGCGCGCTAAATCTTGAAAGGCAGACTCCGCCATATGACATGCCGGCAGGGGAGGTCCCCACACGATCAAAAAACTGGACAGGCAGTGATTTATCAGTCCCACAATATTCAAATCAAAGTTGTCCATTTACAAATAGTTGGTCGACGGTGGGAAACTACAAAAAAATATGCGGCACGATTGAGGAAAATAAGGTATTGGAAGTCTCAAAAGATTTTGATCAACTTTAGCAGAAGTTTCATGAGATTCAGCGGAATCTTACAAGATTTTGATAAAATTTTGTAGAATTTCATGAAATTCATCTGAAGTCTCACAAGACTTAAGAAAGTCTTAGTGAATTTATTATTATAATAATTGAAGAAGTTTTTGTATGATTTTGCAGGAAGACAAGATCTGGAAAAGTCCAATGGGTAGAATTTTTCGAGGTTCGATAAAGTCTCGCATGCTTTTGCTGATTTCCTACAGGATCGTATGGAATATCGCATGATTCAGCGCAAGTCTCACAAGATTTTGATCAACTTTAGCAGAAGTTTCATGAAGTCTTCGTGAATATCATGCAATATTTGAAGAAGTTTTGTATGATGAAGACAAGACAAGATTTGGGAAAGTGCATTGAGTAGAATTTTTCGCGGTTCGATAAAGTCTCGCATGCTTTTGCTGATTTCCTCCAGGGTCGGAAGTTTAGCAGAAGTTTCATGAGATTTAGCAGACGTCTCACAAGACTTGAGAAAGTCTCATAATTTACTGGAAGCCTCAAAAGATTTAGTTAAAATAATCCTTTCAAGAAAAAAGGGTTTTTTTCCATGATTTATGAGAATTCTCACATGACCTAATGCAAGTCCTTAAGAAACTCTTGCATGGTTCAGCGGAATTTGGCTGCATTCTTCTAATGTTTGATGACGTAGCGCATGACTTTGCAGAATTTTTCCAAGATAAAGGGAGTTTCACATTATTCAGCAAAAGTCTCATGAGCTTTCATAAAATTCCGTTAATTTGAAATTTTTTTTTGCAGACGTCTCAAGACCGGAGAAAGTCTCATGACGGAGCGGAGTCTTGCATGACTTTGCACGAGTCTTATAAGATTTGAGAACGTCTTTTGTGACTTAGCGGAATTCTCCCATGATAGAAGGGTTCTCGTAGAATTTAGCAGAAGTCTCACAAGATTTCAGAAAGTCATGTAGCGGAATTCGCTTGATTTTTTTTCAAAGTTTTATATGATTTTGCAAAAGTCTCAAGTTTTGATAAAGTTTAGCAGAAGTTTTAGTTTTAGATTTAGTAGCATTCTCCCAGTTAGAGGAAGTATTGTGTGGTTTAGTAAAACTCTTGCCTGGCCTGATTGATGCAGTAAAACTCTCACAACAGGAGCAAGTCTCAAAATGTCTATTTCTATTACCTCAACCAAGGAATCACCACATCCAAAGGGTGTGTCCTTACTTGCATATTCCGTCCTCGGGGTCTTCCAAGCCAAATTTTTCATCAAAGCTAAGCTGAATCCTCATGTTGCTCGCCGCCACCAGTCTCCACACCAGCACAATGTTTCTGGGATAAGTGCGAGGGAAATCCGGGCTATGGATGGTGCCTTCTCCAGACACTGTGATCACCTTCTCCTGATGGGACTCCTGCACCCCTACAAGAGAAAAACAAAAACAAAAACAAATGAAGGGATGCTTGCACCTCAAAATGGCGGAAAACTGTAAAAAGGATTTTGGCTTCTCAAGGCATGCTGACAGGATATGCTAAATTAATTAGCATGTGTTTTTTTTCATCATTCGTAGCCGTGTATCATCAAATGATGAGGTTTCTCAAGTCTCGCCTTCGAGCATAGCATGGCCATGATTGGCCAGCTGCAATTGGTGCGTCTCAAGTGTCAGTCATGGCAGCAGCACGCCCTCAAATGTTACAATTAAAAGCCAGACAATTTCAGTCATCCTGTTAGATATTTCTAGTAGAAAGAAAGAACATTAAAAAAAAAAATCAGTAGAAGTCTCACATCATTTAGAAGACGTCTTGCATAATTTAGAGGAAATGTCATATGATTTGAGGAAGTTTCGTGTGAACTAGTGGGACCCTTTGTGCGATTTGAGAAAGTCTTGATTCGGCAAAATTTTCAACAAGTTTGATGAAGTTTAGGGATTTAGCAGAATTCTCACAAGACTTAAAAAAAAAGTTTTGCCTGATTTAGAAGAAGAATTAACAAAGTCCCGTGTGATTTTGTAGCAAATTCATACAAGACTTGAAGTCTCGCATGAGCGCATGGAATTCTCACAAGTGTTGAGAAATTCTTGCGTGACTTGCAGGAAATCTCACACGGTTAAGGAAAATCTCATGCAATTTAGTGAAATTCTGAGAATTGTGATACTCTTGCAGCACTTGAAAAATTCTTGCGTGATGTAGCAGAAGATAGATCTGGCAAGATGCAATGACGTCTTGTAGGATTAACAGAATTCTTGTGAGAATTGTGCATTAATTTAGAAAAGTCTCACAAGATTTTCCGAAGTCTCCTGTGATTTAGTGAAACTCTAAGAATTGTGAAATTCTTGCAGCAGAAGGCATATCTGGTATGATTCAATTAAAGTCTTGTATGATTAACAGAATTCTCGCAAGGTTTGCACAAGTCTCGCGTGAACTTGGAAACGTCTCACGAGATTTTCTTAAGTCTCGGGATTTAGTGGAATTCTCACACAAGAATTAAGAAATATTCACGTTTGATTCAGATGGAATCTTTGGGATTTGCCGAAAATAAAATTATTTCTTCAAGATTTTGCAATTGTATTTCAACACCAAATACATAACAACAATATGATATCAGTGTGGTGTATGAATCACACTTTGATGTACTTATTTTGCTCATAAACTGTCAACCAAAGCAGCACAAAAGTGTCTTTTTTTTTTTTTGCCAGTGAGCAACGACAGTGTCAAACTTGTAATCACTGCGGCGTTTCCTACGCGTATAAACAGCACAAAAGGCGCTAAGGTCACTAGAAACTCTTCAATCAGTGCACTCTCTAAAATGACTGCTCATTTTATATTCCTCCAAACAAGCAGATCCATCCTGCTGATGGAAATTGCTCGATAAGCTTTTTGCCCCCACGTTGCATGCCTTTCCAGACACATTTATAACTGAGAAACAAGTGGCTGTGATTCATTCTTTAGAAAATAACAAGAAAGCAAAAGCGTTGTGAATAACACACACCAGCAGACCTTAATGGGCAGACTTGGATTGATCAACATCGATTCACGTATCATTAATACCGTGATACAGGCAAGGGTATTGAGATTCATTAATTCCATAGAATGAGATGATCATTTTATTGCTACGATTTAAAAATGTGTAAGGAGGGAGTAAGGGGAATTCCACCTTTTTTGGGGGGGGGGGGGGGGACAATAATAATTAGGCGTATTAGGGCCACGTATAAATATATATTTTTTTAGAGGGCGGGGGCAATATTCAGAGAAAAATAACTCCTGAATTGCGAGGAAAAAAACTAATAAAACTTACGACAAATACATGTACAGAGGTGGCAAATCCAGGTCCAGAAAGTAAAAACCCTGCCACAGTTTGGCTTTAGCCATTGATGCTGGCTAGCTAGCAGGTAAACGAGCACCATGGGAGCTAGCTAGAGAGCTAGCTAGCTAGCACCTGGGGCTAAAGCCAAATTGTGGCTAGGGTTTTTACTTTCTGGACCTGGATTTGACACCTCTGTAGACGTAGCGTACTACTCGGATGTTTGTGCCAAAACTTTTCGGACGGGTTTTCAAATAAGGAGATAGTAATGGCTTCAACCGTATCATGTTAAGTGTTCGCACTTTGAAGCGACAAAGACGCTTCACTTTGCGAAGGTTCACACCCTGAGGATCAAGTATTTAAGGTAATTTGTTGAAATAAATACTTACTTGTACATTTATGTTTCCAGAATTATTATTTACACATTCATAATTATTTTTTTTTTTTTTGTACAAGTAACTAAGTTGATGTATCGAATTTGCTGCTCTTCGGCATTCACTTGCATTTACCTAGAGTATTCTAGCATCTGATTGGATAGTGTTAGTCAGCTGATAGGGGATCAGGAAGTGTTGTCGCTCAAGCTGCCGTGTATGGCGAGTAAAGTTTAAATTAAGAATGAATCGGTCTCCATCCTGCCTTTTCATTTTATAAATAGTGTAGGTCTCAGTTAACAACCAATCACAGCGCAGTTTCAGAAAACAGGTGAGCTCTGATTGGTTGTTGCCTGAGCCCTGAGCAACATTGACGTCAACTTCAGTCGACAGCCAAGTGGCAAAATGGCAGAATTTTGCTTCATAACTCATATTCCACAAATGTAATATTAATCACAATGTCATGTTTAGACTAGTGAAGTCACATATAACATATTATTGTAAAGAAATGTTTAAGTAAGGTTGACTTCCACTTTCAACTCATAAATGTACTTTGGACATAATAGAATTGTTTTATGTTACTTGACAGTTATCACTTTTCACTTTTAATTGAGAACTCCTGATGTACAAAGTAACAAGACAAGCTGTTGCATTTTCTACAGTGCAGTTATCATTCAACCTCTTTCAATACTTCAAACAGAAAAAGTATGTAAACTTGAATGGGAAAAAAATATAAAAAATACATTGGATTGCCTTTGATGCTTTCATGTGGGCTTGGTAGCCAGCCAGGTGGGACGCCATCGACTCGCTCCGCGCCAACAAAAACAAAAGAATCACTTCTGCATGAAAAGACTCTTTCATAACGACGCCAAACCAATTTTTGGCGCATCGATACCTCCTGCAGGGCGAACACGCATGCATAGAAGCAGTGCATAATTCCTCCTTTTCTTTTGCGCCGAATCCAATTAAAGCGCTATCGCATCTATTGAGCACGCGCTTGTCCTGGCACGCCGTACTCTGACGAGGTCTTATCTCCATATTCGTAGCAAGTGGCGGCGAAAGGGGCCGCGTTTAATTAACTGTTGCAGGCTCTGGAGGTTACAAGTCGACGGGTTCGTCTTGGCCTCCAGAAGCCGTGTTTTTAATTACCATCCGCCAGAAGTGACGTTATCGCGGCGGGAGAAAATGGGATTTGCCGGATGGGAGGTTGATGGGAAACACCATCAAAACAAGGCATCAAAATTGTTGAATGTTGACTGAAACATGTCTGTACAAGGATAATAAACTGCATGGCAATCAACTTTTCTTTAATAGTTACATTAAAATGTAATTGCTTGTATATAATAGTTGCCTCTCTCTCGAGTCTATTTACCTACTTCGGAAAATGCCTTCCCTTCTGCACTTCTTCCCCACTGTGATGTAACAGCAGGACTCATTTACATAATAACCGCCCCTACACCGAATTTCTCTTGTGACATGCCCTGTCAGGCTGGGTGAAGTTCCGGAGCTACTTTCAAGCGACTTTCACTGTCTGAAACACTATCACAACTATCATATCAAAACCAAAAGCTAAGTAGAGCTGCATTGAGTTTTGTTTGGTGCGCCAATTAGCATTAGCTAACTGTGTTAGCTTTCAAACTCTGCCGCCAATAGCGAAAATCCAGTCGTGATTGAACCCAAAATGGAGCTGTCAAAATTGATTGATTAAACGACAAGTAATCGATTATAAAATTAATTGACAACTATTTTAACTCATTCACTCCCAGCCATTTTTGTTTCCGTTTTGCAGCAATTAGCATTAGAATATAGCTAAGTTCCTTCATTATTCACAAATTTCTTTAAAACAGTGGGGAAAAGAGCTTTTTGCAACATGGCCCTGGTTGATCTCTTATACTCTTCTGCCACCCGCTGGACATTTTTTTGTCATAACTACCATTGCTTCACCCGTTCTGTGCAGTTGACTGGCTGCATCAAAGCAAAAAACATAAATACGTCTTTGGGACACTTTAAAAATTTAAAATAGAACGTATTTAAATGTTTTTATAGTAGCAAATGAGTTAATAATGGAGAAATTGTTTGGAGCCATTTTTTTATTTAAAATTGTCCAAATCCTCCGATTTCAGCCTATCAACGGTAATGGTTCACATACAAATACGAAGTACGAAATAAACACCAATCACTGGTTTATAAACAGTAATAAAAATTAAAATTAATCTAAGCAGTCAACTAATCGATTGAATAATTGATAGATTAATCGATTCTGAAAATATTCGATAGTGACAGCACTAAACCCCAAAGCTTTATAATTGCCACAAATTGGTGTCAAAGCTTATTTAGTGTAAAACAAACCTTCGCAACTCATTTCATCATCGTTATTGGCACCAAGATGCCACAAGTTGGCGCTAAACTGGGAAAAAAAAATCATGCATCATAAGTCTCCCTTCAAGTAAGAAAACCCATTTATTTCCCATATAAGATCAAGTAAAAGTAGACTTTGCTTTGCATTTCCATCAACAGAATGTCTTTTCATCAAAGCCCCTCGTCATGGGCGTGTACCATGCGACTAGAAAATGACCTCACCTCTGGGGTCTTCTCAAGATCAGAGGCCCAGCCGTTCCCCCCGGAGGGCGAATTACCTCAAACATGACTTTTCTCTGACCTACTTACCCACCAACCCCTCACGGTGAGGAAAATGGAGGCGGCTATTAATGCAGGAAGTGAACGCGGATGAATAGGCTGGCGTACAGTGCGGCCATTGTGCTTTGTTCGCACCTTCCATTCACGCCGTTGAACATTAACCTTTCCACCGGAGCGCACATACATGCGTGCAAGTGGGGAGTTCCAGGGACCCCCGCCCACCGTAACATGGACATGAATGAAGACGGTGGGTATGTCGCTAACAGCGCTGCTATTGAAAATAGCCAATTTCCTCAAATAGATGCCGGGCGGTCATCCACTTAACATAAATGAAAGACTACCTTTTTTACGTCAACAAAAATGGGTAGTAATTACCTCAGTTCAGCCTTTTTGAACTCTGTTGCTAACCAAAACAGCACAGTTGTCTACATCCTGATTCTTGCCTTTCTAAAAGTGTTTGAAACTCCAGTCCACTCACGTGACATAAATAGTAATTAATGGTAGGGCCCCACCGATACCAATTTTTGGCAGAAAAAAAAATACAGATTAATTAGCAGATTATTTTGAAAAATATACATATTGCATAAAATGATCCCCCCATCGTGTGATTTTACCTGTGGGTATGTGTAACATTTGTTATTTGAAGATAAAACACTCGAAGTCGATGCTAACTTCCGGTTAGCATTTGAATGGGATCCTCCTTTCCCTTGTAGCATTAGCGCTAGGCTAGCAAAGTGTTAAAAACGAAGCATGTTAACCATTTAAATATATAGTGGATGTAATTCTTATTGTTGTGTGTTTAGTTTGACAGTTAACTCCAACTGGGGTGTCATTAAAAAGGACACTAAGGGACAACAGAAGAACCAGAATAACATACGTTACACACTTTCTAGTTGCTAGTGCTACGCAAGCAAAATGGTGCATTCAGGGTATTTTTATCGCGTCAGAAATTTCGGTTTTCTTCGATGATAACGTTGTGAGGGAAAAATAATTGGCTATATTGCCCAATTAGCCGATTGTTTTGGAGTATTCCCGTTATTTATTACTGTATTATATTAAAAATAATAGTTGTTGTAAATAAATAAATGATAATAATAATAATAAAAAATAAAGCAAAGAAGAAATACAGGTAATATGATTGTACTTTTTTCATGACTAAGACGTCAAAATCGGGTGTTCAGGGTACAAAAGTTGAAAGCTGAGGGTGACAATCTATTAGGAAAGAAAAAAATTATCATAGTGAACGCCGTTCCTCAAGGAAGTGATTGCAGTCCTTTAAGTTTTCTACAAAAATGTATGAACTCTCCTTTGCCTTTCTCACAACAGTAAGCAAAACAGTAGAAGGCGTTAAGAGTACAACATTTTAATTCAAATGAAGACAAATTAAATTTCTTCACTTGTGCTGTACGGAGTTCCTCAAGAAAGTGTTCGAAGCCCATGAAGTTTTCTACAAAAGGTTGAAATGCTCTTTTGGTCTTGTTTCAAGTCAAAAGCAAAACAATAAAAATCAGGTGTTTAGGGAACACAATTTGAATTCTGAAGTTGGCAATCCTAGTGAAGAGCTAGCGTACCTCTCAATTTCCTCACAAGTACTGAGTGGAGTTCCTCAAGGAGGCGTTTAAGGTCCATAAAGTTTTCTAAAAAAAAAGGTTGAAACGCTCCTTTGGCCAACTCGTAAAAATTAAGTCAAATTAACTACATTTAGTATACCTGCTTTCTACTCAGTAAAATTTTGGGGTGTGAGGACATTTGTTGGGAGCCTCACCTGCTAACGAAACGGCGTAATCCAACAAAGGATGAATTCACTTTTTTTGGTCATGATTATTTCAAGGTTTGATGCCAACATCTGTTGCCTGTTAGGAGTCCTGCAGGTGCTGTCAATTCCCAGGCCCTGCTTAGCTACTATTTATTGCTTTAAAGCTTTTAGTCGATTGCCCGTACATGGCTGCAAACACACGGCGGGAATCTTTGGTAGCATGAAATATTAATAATTGGACATGTGCAGCCCAGTTGTGCGGTGAGTTCATCTGCCAGGCATGTTGCAGCGATGCTGTCGGAATCTAACCAAATAATGGAAAAATATGAAAACATGTAACGCAGTAAAAAAGTTTGCTTTAACTTAAGAATTCAAATTTTAGTGACGTAAATGACTGGGATGCTATATCTAGAGTGGTCACTTGTTGCCAGGCAGATCAATGGAGGCGAAAAAGCAAAATCCAATGCCAAAAGAGACTCAACTGGAATAAGATGGGTTTTACTTAGCATCATAAAATTTGGTAGGCATGTTCCACCCGAATAGACATTCCAAAAAAGTCTCAGAAATCGACTCCGGAAAAGGCACAGGAAGGCAACCATTTTGGTTTAAAGTGGCCATTTCAGTCATTTTGGCCATTTTTCCCAATTCAAAAATTCAGCCCCCCAAAACAGTTTTACTTAGCAGCATAAAATTTGGTAGGCTTATCCATTATGAAAAGACGTTTAAAAAAAAGTCTCAAAAGTTTACTTTGGAAAAGACAGGAAGGAAGCCATTTTGGTTTTAAATGGTCATTTCAGTCAATTTTGGCCTATTTAAAAATTCTGCCCCCAAAAACAGTTTCACTTAGAAACATGACATTTGGTAGGCATGTAAATCATGCGGTAGAACCCCCAAAAAAGAAATCCACTCTTGGAAAGACACACCAGATCCGGCATTTTGATTTGAATCAGCCATTATAGGCACAGTTTGGCCATTTGCGCTAATTTGAAAATTGACTTGACTTAGAAACATGAAATTTGGTAAGCTTGTCTATCATGAGTAGACCCACAAAAAATCTACTATTTGCCCTTTTTACAGCTTTTCTATAGTGTGCAGCTACATCGTTGAAACATATTACATTTATTTAAGGCTCTAATAAACACACACACAATAAATCCTTGCATAAGTGCCACAGCTGCACAATGCTAATGGCGACGACTGCACACACATAGCAATATGCGCTTTCCCCTTCCCCCACCGGGCTTCGGCTGGTCCCCGGGGGCCTGAAACTCGCCACCGCAGACCCTCTACCTCCTTCTGCTGCTCAGGTTGCAAGAGCACCGCACCCCCAAGTGATTTGCGCGAGGCTCTCATTAGTGCCAACACTTGTTGTGTGGCATCCGGCCACGGGAAGATTGAATGTCCGCTGGAATCCCGTGTGTGACTGGATAAAGACTTTCTGACTTGAAGATTTTCACTTTTAAAATACACTTTTTAATAGCTAGAGTCATTATAATATAATAGCTTATTCATTAGGGACACTTTAACATGAACTCATTCACTCTCAGCCATGTTCACTGAAGCAACCCTCTTCGCTCCCGGGTGTTTTACTGGATTTTGACTGATTTTGCAAGGCCCACAGAATATTGTGTTATATTGCTATAAAAACATGGAACCTACCAAAAGAAAGATTAGAGTCTCTCCTTTCATCAGGAAAGAAAGTATATTTCTATCTGTTTCCATTTTGCAACTATTGGCGTTAGAATATAGCTACGTTTCATTCTTAGTCGCAGATCTGTTTAGAACTGTGGGTAAATGAGCTTTTTTCAACATGGCCCTGGTTGATCTCTTATACTCTGCTGCCACCTGCTGGCCGTTTTTGTAATAATTACCATTGCTTCAAGCGTCCTCTGCAGTTCAAATACTGCATCAAAGCCTTCTGTATGCTCTAGCATAAAACTCCCCCATAAAAACGCATAAATACGTCTTTGGGACACTTAAAATAGAATTATCATTATTTTTACGTTTTTGGGAGCAAAGGAGTTGAAATGTGTTCAATACTAAATTTATAGCATAGTGAGGTCCAGTTCAAGAGTTTCATGGAAAATTCAGCTCTTATATGTTTTGTTTATTTCAGTTGTTGTAGTTAGCTTTAATGGTTAACATTTTACGTTTATTTATGTGGTGCAGTTTAATTTTGGAGAGAAATTTTTAGCCGTCGGATTTGTGGCTTGGCCGGACTGGAAGCGGCCACAGCACAGGCAGCCATTAGGACTGCTGAGAGGATGACTGCAGGCCACTTTGCACAAGCACGCAACAACTCCTATGATGCCTTAAAGCAGGGGTGGTCAACCTTAGACCTGGTACGCGAGGAAGGATTATTCAAATCATTGACGTACAAAATATTTGTCCGACAACTGCTTTTAACGCTCCTGGCCGGGAGGACTGAGGGGCTTTTACAGGCAGGGTGAAACTGTAACTTCTTCACTTCCTGTATGTGGAACGTCCAAATGTCCCAATACTTTTGTCCATCAAATACATGAACTTTACCATTCTTTTGCAGATGCTGTTAAAAGTGCTGCCTAACAGGCTAGCGAAAGAACATGGAGAAGGTGTGAAGTTTGTCATCTTCATCATCCTACGCTTCTTCCTCCTCCACTTTCTCCTTGCAGCTGCCTCTAATGAGGCCGTTTGGCGGGTGCCGCGCCAGCTAACGAGACGGCGTTGACGAGGTTTGTCAAAGTCCATCTTTCACTTTGTGCCTCTCTCAGCCAAAACACACACCTGTTGTCAGCAACTTTTTTTTTAGCTTCTATTCAAATTCTTTTTTTCCCCCAACATGGTTGGAGGCGTCTTGCTGCTGATGGATTTTGTCAGGAGGACGCTTGACGTGTTCCCACTCGCGCTCGCCGTGGCTGCCGCCAACATTTATTGCATGTTAGTATAGTGCTGAGCAAATGCAAAAGACCACTAGTCAAAAACGAATGATGAAACACTTTACTGTATACTCTTTCAATTTCCGTAACTTTGTAAAAAAGAAGCACATTAAAGATCACCTTGCGCACGGCAAACTGCCTTTACAGTGTTTTATGGGTGCATTAGACCACCACCACCACCACCACCAAAAAAAGCATCCAGCATCATAAAGTGCTTTAATGCAAATCGTTTCAATTTGGCTAAAAATGCTAGTCTGATAAACTCATGTACAATGCTCGATTGAAAAATGTATTAGACCTTTTATTTGTAATTACAAAACCATCCAGGACCATCAAGTGCTTTAATGTGGACCATTTCAATTTCCGTTGTCTTGGAAAAGTCCTCATTAAAGAATACTGTATGATGAATAGGTCGTGCTCAACAAGTGCATTAAACCACCACCACTTAAAAAGTATCAGCATCATAAAATGCTTTAATGCAAACTGTTTTGACTGAAGTAAATTCAGGACCACCAGTCAAAGACAAATAATGAAACACTTTACTGCATACTCTTTCAATTTCCGTAACTTTGTAAAAAGAAGCACATTAAAGATCACCTTGCGCATGGCAAACTGCCTTTTCAGTGTTTTATGGATGCATTAGATCACCACCACCACCAAAAAAAAAAAAACATCCAGCATCATACAGCGCTTTAATGCAAAATAATCGTTTTGATTTTGCTAAAGAGGCACACCAAATGCTACTCTGGTAAACTCATGTACAATGCTCGATTGAAAAATGTTTTACACCTTGTATCATTACAAAACTATCTAGGACCATCAAGTGTTTTAATGCGGACCATTTCAATTTCAGTTAACCTCATCAAAGAATACTGTATGATGACTGGTTTTCACACCAAAAAGCTGAATGATCAGTGCTCAGAAAGTTCATTAGACCACCACCAATAGACCACCAAGAATTATGAAGCACTTTCGAAAAAGGCTCACCTGTTCTGTGGGTTAGGTCACGTGACGTTCGCAATGCGAGCCCGAAGGCAGTTGTGACGTCAATTTCAGTCAACAGCAGAGGACGGTATTTGCCAAAATGGCGGCCCCCTGAATATGGATACAAATGGATGGATTAAGTTAACCATTGGTGTGCTTCCCATTCCGAGTTTACTGAAATTGAAATTGACCGCATTAAGGCTTATTATAATGTGGATGTTTTCTGTATTGAGTTGTGGTGGTGTAATGCACTTTTTTAAAAAGGGGAACTAAATGCAAAAAAATGTATAATGTTCTTAAACAGATTAAGTCTGTCATACTGAATATAAAGTGCTTAACAAATGCATTAGCCCACCTGTCCCAGAGAGACCATCCAGCATTATGAAGCGCTTTAATGCACACTCTTTCAAGTTCTGCAAACCTGTGGTGTTTCATGAGTGTTTAAGTTCTCCCTGGTTAAATGGAGGCCTGAAGCAATAGTCTGTGATTAACCTCACTTGTGCACTAAAGACTTCTGTGGGATTTAAACCAATTTGAATCTGGAAACTTTATTTACAAATTAACATAAATGTTCTTGTACTTCACTGCTGAGGTTCATTTGCGTCTGATGTGGATTACATCATTAACTTTATCATAATGAGCCCACTTATTATTATTAGCCTTTTGGTACTTTAGTAAATTACTGCAGGAGCCAATGGAAGGTTCAAGGCTTTTAAACACAAGTTGCCTTTGTGAAAGCAATGTGCTAAGCTCGCTAGTCCCATGGCAGTATAGCATTTTGGTTTATGAGCAAACAACAGCATAGCATTATTTTATACAACTGCATAGTTTTTATCTTGCTTCGTAAAGCATGAGTCAGCATGTGCTGGCATGGTTACATATTTCACGGAGTAAAAAACATAAATGCATAATCGACTTGCCCCTAGCTGAGCTCATTAGCATACATATGAAGGCGCGCTTGTTTTGTGACGCGTTTTAGTAGTAATCAATCACATCCCGGGCGGAGACGTGGCAAAGACGCCCCGCGTTAGCCTGAAGCTAATTGAGCTTCACTTCATAAATCCTACATATTCATCAGCAATATATTGTAGTATTATCAATCTGGTGACATTATTAATTGGCCAGCCTGATTGCCAGATTGCCTCGTTCACACTTGATTTATACTTCACAGATGGTCCATTACTTCCAGTCGAAAGCGTGTCTGATATCCTGCGATCACATATTTGCACCATCGAATCACTTTTGAACTTGTTCGGATGTGTGACGCATGACTGACTTCTTCGAATGTGACACACCTTGATCACATTTCCTGTGTGTCGTTGAGACGGCGTGAATACATCCTTTCAGTAAGGAAATGCCAATAATTGGTAACACAACTGGCGCACACACATAAAAAACGCTGCACTTGAAAATGAGAAGCACTAAAAAAACAACAGGAATGGAGTAAGAGTCTTCTGTATTTGCTTCTCCATGATAAGGAGACACATTTTTATCCAAGAAGACACTGCGGGCCAGCTGCAGAGAAATTGTGAGACCATGGAGTCGATGGATCTGTTGCAAACACAAAGGAGAATGAGGGTCTCTTGTATTAACATCTCTGTTGAGGAGACCCATTTTCATCCAAAAGCAAAAGTGGAGACTATGGAGTCTCAGGTCACAGTGGCAGGATAGGGTTAGCGAGAAGTGACACATGCTACCAAAAAAAAACAATGAAAGGAAATGAGAGTCTCGCTTTTTACTTCTCTACGGTAAGGAGACACATTTTATCCAAGAAGAGAATGTGGGCCAGCTGCATCAAAATTAGCATACCATAGAGTCAGTGCATCTGTTGCAAACACAATGGAGAAAGATGGTCTCTAGTATGGACTTCTCCATGGTGAGGATGCCCATTTTCATCCAAGAGGAGATTGCGGGCCTTTTGCAGCAAAGTGGAGACTATGGAGTCTCAGGTTGCAGTGACAGAAAGCTGAGTGGATAGTTGAGTTGAGCAATGAATGAATGAATGATCTGGCTAACCCTAACCACGAAGTTAAGATAAGCTAACTATCATAGTATGATCAAACAAACAAATGAAGGAATTTTTTTTTTTGGTGACATATTAAATCTTCATCCAATCACCTCCCACTAGCATCTGCCCTTTTTCAAACAGTTTCCAGGACTTCTTTCCCACACGGATTTGTCAAACAAGCTCTTTAGTGCAAAACCATCTGCTACATTTGCGGGGTCTCGCTTTCATACAAAACTGAAGTGCGGTTTGATTAAAAGCAGGCTGACGCACATCCGGATGAGACTGCACACACACACACACACACACACACACACACCCCCCCCCACACACACACACACACACACACACACACACACACACACACACACACACACACACACCGACTGGCTAACAGCTAATGTGGGTCGTGGTAATGGATACCCCCACCCACAGAGTTAGTGGGGGTTGGAGGGTTCCCAAGTCGTGAAGCATATACACCCCTCCGTGAAAACAACTTTGGGAAAGCCTTACATTCTTTAAATAGCGAGTACGATCGGGTTCCCGCGCCGTGGATCGCTCCTCACCATGTGTCGGGTGACATCATCTACTACTGGGACAGGTGCATTGTTTAATTTAATTTCTTATCCAAAAAGCTCCTGGTCCATGAACAACATGATCAAGACATACTTACAGACTGTGACAATGGAGGAGAACGAAGGTCTCTTTGTCTCTGCCAGTCTGGTCTGGACAGTTCCTGTGAGTCCTAGTCCAAGACTAGTCTCAAAATAGTCCGGTACTAGCCCTGCTCTCCTTTGTACTGGTCTTCATCTAGACTGGTCCAGCCTGTTACTATGTTTTTAGTCTCAAACTCGTAGGGACCTGTTGCTAGGCTACAATTAGCTGCTGGGACTTCCTAGTCTAGTTAGAATGATTTTAGCCTGGTTCTCACCCAGCCTTAGTCTGGCGCTCGGCTCAAACTAGGGTCTAGCCTGCTTCTACAGTAGTCTGAGTCTAGCCTGGTGTCTGCCTGATGCTTGCCTGGGTCTTGCGTGGCACTAACTATGATCTGAACTTACTTTGAGTCTGGTACTAGCCTGAGTCTAGTCTGGTTATAACCTGGAGCTCATCTGGTTCTCTTCTGGCACTAGACTAGTCCTAGTCTACATTTAGCCTTGTTTATGCCTGGTAACTAAGTAAGCTCACATAAATCTCGTTGTAGTTTCCTACTAGCCTGGTCTTAGTCTGGTACAAGTCTAAAACCAGTTGGTATATAAGCCTGGTTCTAGTCGGGGTCTAACCTTGTTGGGTCTGTTTTAAGTCTGGTTCTTGTACATTCTGGTCTTGCTTGGAGTAATCCAGTACTAGGTAGTGTTTTTTTGCCATCTAAGGACAGACGTACTCCCCCCACCCCAGCACCCAAAACCGTACGTTCTTGTCATTTATCAAGTGAGGCTTGCTGATGATTTATGTTCTTTATAATAATATTTCAAGTTCAAAACAGAATCTGACGACAACGCTTAAATAGAATGGACAAGCGATATCCTAGTAACACATTATTCTTCAAAGTGAGTCTTTACTCCAACACGTCTCGGTTGTGTTGCCCTTGAAATGTGAAGATTCCTATCACATCTGCCCCGAGGTGTCAAATGTATGCAGCTGTTCATGCGTGGCCGCGCAAGCTAAAATTAGCAGCAGCGCTCCCGTAAGCGTGAAATGTGCCGCAATGCTTTAGTGAAGTCGCACGCGTTCAGGAGCTTTTGCACAACAGTGACGAGGAATTTCCTGTCAGCTTCACAATTGTTTGTTTGTCAGCCATGAGACAGCTCTTTGGTTTTCGTGTTGGTTCATAAGTCGAAATCTAAAATCGAAGTGTAAATCTAGAAATTAAAGTACGGAAAATAAAACTTAGAATTTGCACAATTACTGGATTAGACTACAATGTTATAGAACACATATAAACATACATATAACATAAACAAACAAAAAACTAATTTGAACTAAATTAAAGTAAACAAATAAAACAAATATTTAATACATAAAACAGTTGATCTGAAATACAATACAAATTAAAAAATATATAAATAAAAAATACTAATAAAAATACAAAAGAAACCGTATATAAAATAAAAATACAAAATGATGATGATTAAAATGACAAAATAAATAATTAAAATGTATCTTAAAATGTAAATCATAATAAATAAATAGCTACAAATAAAATGAAAATGTAAAAACAATTACAAATTAAAAAAATGCATTAATTAAAATATATAAGGACTTTAAAAATAAATCAATTAAACAATCTATTAATGCAAATACAATACACATTAAAACAACAAATTCAAGTTATTTTGTAAAAAGAATAAAATAAAAAAATATCAATAAGTATAAATAACAGTGCAACTACAGAAATTCAAAATGAAAAACATTTACTATAATAATACATAATGCATAAGCAAAATGTTTACCGTACATGAAATCCCACAGCAATATTCAACCTTCACATGGAAATTTAAAACAAGATATATTATTATAAAGTGACATGTCATTATTGATTTATATTTACTAGTTGTAGATAAAAGGTTTTACATAAAAATAATATTTATATTATATTTTTGTTTGTATTCAATCTTGGAAGGGTCATCTTTCAAATTAAGGAACAGATTTTGTCATTGTTAAACTTCTCTTTTTCATGGAACCACTTGAGAATGTTTGTGATGGGAATTGCATGAATTCAAGGATGTTCCTGTGGCATTGGTGCATTTCAATAGCTGGACTGCAGCTATCTGTTTAGTCTAGTTTAGGCCTCGGGGCCACGCAGGACACAACTGTGGGATTCTTCAGGGTTCCCACCGAGGTGACGAGATGCCCTCCCGAGACGCCGGCCAAGGTCAACTCCCGGACGAGGAAGTGCGGGTTCAGAATTCCGAGGAGTGAGGTCTCGGTCACGGTGAAAGCGGTGTTGTGCTCTGGCGACCCGTCAAAAGCACCCGCTTGATGCAACAAAGAAAGCTTTGTAACTCAAAACTTGTCTTGACATGCACACTTTTAAAAAAAAATTAAATAAATCACGCTCATACTTTTCTCTGAAGCATCTTATATAATCAGTCGAGAACTACATTAGTATCAGGCTACAACTAGGGTAGAACTGGTCTAGACACCGCCGGGCAAGGACCAGAATAGTACCAGAATTCAAGGAGTAGCAAGCAAGCGCCAGTGTCCTACAGTACCAGGCAAATACCAGCTAGTAACAAACTAGTACTGAGTATTTTGTTTTTGAGGTTGTTTGCTTTTTATGGTCAGGAATTTGTATTGTAGTTTGTAAACACTTGTTTTTAAATGTGCTACACAAATAAAGCTTATTTCTACTACTGGGCTAGGACAGGAATAAAAACAGAAGAGTAACAGGATACTACCAGACTAGTTCAAGACTAGAACCAGGCTAAAACCTGATTCAATTAGGTTAATGCCAGAGTACCAAACTCAAAACAGACCAGCACCGCATGAAAGTCAGAATAAAACCAGATTCGGACCAGATGACAGATAGCCAGGTTACTACCAGTCAAGAACCCTTTCAGCAGCATACTAAAGCTGTGTTAGTAACAGATTAGTGTCAGAACTAGGTTAATACCAGATTTATACTAGCTTTAGACCCAGACAAAAGACAGAGTAGTACCAAAAAAGGTCCAGACAAGTAACGGACTACAATCAGTATAGTGTGAGACAGGTGCCAGACTACAAGCAGACGACTATCAGACACGTTTGAGACCAGTACCTGACTAGAACCAGATGACTACCAGGTGCCAGATTGGACCCAGACTAGTAATGATCTACAGTAGCCTACAACTGCTGAAGTCAGACTAGCTCAAAACTAGAAATAGACTACTACCAGACTAGACTCTGCCTAGGTCAGGACTAGTTCCATATTGAAACGAGACTACTACCAGGTTAATACTAGGACAGAACTAGATAGATCAAGACTAATTCAAAACAAGTACCATATTTGAACTAGACTACAAAAACACTACCAGGCTAGAATCAGACCAGAACCAAACTACTTGTAGATTAAAACCAGCCTAGTTTGAAACTAGTACCAGACAAATAACAGATTACCATCAGATTAGACCAGACCAGTATCAATTTAGACCAAATTAATTTGAAACTATAAGATAAGTAACTAACCACTACCATACTAGAACCGGACTACTATCAGTTTGAACTAGACTAGTTGGGAGCAAGTACCAGATCACAACCAGGTTAGGACTAGGCAAGTATCAGGCTAGAAGCAATCTGTTATTGTCTAGAAGCAGCTCTTTCATACATTTGGCACATCATAACGAGTATGATTTATAAGCATTTCTGAGGCGTGTTTATTTAATCAGTCATGACATCTCTTTTGAGTTTCAACCAGTTTGTTCTTGTCTACTTTTTTCGCCCAACAACCATCATTTCCCGCTAGTGTGCTAAAAAAAAAGTGTGTCAAAATGGTCAACGGAAGCATTTTACATAAGTGGCGATGCGTTATGCAAGATGTTGTACAAATGGGCGAGCATTAGAGAGAGAAATGAGCAGACAAAAGCGTCAAATTACAGCGCGGAAGCAGGTCAGGACGACGAGCGAACACAAAGACGGAGGAAGCCACGTAAGCACGTGGTGATTGACAGCTATGTGCTCTGACAAGCAGGCCTGACCGACTGCAGTGAGGCTTCCATGTCTATGCTCAGTCTTTTGGGTTTTGCCAGTGAAAAACTCATTTGTATGCAGATGTTGGAACAAACGGTCAGCAAAACATGTAAACAATATCGTAGTACCCACAGGTGTAAATTCTTAATCCGTTGCGAAAAACGCCTGATATTACTGCAGCTATTAAGTCAATTACAATAGTTGTGAAAGTCGTCTTTGTTTGTTTCCGTATGACAGCTTTATACTGCCCCCTAGTGGCTAAGTCATACATACTAGAAAGAGACAATGCACAACATTGTCCTGTCAAAATATTAATAATAAATATCAAAAGGATTTCTCTTCGCAACTAGTTTAAAAAGCACGTAAAATTAATTCATCTTTAATTTTAGAAATATATATATTTTTTTCTTTTTGGTTTTTTTCTTTTTTCTGGAGAAATATCTTTTTTTATTAAAATGACTATAAAAATAATTTAATTTAAAACTCACGGCACTTTTATCACTCAAAAGAACGGCTATTAATTCGAAACGCTTCAGGAATGTATACAGAGAAGCATGTTAACATTACTCACCGGCATATGCTCTTTATACACTGCAAAAAACAACAACAACAAAAAAACTTTTATTGGCATAACTTGACTGTTTCCTTCTACTCTCTAATATAGCTACAAGTTAACAGTGTACCAGAACGTGCGGAAAAATACTGCCCTTAAGTGGCCAAATCGGGTACAACATGAACAGCACTCCCAATAAAGGCACACACAAACAAGGACAAAACGGTATAAAAGAATTTAAATAAAATCAATTCTGAATCGTACTAAATGAGAATCGCGATAGAGAGAATCGATTTTTTGGCACACCCCTTATACATTTGACCCTTAAGAAGATTACAGGAGGTAGTAACAGCCCGAAAACTAACAAGTAAAAGCATCTGTGATAATCATCATCCTAACAGAAGCTCAAGTATTTCCCGGGGGCGGGATATTGCCGCCATGTCTTTGCCAAGCAAACATGTGAGATGTTATTGTTCCCAGTCAAGGGCGATGGAAATGAGGCGGCACAACTATTGTACATCGTGCAAGCGATAAGCGGCCCCAAAAAGGAGGCAGCCCACAAAGTGCCACATTATTTCATGACATCATTTATCCCGCTTATTGTTTTGGCTTGAGTGCCGCTTTCCTCATGACAGCCGCCCTGCCTGCAAGCTATTTATATAAACGCTGTGCTGAGTCAGCGCATTCTGCAGTAGTCTGGAAGGTAGGGAAGGATCGTTATGAATGATAGTTGGGTAGTTTGTCCCACAGGTGTTGCCGTATCGCTTTTCAAATATGTCCATTTTCCAGCTTGTGTTAGGGTTTCAAACAAGAGTTAGGACTTCAAATTGGCGTTTTAAGCCAGGGTTAGGCTTTGCAGAAACGTTTCAAGCGCACCTACCAGTAGGTGGCGACATTTTCAGATTCTCATACTGTAAGTTAGCAGTGACATGCAGACAAAGTGTGAACGCGCAGCCCAATGACAGCCGAGCACCTCTGCAGGACTTCAAAAACAACGTCCAACAACTGGCCTTGTGTTCTCGTCGTAAACAAACACAACATGGCTCAGCCTCTGATTAGCATCCGGTACCCTTTTTTTTTGCAATCAAAACTTCATTTGAAAGTGAAACCGTTGCACTTGGAAAGCGCGGTGCCAAAATGACACGCAGGAACCCTTCCCTGGGCAAACGCCGGCCAAATAAAACACCCAGCGGCCCCTCCTGTGCTGTCACGGGGCGGGAGACGCCAGGCGCAGAACACACTCCGACCTGTGTCCATGCCTTTGCGTTTTTAGTTTCGAGGATATTATTTCTCTTGATGATGTTTGTGCAGGATGAGATGGCTTTCAAACAGAAACCTGATTGAAGTAGGCCACTGTTTTCATGTGATAACATTATTTTTACACCACTGAGATAATTAGCGCCAAATAAGGCAAACAAGGACCGAAAAAAAAAACCTACCTCCCTACAGCTACATTATAAAGTACCTATATACCTACCTACTGATTACATGATAAAGTACATATCTATAATATGTACCTAGTACTACCTACCTATACCAACCAACTGTACCTTTTAAAATAGCTACCTAATAAAGTACCAACCAAATAAAGCAAGTGCCTACAAGACTTTACACAGATCTGATTGGGTGGATCGGATCGGCAGATATTTTGCATTTTATGCAAAATTGGCGATTGGCTGTAATGCCATAATTTCCTCATTGATCAATGATATCATTGATCAGTTCCGCAAAACGAAACACAATCATTCACTCCAGGGACGATCGAATTTTTTTCAATTATTTTTAAATATATGTATATTTTCATTTGGGTTTTATGGGGTGCGAGGGTGATTGTTTTTTTTTTTTGCATCATTTGAATTTTTATTAGCATTTTGGGGAGAATTTTTAGGGTTTAATTATTGTTTTTCCCCCCAAATTTTTCCTATTTGTAGGACCTTTAAATTTGCAGGATCTGTACATTTGAAGGACGTGTAAAGTCTCGTACTTACCTACCTTAATTATAAAGTGTCGAGAGTACGTACTTAATGAAGAGAGTATCTACCTACCTAACTACTGAATAAAATACCTGTATCTACCTAATAAAGTGCCTACCTACTGAACAAAGTACTTAACCAAAAGTACTTAACCAACTACCAAATAATCCACACCCTACCAATTTATGTGCCTATCGACCTTCCTACCATGTCTCAAATGCACCATTACTACCACACCTCCATGCACTTACTACCAATCCAATGAGACTCAACAGTGAGCCCTGGAGCGTGTATTTAGAGCGTGGCATTTACTCAACTAGTACCAGACCTTCCCTAAGAGACAGGTCCTCTTCGGCTCTGATGTCTCAATCCCACTTTCCCCGGCCACCCAGGACTTGGACGCGCTCCAACATCCAATCACGGCATTTACATCTGGAGACCCTGATGTGTGCCCGCAGCACCCCCACTTACAAAATGTCACGATACGCTCATACGTCTTCCAAGCAGCCACCCACTTTTCACTTTTTTTTTTTAACTACCATAAGAACGTATTTGTCCCCATGGTAATCTAATGAATGCACAATATGCCTCTTTATCTTTAACCCCACCCTTCCATATGAGGATTTCTTTTTCTCCGACCCCCCCTCCTCCGTAAGGCTTGTGGGCGACCCCGGTCACCCCCCGCCTGTCACTCTCCCAGTTTAATCTGGTAATCTGGAGCGGAACAGCGGCCTCTGTGATCACTAGCGGGTCAGGTTCGGCGCACGCATACCTTCCTCCGGCAGTGCTCAAGGGGGGGGGGATACGAGGGAGTATTTATGGAGGTAATCCGCATCTCCGGCGGGGGTTTGTTACTAATAAGATCAGGGCCAGGGGGGGACGGCGCTTACGGGTGGGCTCGGGCATGGAGAAACGTGGCCTTGTACGGGAACGTTAACCGGGAACACTTAACTCCCATCTGAAGACTCCCCAAATCTGAGATTAATCTACAGATAGAGCAAGTATTCAGTGGGTATTGATCTCTAATGCCCGACGTTTTACTTTTACATACCATGCGGTGGAAGAGTACTTCTAAAATTGGAGAAATTAAATAATAATTACAAAAGGGTTCAAATGAATGACCATTTAAAAAAATACCTATCGACCTGCAAACCTACTGGTACTTGCCGACAGTACCTACTGAATAACCTTAAGTATTGACATACTTACTATCAGAGGTGGGCATTCCATCAGTACTGACGGACGGTCCTTCCCGTTTTTCTGAAAAAATGACGAGTGATGAGAAACTGACAGTAAGCACTGACAGAAACAGGTTTTCGTCCGTCAGTGTGACCGTCACTAACAGGGCCAAGTACCGACGGACCTTTCAGTCAGTCACTGGTGGACGGCTATGTCGATGACAAATGACGAATGGCAGACTGACTAAATTCCCAACTTTGCCTATCGGGAAGCATGGTTAAAATAAAATATTTCTAAAGTCAAACCGGGAGCGACTGGGGGTTCAGTAACTTTGACATGATCACAAGGGCTGAAGATCGAACCCACAACCTTTGGGTTGGGAGACGACCACTCTACCACCTGAGCCGTGCCACCTAGACAAATTACAAAAGGGATTAAAAGGCACCATAAGTTTTTTTTTGTGCCTTTGCTACTTCAATATGCTTTGATTCAACAATCAACAATATCTAGAGTTGGGTTTACTGGTCCTGGATTGGCTTGCAACCATATCAGGGTGAACCCCGCCTAGTGTCCAATGCCAGCTAGGCTAGGCTCCAGCACCCTCGTGACTTTTGTGAGGAATGAGCGGTTAAGAAAATGGATGGTTGGAGGGTTTATTGGTAAGGTTAGGGTGGTTAAAGTTACCATGTTTTTACCATCTACCGGTATAAAGAGATCCTGTCTCCATTGTTGTAGTTCAACGTTTCACTCCAAATCTTATGATATCTTTTGCAGTGAGGGTTAAAGGGTTTACTTAAGATTATGGGTCAGGTTTAGAGTTTGGTAATGGGGATTAGGATTAGAGTTAGAGTTAAGTGTTCGAGGTTAGTGTTCCGTGTTAGAGTTATGGATTAGGTTTGGCTTGGGTTGGGTTAGAGTTAGGTGTTAGGGTAATTATGGTAAGATTTTAGGGTTAGAGTTAACGATTATGGTTGCCAAAAACCTCCAGTATCGTAAATTTCAGCAGCAGGCATACGATATCCTTCACAATCCAGCCATCTTTTTTAACTCATGGCTATCATTAAACCGAGCCAGGCAGCTGGACTGCTGCAGGGCTCGCCAAGCTTTAAATCAAATTAAAATACGATGTTGGAAGCGAATGTTTTTGTGTGTGGCGAGTAAAATGGAAAATTGTTACATCGGAAGGGCAACTCGACTGCAATCAGACCACAGACGAGGTCAGTTTGGGTTATGGCCGGAGGACGTCCTTTCGCTGTTAGCTCTGGTTTTTGAGGCAAAAACAAACAGAGTGTGTTTTTAAGCGCAGCTGTGGACGTCCTTTCAAGTTGTCTCACTTTAATAAGTGTGAAACATTATAGCTGAACCGCGCCGCGCTCAGACCAACACGCCATGTGCAGTGCTTGTTATTGTAATATAATCATCAGCCACCGAGACCGAGAACGTTTACCACTGCCATGCGTACAGTTTCCCTTTTTTTTTTTATTTATTTAGGACTTCAGATTTAGTCTGTGAGTTTAAAAAGACTCCCGGCAGCAGCATCCCTCAAAACAGAGTGCTGCTATATAAGCAGCTGCTTCAACGTTTGCTATACTGTACATTACAGCAGCCATTTCTTCTGGTGAGTAACAAGATGTTTGGACAAAGCAGTGAACGAGATTTGGAGTTCCACCAAATTCAGATGCCGCTCCATCCTGGACGTGCACATTAAAGGATCTGAAAATGCACCCGTTTTTTAAAATTTATTTTCTACAAAGTGTTAGCAGAACTGGTTTCAACCAAACACTTCAATCAACTAAAACAGCCTGCCCACCAAATGACCACCAACAAACCTACCACTCAAATGGACCAACTAACCAGTCCATAACCAACCATGACTGGCTAACCAACAAACCATTAAAGCAAACACCCAGCCAGCCAACAAAACAGCCAACATATCAAACCTAACATCTAACCAACAAACCAAATTTCTAGCCAAAGAGTCACCCAACAAGCCAGCCTTCAAATTAACCAGCCAGCCAGCAAACCAAGCAGTCAAACAACCAAGAAATGACTTTGAAACCAGTCTACCAACAACCAACCAAAAAAACGTATCAAATCAACCACCAGCTAGTCAGTAATCAACCAAGAAACCAGTCAACCAGCCAGCAAATGAGCCAACCAATCTATCAAAACATACCAACCAACAAACAAGCTAGCTAACCTGTCAGCTAACTAGCCCATCAAGCAACCAACTGGTCATCCAATGAGCTAGCCGGTCAACCAACAAACCAGCAAATTGACAACCTTCCAAACAATACACAAACCAATCAGCCAACCGGTCATCTTGGATTTGAACCCTGCCTTTCATTACATTGCTTTTTTTTTTTTCAATTAGCCAACTCTGTGCCATTTCTTCAGAAAAGTTATTTTGGTTACTTTTAACTTTCTGTGAAACCCAATTGTTCTACTTGGATGACACGGTCAAGTGCATTGCACTCAATGGACAAAACCATCCAGACTTCCTAATCAGAGGTTGTACAAGACGCCTTGGTTTCGTAATTGTATGCTTCCAGGGGAGCGTGGGGGGTTGACATGGAATTTTCGGGGTAAACTTTAAAAGGTAATTTCCATATCCTGCCTTGTTTGAAGTGAATGAAACGTACCCATTCATTGCAAGAAAACTCAAACAAGATGTGCTTTTGAAAAAAAAAAACAAAAAAAAAAACTGGCCATAAGCCCAGGAAGAATGAACATTTGCGTGCGCAGGGAAGAAGAAGAAGAAGAAGAAGAAGAAGAAGAAGAAGAAGAAGAAGAAGAAGAAGAAGAAGTAGTAGAAGAAGAAGAAGGAGCAGAGACGCAAACTGACCGTTTTGTTCCTTGCCGCCTGGAGGGTGAAACTTGCTGACATGACTTGACTGAGCCTGCGAGCCACTTGGTTGCAGAAGCGACGCGAGAAGGATGAGGAATGATGGAGGGATCATTTGGATGAGTTGGCAGGTGGTGGTGCGGCAGTGGGTTCCGGGGGGACTGGGGGGCGGCGGCGGCGGCGGCGGGGGGGCCCAGGAGATCAGCAGGGGCACCGGTGCTGCTTCGGCGCACGGACGCGCGCTAGAATCCGCATAATCTTCACCATCAATCCACCCGGAGGAAGGTGAAAAAGTTGCCAAAAGAATGTGAAAATTAAATTGAATTATTTGTCATATAAAGCAACAGCGCGAATTGGTCAGTTGAAATGTTTAATTTTTAAAATAAAATTACAATAAAATTAATCCAGGGATCAAAGTGGCCTTCTTGCGTCAAAGTGCACGTGAAAAAAGTGTCATTTCCCACTCGGGTTGGAGTTGTGCTGTAGTCCGTAAAAGTGGTTCTTCTGGGCTTTCTCGGTTTGTGTGCGAGACTGGTCGCTCAACAGGTGCCGGACAGAAAAAAAAAGAAAAAAGTTTGAGCCGGGAAGGAGGAGGAGGAGGAAGGAGGAAGTGAGGGAGGGAAGGAACCCTCCCCGGGCATGTTAACCATTGCAGTGCTGCGTGCAAGCATGGGAGGAGAGGCAGGAGTGCGCGTTCACTTCTAGCGTCTCCAGGTGAGACAGATAATGAGGGAACTGTGTGTGTGTGTTCAAATTTCTTGCAAAATCCATCCATTTTCCATTTATTAAAGAGATCATTTTGCCAGGCTGGCCCATTTTTCACTCAGAAACTCTCTTAATGTATTTTTTGATCAGGATAATTAAACTTGCACTTTCAATTTGATCCATTTGTTTTGGAGAAAAAAAAAGTTGATTTGAAATTAAACTTTTGTTTCAGAGTTCTGATATGAAAAATATGTATACTTATTATTGGCATGACAGTTTAATCAATGAGTTGACTCTCTTTTCCATAAATATTTGCCTGCTAATGACTTTATGTTTATGTTTTATAGTCCAAATAAAGCATGATTCATACCATCAAGATGTTCTCCTGGTGGAGGTTCCAACCTCAGAGTTGTTGTTTAGACACTTGATTGGAGATGAAACGTAAATGCCGGGACATTTTAAGCTTCCACGTACGTGACTGCGTGGAAAGACGATTTGTTTTTTGTTCGTTTTTAAACCATCTTCACTTTGTCAGATCAAAGCTCAACTGCTGTTCCCGATTTCCTCCCCTGTTGTACCTCATGAGCTTGGTTTCATCCTATTGTTGGATCGACAGAAGATTCCATGTTTTTACAACATGCTGACCATCAATATGGAGATGATGGAGACACGTTGAAGGCATTGAGGCGGATGTGTGAGTCAATATTGCAGCCTTTAGATAGCTCAGACAGAAGAAAGGTCACTAATGCAGTACCCTGCTTTAGCCACCAGATGGCACTGCGCTGAAAAAAGCTCACAGTAACTCCAACATTTTGCGAGTGTTTTTAATAAGAGAATTAGAGTTCTATAATATTGTACTTTATAATATCAAACAGCAATGAATCATTTTAATAGATTGTTAAGAATTGAACAGGTTTTGCTTCAATACAATGAACATTAGGATTTTGCTGCTTCTTCTGATGTGCACACCTTGGCCATCTGGGGGCAGTATAAAACAGACAGAGACACACACGAAGAAGACTTTCACAAATAAAGAATATTTCCTGTATTTGTCTTATTGTCGTTGTGCATGTTTCTCCACTGTTTGTGTTCAAATATGTTTTATTGTGTTGCTACAACTACGCCAATGCTATTCGCTAGCTTGTTGATGTCATTCCCCATTGTTTGTTAGCATTAAGATAAATTGACTTCATTAGCCTACAACAAAGCTATGTGAAATACATACGCAACATAATTCTTTTTATATTTAGTTTGACTGTAAACTTCAACGTAATACCTTTTATATGACTCTCCTTCAAATGACAAACGTGGAGTTAGCCTACTCGAGTGGCTCCAACGACTTGGTGGTTCAGAAGCACTGCTGTGAACACAAATGACATTGAGCAGTGACACATACTAGCATACATTCAGGCCCCAATAGCCGGATTGCCCGTAATCAGCGCTATTGGCGAAACATACATGTGGAAGAGGCCTCTCGCTTCTCCACTTCTTCTTCTTCACCTTCACCTTCACCTTCTCCTTCTCCTTCTTCTTCATCTTCTGTTTGTGACTGTTGAGGATCATATTCCAGCCCGGCAAAGGCCCACAACACATGTCACTACTTCAACATTGTGGAATTCCCCCTACTTTCTCTCTCTTTGTCTCACGCACGCACACACATTGATACACACACCGGTGCAGCGCGTAAGGTTCGGTCTGCTGGACTATTTTGTCTGGTTTGATTGGCGCTTTCACGGTGGTCCGGTCGAGACACGTCGGGCTTTGATGCAAAGATGTATAATAAACACAGCAAATTAGAAACAAGGCCTAGCTTTTTATTTATTTTTTATTTTGTTTATGAGGGGGTCATGTACGGTCAGAGGGGGCAGACGTTGATGGGAATGTATACAAGAGGGAGACACGTCCCGTCAAACTAAACAAACACATGGCGGCGGCGTCCTCATTGCAGGTGAAATGGCGTTCAAGCAGTAGCTATGTTGTTTATTTTTCATTAAATAAAAAAATTAAATATGAGGGAATGAAAAAAAAGGAACGACATGCTTTATTTATGGATTTATTTATTCAGATTTGAATGCATTAGTTTTGCTGTACATTTACATGGCATCATTTTTGTTCATTGTTTGAGCTTCAGTGCATTCAGTAGATTTAATTTCCTTTTTGTAGTACCGTACTTATAATGTCTATTTTATTTATTTACTCTTTTTATTTGGCTGTGTTTTAACAATGGTCTTATTTGTTGGTGGAGGATCATATTTCAAATTTAAATGTTAAAAAAGTTGTATGTACAAAAATACAAATATGACAAATGTAAAAAAAACAAAAACAAAACCCCAACATAAACAAAAATAATTTTGTTATATTTATGCATTTTATGCACATATTCAAACTGATATTTGTATTTATTCATTTTTATTGCAGGCTACTACTACGACTACTGCAGTACACATACATAAAAAAAGTACATGTTTTAGATCAAATGGACTATAGTCCATAAAAACATTAATTGCAATGAAATGTTCATCTTATTCATTTATCATTCGGAAAAACAACAATAAAACTTTTAATAAAAGCTTTATGAAATGATTTATGTGTGTACTGTATTGTCATGGTTACGGACAATGATTCATTTTACACTAATGTATTTGCTCAAAATTGTTTATTGTTTTTATTTATTGACTGTTTTGTAATTTTTTTGCAGTACACATTTATATAAATATTTCATTTATTTTAGATAATGTTTTTCCAGATATTTGTTGTTTTTAAAGCCCTGATTTTGCAGTAAAGTAAAAGACATTTTAAATCGATAGATAGATAGATAGATAGATAGATAGATAGATAGATAGATAGATAGATAGATAGATAGATAGATAGATAGATAGATAGATAGATAGATAGATAGATAGATAGATAGATAGATAGATAGATAGATAGATAGATAGATAGATAGATAGATAGATATTTTGATTTCACTCTGCCATCACAAAAAAAGCCAAGGGGAAAAAAAGCAAAACTTGTTGAGTCTTATTAGTAATGTGAGTAACATTGTTGGGAATTGTTGGCATCTTCACTAAACAGTAATCCAATATTGTGAACTAAACCATCAATCATATCACCCTGGATTACATTGAAGGGGAACATCTGCTGATGTTTACACCTTCATAAAGTAGTTTCTTGATATCACTAGTGGAAAGTATGATTCCATGCTAGCATGCACAGTATAAATGTGCGTACGCTTCAGGGATGCAGTGAGTCAAGTGATTGGAATGCACGAGTGAACGATCAATAATGAAAGGAAGAGATCAGCACATGCAGGTTGATGTCGATTTCCATGCACTGAAACAGTCGGCTGCCCTCCTTGAGCATGTGGAGGCAAAAAATAAAGACTTAAGTTGGCATCTTATCAACGCTCGTCCTCTTATTTCTTTACAGTTTATTAATTTTCACAGTACAATACTATCAAAAATTAGAAAGCAAACCTTCACCAAGGCCAAATGATCCTAACGATCTGATCCCTTTGATTGAAAGTGTTCCACTCCGGTCCTGTAGGTGGCAGCAACACACAAAAGTCCCACATGCGCCTTTATCTGGATCTGCGCCAAAATGGAACATTCTTAAATGGAATTCTTTGTAGGAATTTTGTGTGATTTATTATTTATTGATTGTTAATGTTTAACCAAGACACTAATTTATGGTTTGTTGTGGTAAAACTTTCAGGGTTTCAGAGCTTCTGACTTTTTTTCTTCTTTGGTCACAGCAAGAACTCGATTGATTGACCACGTGATGCTGCTGAGGCCAAGGAGCAAATCAATAGTCATTGCGGCTCCTCTGGCAGCCCTTAATTTAAACCGTTGGTATTTAATCGTTCATGGATTTGCGCACTTCTCCGAAAGAAACCTAATTGTCTTTAAAGAAAATCTTAGAGGGGACTTAAGATGGAAAATGTCTTTTTTTTAATAAATTGCCAAAATATGAAGTAAAAAAAAATCTATTGATCTGTGACTACCAACACAAAATGGCTGAAGTCATATGACCAAATGATTGTCTTATATCTATTCAGTTTTTCATTTATTTCCCCTCAAAATTTTATACACAACACACCTCGTGGTGACAACATAACCGTTTTTTCCCAAATTTTGCAGATTTACGAAAAATACTAACTCTAATACAAAGTGAAGCACTCTAAATACTTACAAATTCACTCAGTCAGAGGCACAATCCAGTTGATTTGAAATACAAATCAAATTGATCACTATGTGTCCAAGAAATATTATATTGCACTTACAAAGTAAGAGTAAATATCAGTTTAAACCACAGTATCTATAGATAGAATAAATATAGGCAAATATGATGCACTCTATTCTTTAAAATGATCTGTTGAGCATTTATAATTACTAGTATCAAGACTCCTGTAATATTTGTTAATTAAATGAGCAATTATTTTATTTCCTGGAATGTGTTAGTTTAAATGTATAAAAAAATAATAATAATAATGTTTGACCGCATTAAAAATCTCAAGTTAATAAAAACATTAAATAAATGTAAAATACCTCTGGTGACATATATTTTTAACAATCTAACATGTTTTTCTTTTCTTTCTTTCTTTCTTTCTTTCTTTCTTTCTTTCTTTCTTTCTTTATTTTAATTAATACAATTGTGGCCCTTGAGCACAAACATTTGCCCACGACTGATCTTTCTACTGTATTCAGGTGTTGCCTTCAGGCACAAGTTGAAAACACAACACTCTCTCACAAAACACCTGAGTGACTGTTCCAAACGTCCTTATATGTCAAAGTCCAACGTATATATCAAATCCACATGAACACACCAATGAATGCATTATGTACGATCCAATGAATGTCCTTTCCCCACGGAATCCACAACAGTATATTTTAAGCTACCGACATACGCCTGAAGCATCCGCGGAGTGCGTCCGACCACAGCGAGTCACGTGATCGCTTCACAGCAGCGGGAAAAGCAGCAGGGGGCGGGGCTAGAGGCGCGTTCTCTCTCCTTGGTGCTGATGGGACGAGGCTTTCTGCGCAGCTGCTACTGCGCATGTTGCATGACAGGTGCGCGCGCGCGAACCATCCAGCGAACCTCCATCTTGGGCTTCCGTGAGCATCCGAAATCTCTCCACCCCTCCAAAAAAAACAACAACAACCCAAACAACAGCACAGAGGTACCGCAGCCAAGATGCCGCATGGGAGCGATGATGTGACTCTCCTTTAAAGACAACAGCTCGCCAAAGAAGGACGCTTTAAAGGCCCCCCCGGGGGAAGGAGGATGGAAAGAAGCGGCAGCGGCTGGTCGGGAAGGCGCCGTTAACGACAATTAGCCCCAGCTAGCTTTCTCCGGTCGGTCCGGAGGGGAGTTTTTCGACGAACGTCTGACAGGTGACGAATCAGACTAAACGTTTTGACGTGATGCTCGTAATGTTTAGGTTCGTGACGTGTGCTGGCCGCCATTTTAGGGAGGGAGGGGGGCTCCTTGTGTACGTGTTTGCGTGTGAAGGCATCCCCCCTCTTCACTCCGGTCCCTCCCCAACATGGTGGTCGCTGTTTGCTCTCCAATGCAGCAGCCTCTGTTGCATGGATGAGCTTCAAATGGTGGTTTTCGTTTGTTTATATGTACCCAAGCTAGTCATGACATTAGGTACATTTGCACAAGCAAATTCAAGAGCTATGTGGCCTTGCTAGAATAGCACATGCGAGCTGACCTGCGCCAAGGTCCAAAGTTAATTATTATTATTATTTTTTAAATAATTATCTATATAAACATTTTAAACTGCAAATACACTGAAAACAATGGTCCAAAATGTGTACTTCATAGGCAGCATGGAGGTTGAGTGGTAAGCACATTTTGCTTCAAAGTTGTTGCTCAAAATCAACTGGCTTGTGCTCCACCTAATTAGGACAAGCTGATAGAAAATTGATAGGTTGATCTACATAATTACCATCGACACCTGAACTAATGACTCATTTGCGTTTTTCGGGGTATAAACATGCCGTAAAAATATTTTGTGTGTGTGTTAGTGCATGTGTCCTTGTTTCATGTCTTTCGCGGGGCTATGTTCAATTGCTCAAAAATGTACTAAGTAAGTAGAAAAAGTGAGACTCTGACACAAGCTTTACAGATCGACATTTAATATGGTGGTTGATCATAACAGGACATGAAAAATTGTCAAGGACTCATGCCTGAAATTAGGGAAGGGCGAGTAGAGATACCAGGTATCAGTATTGGGCCTATGTACTGTATATATTATTTTAAGGTATTGGGTACTCATAGAGGCTGTTGATACCAGCAACTAACACTCTAGGCAAAAAAAAAAAAAAATCTGACATCGCTTAAGTTCTCCTCAGCAGCAGTTTGACACATCGGCGATTCAGTGTTTCCCACACCATGTTAATACTTTGGTGGGCCACCCAAGTAAACTGGCCACCACCCAAGAAATTTTCATGAAAATGTATTGAAAGTGTCTGTGTGTATATATATATATATATATATATATATATATATAAATTTTTTAAAAAATTGGCGCGACCAGATATAACGCATGCAATGTTAGTTCGCCATCACTTTGTGGATCGTGAGGTTAGAGGAGACGTAGTAACAGGACTGAGACCCCTCCATCCCCCTCCTACCGCCCACTGTTGTCCACCCACCCAAGTAGATTTCAAATCTGTGGGAAACATTGCGATCATGTGCGTCTGAAAGGTATTTAAAAAAAATAAATAAAAAAAATTGGTCATTTTGTTAAATTAAATTTTATGTTTATAAACTAATAATGGTATTGGTGCGTGGTACTCAAAGAGTGAATACTCATACTGGTATAGGTCTTAACAAAAAAAAAAGAAGTGGTATCAAACATCCATACCTGAAATTAACCATTTTGCTCTGAAGCAGCCATTTTGACCTCGTACTTTGGTAAAATTGGACTAGGTAATTGGACTAAATGAGACCCAATTGGTATGAGAGCAAGATGATTGAGGCTAAACTGAGAAGCTTGTTCATGAAGAACAAAATTATCCTCTGACACTAGTGTCACAGATCGAGTCAAAATTCGATCTTATGTGCACCTCAAAGTTTGAGGATCATTTTGACAATTCTTGGCAAGTTAATACTGTTTTTCCTGACATTTTGGATTGATGTCACTGTTTTGAGGGAATTCCAGGGCTAGACTAACTCCTAATAGGGGATTTGCTCAAATAAGCCTAAATCAGAAGCAGGTATCCTACACAGATGGACAATACAAAAAAAAAAAAAAAGAAGCTTTTTTGCCTAGGCTGTATAATGTAGGCACAGCATTGCATCCAAATTTGATAATCATTTTGAGGATTCACCATAAAAATGGGGGTGCAAGGGCCCATCTATCATTGCTGGTTGGTCCTACCTATCATAACAGGACTCACAAAAAAAACCTCAAAATTAAACAGGAAGTCAGATTGCACTTTGGCAGATTCCTTCTAGAAAATTCATCCAAATGATCCCCAATTAGAGGCAGGACAGAGAGGATTGCAAATGCCCATTAATTATTATTTTCAGTCGCTCTATTCTCACGTGTTATCTACAGCACAGTATTGTCCTTGGGGACTTGATACAACTCATGCTTGTCTGTCCGACTCTGCCACTCCGTGTGACACAGTCGGCTCTATAAACACTGACGTGATCAAACAGAACGAGGGCGATCTTGTTCATTGGTCGCAGAGAGACGACTTCAGCCAGAGGCAAAGTCACTTGTAAAAGATTTCTGGTTGGTTCGCAGGCTTGAAGGCATGTCCAGCCACGTTTTAATGATTTGTCAACAGCGTTTTTTTTTCCTTCTTTCTCCTATGAAGTGCACTCCCTTACCGCCATTGGCATACGTTGACAATAAAGCTGTAATTGTTTCTTAATTGAAAGCCTGAATGGAATACTGCCTGTTACTGAGGCGCTCTTGAGTGTTGTTGACCATGTGGGAAATTATCTAGTAGTCAATATCAGGGCTGCTACATTTGTCATTAATTAATTCAATTATTTGTGGGGAATCGTATGTCTCCTTCAATCCTATGAACTGAGGTTTTGTATAGCGATAATAACAATTGGAGCTTTGTAAGAATGTACAGTAGGGGCACACTTATTTCTTTGGACAGATTTATGACAACTAGTGAGTGCTCGAAATTGCTTTTTTATTTCTTCTTATTGCATTTTATTTCAACCAATTGTTCAGAAACAACCTTTGCTTGGATATAGCGCATGTTTCTCTCTACCATCTTTTAGAGTAACATTCCAGTTGAGCATTGGAAATCGGAATCGGTTCACAATTGCATTATCTGGATAAATAAAGGTTAAATTACAAACACAAATGGTCATTACTGAATTTTTTTTTTAACATTCAACTGCAATATTTCTAACAGTCTTGACACACTTTTTCATTTCAGTTATGTGGTGTCTCAGTCGGAACACTGAGAGCCAAAGAAGAACCCAAACGAGTAGGAATATCGACGCCATGCTACCTGTTTGTGTTAACTACAAAATTAACTAAGTAAAAAGAAATACAGGATTGCTTTTATAGAATAGGCAGGTTTGTAACATTGGTGCATACAAGTACTGTATAGCCACCCGGTATACTCACAGATACAGATCTCAATTGAAGCAAAAACAAAACTACTTCATGGGCCAATGAAGATATATTTTTTTACATTCTGATATACCAAGGTTTGAGTTCAGTCGAAGGACAGATCCCACTCCTGTCCTAATTAATGATGCAGCATTGACCTCGGCAAGGTGGAGTTACAAGCTGTGTACTGGGCAATGGCGACGACGTCTACTTATGAATATGATGATGAACGAGCAGCAAGGAGCGGGTGAGGAGGTCTGGGCCAAGAGAGTCCGTCTGGACAATAAACTGTGATCGTTAATGCGCGGGATGCAAGTTTGGCTGCGACATCCCTGTATTGTTACGGCGACGACTGCATCATACGGTTGATTTATGACTCCTATTGCTGCGTACATGAACTGCCTCTTAATAGATATGCTGTGTTTGTATTCTCTCGCACGGGGGGCCACGGGTTGGCTGTACGGTAAACACACACGATCAAATTGTATTGATGATGGCTTCGCATGTGATGGAAGTCGTGCACTTGACTGCGCCGCTAAATGGGCGCTAATTTGAGGTGCCCCCGTTTGGAGGTCACATTGCTCCGACGAGGACGGAATCGTGAATCAGTCAAGGTACTCAAATTGATTGCGTTTACGCCTGGGGAGTGTCACTTTGATTTATTTACATTTTTGGATGATTGCTAGGCCCAAAAAGAGCAATTTTTAACAATAGGTACAATTTAGAAGCTGCGTTTCCGTCCAACAGGATGGTTTGGTTGACTTTCAAAGTAATAGTCACAACATTGTATTATTATTATTATTATTATTATTATTAATAATAATACAGTATAATATATAATAACTAATATTATAGTATCACTATTATTATTATTAATAATAATAATAATAATAATAATATTTTTTTAAATTTATTTTTACACAATTTCCCATTTGGTTGATCAATCTAATCAAGAAGCTTTGCTTTTTATTTTTCCTTTCTTCACATTCTGGAAGTGACAGTTCACCATTGACCAATCAACATAATGCACTGCTCCTAGTCCCGCCCATTTTGTTATTCTACCAGTAAGCTTGGGTGCCAAAAAGTGGTTGTTTTTGGTCCAATTCGCATTTTGATACATATTTTTCTGCATTTCAAACCTATACTATGCCCGTTTTTGGCAGCCATTTTTTTTTGTGTGTGTGTGTGTGTGTGGGGGGGGGGGGGTGTCATGTCACTGTGTGATTTGTCCTCCATCTTGACATCTCTACCTACTTAAGGCCAGAGCATCCTTACGATGGTTTTAAAGTGTTCTAATTAGTATTTGCATACTCTTCCAGGCTCCACTCGACTCACAGGATGGGCGTCAAGAAGAAGCTGGTGGTCTTCCTCCTTGTCCTGTGCGTTTACTTCCAGGGGGCATCTGCCAAAGAGAAGGGAACCAAAAAGGGCAAGAAGAAAGGGAAGCAGGTTTACTGCCCGTCGTAAGTACAACAAGGAAACACAACAGCAACATAAAACTTGCACCATTGGTGTGAAATTGAGTAAGAGGTGGTATCATCCTTACTATGATGGGTGACTACTGATACCAGGTATCGGTATCGGTGCCAATACTAGTCTTATTTTAAGATATCTGCACTCAAGGCGACAAGAAATTAGAAATTATATGAATACAAAGTTGCTAGTAACTTCATGCAATTTTAAGGAAAAGTAATATATTAAATTAAATTTTACCAGTATGTCACTATATATGTTGAGTTAATGTGCCACAGTAATTCCTACATATTTGCGGTTTACTATTCACAAAATGGCACCTATGCCCAGGCATTTACTAACTCCAAGTCCAACACCTAGTCACATTTCATCTTTCTGTAACATCCAAAGATCCCACAAGATGGCGTCTAATAGGAAAGGTGCACTTTGGTGTCGAGGAATTATGTCGAAGTGACAGCTCAAGTGAGAAATGAGTTTTGTATGACTGAGAGGATCCAAATTTAGCCTTGGTTATTAGCGGAAGAAGTTACGAGAAAGTCTTACAGTGCATTTAAAAGAAAACAAAATAATACACTACACGTTCACATTCCTGACATGACTTGAAATTTCCACCAAGTGAAAGTTGTCTTCCAAAGAGCCCCGAAATGAAGTGTGACGAGAGAGTTTGACTAATTTTGTTTAACCAACTAAAGCAGCAAATGGCTCATCGATGTCCCAACAGGCCCCGTGGTGTAATCACAAGTATAAATGTCTATATGTACTGTATACTGTATATACGGTATATTGAAAAGCTGCCTTAAATGGTAACAAATGTAGTGTAAGCTTTATGACATGCTTCACGTCTTTTGTGGAGCCACTTGGTTCCACTTTAGCTGCAGTGCTTGTTAAAAGAGCGAGGATGAGAAAAAACTGGGGAGGTTTATCGGGCGGGAATTATGTGTTTTACTTTGATCATGGCAAGAACGCGCGCGCACACAGTGCACAACATTCCTGCAGAGCGCTCACACCGATTTTCTGTGCGGGATAACGTTTATATAATGACATGTAAAGTGCTTGGAGAGGGGGGGGGGGGAGATTCTTTGGCAGGAGCTTTCATTGCCACCCACGGGGGGAGGCTTTCTCTTCTCTGCTCTATTGCCAGACCTGCTTCTGCTGCCTCTCCGCCCCCGCCATCTAAACATCCCAAACACTCTCTTTATATGTTGCTGCGGCGGCTAGCTACATAAGGAAAATATTTTTTGGGGGTGTAGATTCTTGATAAGCAGAGATCAGACAATCAATCAGATCAAGTGACTCAGAAGATGGTTATTCTATTCCCCATACTCATTTGTCTTCTGCATGTACATTATATATTCATGAGGAAATACAGATTAAATAATGCATATTAAGCTTCCTTTTTTTTAAAATAAATATAACAGCTCCCATGTGTTTTACCATGTGACAAGTTACCCTGTTTGTATAGCCTGGTGCACTCCCATAAGGTGGTCCTGTTTCATGCAAATGAGACAACCCCCTCTGCTGAATTTTTTAAATATTTTTCAAAAAAGTAATTTGGAGAGAAAAACACTATATTTTGAGAAAAAGTCATATTTTCAATTTAAAAAGTCTAATTGATTAAAAAAAGTATATTTCTTAGGAAAAAAGTAATATCTCGAGAACCATATTTGTCTATTTTCAAAGAAAATGTTTTGCATTAGAGACAAAAGTTTATACATTGAGAATAATATATATTAAAAAAAAAGTTATACTTCAGGAACACTGGGAATACATGGTTAAAAGTCATTTTTTTAAAGAAATAAGTTGTTCAAGAAAAAGTCATTTTTTTTCAAGGGGGTAAAACCATATTTGCATTACTGTGACGACTAGGGCTGAGTATCAATTCAAATTTCTTCAATCGATTAGATTTCAATTCACAAGAGTTCAGTTCAATTAGATTTTGATTTTTGTCCAATTCAATTCACTTAATTTAGTTCGATATTGATTAATTATGGAACATCAATTCTTCTTAAATAACAAGGATGTAACAAAACAAAAAAACTCCACAAACATTACATTCCAAATTAAATTTTGGTTATTAAATTGGTTAAATTATTTATTTATTAATGAAAATAACACGTGTTATAATCACTTAAGTGTTACACAAATATTGACATCACCATGGATGAGATGAAAATGTTTTCATAATTCTAATTCAATAATCGTAAATATCAATTAAGAAGATTCTGAATTGTCTTAAAGTGCAATAAGTCAGGTATTTCATAAATGTAAAAAAATACTTACTTTTAAATTCATGTTAACGATTTCAACAAAAATAGTAAAATACGACAAAATTTGGCCTTTAAAATTCTATTTTCTTGTTAATTTATGGGAAACAGAGATGTTAAAATAATATCTATAAGTTGATTTGTTTATTTAGCACTTAATTGGTGGGCATGCACTTTAGATACTCATCTCTTTGTATACAATACATTCAAAATTAATATGGACATGATTTAATATACATGGTAGATGCTTTGATTTTCGCCTTTTGAAGTGATTCAGACGTTCTCTTAGGCTGAAGGACAGATCGTGTCAATTTATGTCCGTTTCAATTGTTTGGGTGGTCCCATTTCAGCCAGACGCTAATGGAATCCACCATCGGTAGTCACTCCTGAAGTCCTAATTGAATCAGAGTGGAGAGCTGCAATGTGACGGCCCGATGCTCTCTTTCTTTCTTTTTTTGTTTGCAGGCAACTGTCATCCGAGGATCTGGCTCGCGTGCCTGCCAATTCCACCAGTAACATCTTGAACAGGTTACTGATCAGCTACGATCCCAGAATACGGCCCAACTTCAAAGGTAAGTCCGAATGCCTCTTCATCGCCGCCATCTGTCTGTCTGGCTTTTACGAAGGCCGCCGGATTGCCGGTGTCAGGCTAATTTCACAACAACTGCTCGGAGCGTCTTCTTCTGGATTCGTCTTCACTCCGTGCGCACATCCGGGAGAGCTCAAGTGTTCCGACATGTCTCAGATTGGCAAGCTGCTGTGTTCGAGTGAAACTGTATTGAGGTCGTCCGTGTTCAAAATGGTCGATGACAATCAGTCAAACTGGTTGTCGCATTTTTGCTCGTTTAATCATAGGTTGTTTTTTTTGGAGGGGGGGGGGGGGCAATTCTTTCTCCAATTGTCATAGTTTATTGTAATGTGTTATTATTCCCTATACACTAAATGGCTGCCCTCAGGTGGCCAAGGCAGGCACACCATGAGGAGCTGCCCAATGTCCACTGAATCAAAGTAAAAATGTGGCCAACGCAGTTTCATTTCCTGACATTCTACTGAATTGAACCATCACTGGATGTTTTTTACAATATTACAGAGTGCAATTGTTCTTATTAATGTTGTAGTTCCAAAATTCCCCAGAGTAATTTAATAAGTACATTTCTGTTCCTTGACCCCTCTCAATCCATTACTATTGGAAAGCCAACTCACGGGCAAAATTATCCTATGTTGGTGCAATTACATCCCTATTGATTTTGGTATCTGACGTATGATGACTAAAGTAGATGTTCCTCGCCACCGATACATCAGTTGAACTGTTCAAAATAGCACTAAGGAACTTTTCAACCGTAATAAAATATTTTCATAACTCTTCAATGAAACATCGACTTAAAACTAGTTGAATGGTACCATTGTCATGGCTCGAGGGGGTCTGTATCATTTTTATTGGCACTAAGCAACTTTAAGGAGGATTGTAGGAACACTGCCGCACAAAAAAACTACAAATGTGCTGACTGCTTCATGGCATACATCACTTCCTCCTTTCTCCATTCATTACAAAGCCGGAAGTCAATTTGACTGTTAACGCACAATTACTGCTTTCCTGGCAGAAGCTGCAAAACAATGGAAACGTTTAGTCTGAGGAAACAAAAAAGTAAAAGGGAAGCTAACCAGATGAAAGGACAGTCAAGGATTAACATTGGCCCGGATTTCACTTGTTGGCGTGAGCTAAAAAATGACGCTTGTCCTCATGGGAAATGTGGTCTTCCTTCAGGCATAACAATACCACTTTTGTCCATATGGCGCCGCCATAACCAATGTAAATTGAAAGTTCCTTAGTGTTGCTTTAAGCCATCTCAAAACAATTACCAGACTATGTTTGGAGGAAGAAGCCTTTTAATTTAGTAAATCGTATCCGTCAAAAAACTCGGCACAAGTTTGCACACTTTTTGCAGCGTTCGGTACGATAAACATTCAGCCTCCTGCCACGAACGTTTGACTGATGTCCTCAGCAGTCATCTTGGGGTCGATCCACAGATACTTTCCGTCCTCGGGGTCCTTGGCAAGAGTAGTCGGCGGGCCCGCGCTTCCGCCAGCCTAATCGACCGCCTCCGCGAGCGAAACATCTGCTCTCCATTCCAGAGTGACCCCCCAAAGTCATCCATTAGCAGCGTGTCATGATCTCTCCAAAAAGTGTGCATTCCTTTGACCGAAGCTTATAAAAATCCTCCTGCTTTGATCAGGTTGACGCTACTAGAATGTATCTAAAAGCAAAACACATGACCTCACTCATGCCATCTTTTGTTTCAAACGCAGGAATCCCGGTGGAAGACCGAGTGAACATTTTCATCAACAGCTTCGGCTCCATCCAAGAGACGACCATGGTGAGCGTTTACCTTGACAAGCCATATTTCAGTCAGTCGGGCCTGAAAAAGAGTGTGAGGGCAAATTCTCACGCCATTGCTCATTGGATGGCTTAATTTGTGATAAAGGAAGCACACTTTGAATACTAATGAAGGGATGGGACTCAAGGACAGCGCAGGAAACAACCAAGCAAGGTCTTAGTTGACATATGCTGCTCACAAAAAGTTAAGGATATTATTAGACTTTTGGGATGAACCTGAAATGGATTATAACTGTTAAAGGTAAACATAAATTGACCTTGATTTAACCCATTTGTGGATCTCACACCTGTTGTGAATTTTGCTGTTCAGCCCCTTTTTAGAGAACAGCAAGCTGTGCAAAAAGTGCTGAAATGTTGGACATCTGCATTCAAAAGTTAAGAGAAGGTGTTAAGTGCCCCTGTAAAGGTTGTAATGCATTTTAGATACAGCCTGAAATTTCAACTTTTTTTGAGTAATGTGTGATGTATTTAAAAAAACAAAAACATTAATATACAATAACATTGTCCCCCCCAAAAAAGTATGTATATATATATATATATATATATATATATATATATATATATATAAAAAACTAAAAATGCAATGGATAAAATTACTTATTTTTGGTCCCCTAACATTTACAGCTAAAACGTTGGAAATCACAATCAGGAAATAAATTTTTGTTTTGTTTAAAATTTGCCCTTATTAGCACATTCTTTTTTTTTTTCTGGATCTTTTTTTTGGGGGGGGTTGTTGAATGGCAAATAAAAAAAATATCTGCTGATTTTAAAAGAACTGGTATTCGCCAACTTCCGTTTATATGGTCATGGAACAAATTTACCTCATATCGCAAGGCACTACTGTACTTTATAGGCTTTCGTTTCCATGACAACAGGGGGTTGGGACATTTATCCATGGGGATACTGCTGCAACTGTGACAGCGACATTGCAGAAAACACTCATGCAGTAGGCGACGTCTCATTTCTTTTACAGCTCCCTTCAAAAGGGGGAAAATGCAGTTAAAGAAAAAGAGTCCGAAACCCTCAAAATGTGCAATTTGCATCCTCCCCTCGTATCCCTCTGCTGGGCCTGCAAATGTCACGACAAGCCTCTTCCCATCATTCACCCAATGCTGCCGTTAGCACATCTATTTTTCGCTCCGAGGATGACTAATTCGACGCTGTGGCAGTTGTTTTTCTTTTACACTGGCTCAATTTTGCGATTTGCTGGCTGTGTTAAATCCCTCCAGAAGGCAAGCTTGACTCTGAGCCAAAGAAAAGATTGACTTCCACGGCTTGCTCCTTTCTACAAAGGCGAAAGGTGTGTCAGAGCAGCCCCTGAGTGGACCTGAAGAAATGACAGCATGCCTTTGAAATCTAACTAAAGGAGAAACATACTTACAGTATTGGCACGCTGACTGCACGCTTTGAAGCGGTTTTGTGTAACGGCCTTATGTCGAAACAAAGTATTCTTTATTCCCTGTTTTCTCTCTAAAAAAAACAGAAATGACACTACTTACAACAAGCGCACCACAACAAAGTCCTGACAAGCCAATGAACTAAACAGATTAATTTGGGCGATGAGAGACAGCTGGGACGCAAGTGCACCAGAGAAAGTGATTGGCTGAAAGAGCTAAAAATCTCCGCCGGATGACTTGGATGGAGCAGGTGAAATTCATCAGAGTATAAAAAAAACAAAAATCGCTAAACACACATCAAAGAAAAACATGACTCCCTGGTCCAAATTTTTTATGATTGTGCATCCAGCCTGTCAAGTTCATGCCAAAGCAACAGGTGGCGCAATACGCACAATACTCCATCTTGTTGCATCCGCGGGAGGTCGAAACAGCCTTGAGAGGTCCAAGAAGGTCTTGTGTGTTTAGAGCTCCTGTCACTTTCAATCAATTCACCATCATTCCAATGGGCCAAACATGAGTAGAAGAGCAGATTGTCGTCCTAATCTGTGTATGTATGTGCGTGCGTGTGTGTGTGTTCCCCTGGTCGTCGCACTGGCCCCCAGCAGGAAGGACAGAACCCAGTTAGTCCAGCTTGTTAGGGGTTATGGGTGTGCACGTGAAGAGGCCGTCTGGTGAGCAGCTGCAGGGCTTCTATGAAGTCAGCAGCGTGTGTGTGTGTGTGTGTGTGTGTGTGCGTGTGCGTGTGCGTGTGCATGTTTGTGTAGGGTTCCAGAACATCAGATAACCTATGTGTGCTTCCATGAAGAACACATGTAGGCAACTGTTGCCGCGGTGAACACAGTTTGAAACGCACGTGTCCTCCTGTCAGTTATTTATGATAACCGACACTTGACGCAGTTGAAATGAAGACAGTGACTATAAATAATAATAACAAAAAATGCAGACAAATCCACTGCTCTTTGTTTATTGCTCATTGTTATGACAACCGCCATCTTGCACAGTCGAAATAACCAGCAGTTACTTGAACTAATCCGCAGGACTACCGAATCAACATCTTCCTACGGCAGCGCTGGAACGACCCGCGGCTCAAACTGCCGCAGGACTTCAAGTCGGACTCGCTAACGGTGGACCCCAAGATGTTCAAATGCCTGTGGAAGCCCGACCTGTTCTTTGCCAACGAGAAGAGCGCCAACTTCCACGACGTCACGCAGGAGAACATCCTCCTCTTCATCTTCCGCAACGGTGACGTGCTCATCAGTATGAGGTATTTCACTTCAATAGTTAGAATTGCTGATGGATGGGAAATTTCTAGATGTTTCTTTCATAACAGGACGGAGGGATGCAACCATATCCAAACGATACGATATCACAATATGAAGGTCACGATATTGTGGGGAGGTTGCCGATTTAAAAAAAAAAAAAAAAAAAAAAAAAGAGGTCACAATATTGTAAAAAAATTATCTCAAAGAAAAAAAAAACACACAATATTGTGCTTTTGTCCATAACAGCAATGCATATAAACAACCTAAAATCTCTAATAACGCTTAATATTACTCGTTTCACAATCATATTACGTTCCCCTTCATCTGACCATTAGCGTGGGTTTTAAACATAGAAGGACCAAAACATCACTTGTCAAAATTTAATTGCACAAACAAACTAGCCACCAGAGAACTGCAGCAATGGAAAGCAACCTGACTTTTTTTAACAGATATGCTGCCTTTAACTCATTTGCTCCCAAACACGTAAAAATACGTTCTATTTTAAACGTTTTAAGTGTCCCAAGGACGTATTTATAAGTTTTTTTTTTAAAAATGGGTTAAGTGTTCCAAGGACGTACGTTTAAAAAAAAATAACGTTTTTTTCTTTTTATGCTAGAGCATACAAAAGGCTTTGATGCAGCGGTTGAAGCAATGGTAGTTATTACAAAACCAGCCAGCAGGTGGCAACCAGGGCCAAGCAGATTTGTGAATAATGATGAAACTTAGCTATATTCTAATGCTAATTGCTGTAAAACGGAAACAGATAGAAATATACTTTTGTTCCCGATGAAAAAGGAGACACTCTTGGTAGGTTCCATGTTTTATAGCAATAGAATAAAATATTCTGTGGGCCTTACAAAATCAGTCAAAATCCAGTAGAACAGACGGGAGCAAAGGCGGTTGCTTCAGTGAAAATGACTGGGAGTGAATGAGTTAACATTGTGACGATATTGTGGCAGTTTTAATATCGCAATATCACGATATTGCCGTTATTGTTACATTCTTAACAGTACATGGAAAAAGTCTCAAGAACCTGAAATTGCATATTAAATTGGCTTTTTATTTAATTTAATTTTATTTTTAGTTTGAAGCAGCAATTATTGGTGAATTCCAGGGTGCGCACTTTGGCAAACTCCTACCCACATGATTCCAGCACTTTTTTGCCCAAAGTGAGTAGAACACAGCCTTAAACGAGCATTTTGAGGATTTTCCATAATACAAGGGGGCCCATTTTTCACTGCTTGCAGAGTTAATGATAATTTTTTGTATCAGATCTATTTGACGAGTGAGTCGACTTGACTGTGTGATAGTGCACAATTACCCTTGCAAAATCTAAAAGTAAAGCAATAAGGTAGTCGGATAATTTCCCCGAGGCGTCTGCAGACAGGTTGTAATCATGTGCGGCTGTAATTTCATAGTTTGTTGATCTAGAATATGCTGGCTATTAATCTCTCACAAATGAGTCCCCTGCTTAGGCGCAAATGAGACGGCATTAAAAATGTCTTCCTCCAACCCGCAGGTTGTCCGTCACGCTGTCTTGTCCGCTAGACCTGACGTTGTTCCCCATGGACACCCAGAGGTGTAAAATGCAACTGGAAAGCTGTGAGTGTAAAAAAAAACAACATAACCTTCAAAGCCATTCCCATCTACTTCAGGCGAACATTTTGTTTGTCAATCCAGTCGGCTACACAACGGACGACCTGCAATTCATGTGGCAGACGGGGGACCCCGTGCAGATGGACGCCATCGCCCTGCCTCTGTTTGACATCCGACAGGAAGACATAGACTACGGCAACTGCACCAAGTTCTACTCAGGGACAGGTACCACTGTTGTGTTGTCATTGCACTGGATGGGGGTTACCAAGGCAACAAGGCCAGACAAAAAGATTGCCCTGTGCTTGAAACGGGCGGGAGCGCAAGTCTCATTTGAGATTCGCGCTCATGTATTACATCAAACATGCCAAAAATGTACTGTTTAATCGAAAAGACCTGTTAATTTTTCAACGTTAGATGAAACGATCGCCTAAAAAAAGTAAAAACAAAACAAAAAAACAACAACAAAAACAATAGTTTGGAAAGCGTAACTGCAATTGCCGTGTACTCAAAGTTAAATACAATTCAACTGTACTTGGGCGTTTTTTCTTTTACGTACCGCTAGAGGGAGTCCACATACCAAGCTACTCAGAGCCGTATATAGGGAGAGTTTGGCCAACTTCAGCAGGGTAACAAGATGGCGTCCATATGTCATGTGACCAGCATTTGACCAAACACACTATGATTGCTCTGAAGCTACCAACAGTAACACAGTGTTTCCTCGCTACTTTCACGGTTCAGGTATTGTGCATTGACTCGATTGCGGATTTTCATTTGTGTCCAATTTGTGACATTTGTAACCTGAGGTGTACGCCATTTTAATATTAAAAAGAAAAACTTCCATCAACAGGTCAGTTTATTCTAGATCTTGCATGCTAAAAGTTAAATTCGTTAAGTAGTGGGTGGGAGCCATGTGGTGGTGGGTGTTCATAATGGCTTAATAGAGTGTAACCCCCCCCCCACCCCCAATAAAATAAAAATTTATAATTTTGAACAGTCAACCTCTACTTCTTGGAAATTCACTTATTACGAGGAACAAAATCACTAGTGAAAAATAATAATTTAAGGGCGTCGAGGGAGAAATCGGCAGAGCTTGGAATGAAGGAATGTGTTTCAAATAGTAATTATATTATAGTAAAAATATTTTTTTTCCTTAATCATGTAATTACAGTCCCATTGAGCTCAATACTTTTGTTCAGAAAGTCAGAACGCAACCCTTAAACAAAATGTTCTTGTTCCATTTTCTCACTTGTGGTCCGGCAGGCTACTACACTTGCGTGGAGGTCATCTTCACCCTGCGCCGACAGGTGGGCTTCTACATGATGGGCGTCTACGCGCCCACGCTGCTCATCGTAGTGCTCTCCTGGCTGTCCTTCTGGATCAACCCCGACGCCAGCGCCGCCAGAGTGCCGTTGGGTAAGCCGGCTATTTTCCCAGGTTGGAGCTTGTCAAAAATGCAACATTTGTGCTAGGGTTAGGTCAGAGTTAGGTGCGAAAGCCCACTGTGTGCTAAATAGGAAAAACTCTGGTAATGTGTGTTTTGGCAGATCACTGATTTAAAAATATTTTTTTACGACCGCCGTCACGCCATTAATCACTTGGACAGCGTGAAGGACTTTATCTAGCAGGCATGCACACGTACGCCTCTGGATGCCATCGGTCAATACATAACAGATGTGCTTGACAAATGGGATTGAAGTCCTTCACAAAGCAAAGCAGGCCAAGGACTATGTACACATTCAGGGGCAGGTGAATTCTTGAAAAGATAACAACAACAAAAAGAAAGAAAAAAAAAGATAACAACAACTGGAGCGCAACATTATCGAGTTTGATTCACGATAAGGTGGCTTCCAAAAGTGTCAGACTCGAAACTAAATCAAAGGAATGACCATTTAGGTTTTTAACTAATTTGCTCCCAAAAACGTATAAATGCGTTCTATTTTAAATATTACCATGCTCCCAAAGACATTTATACATTTTGTATGTTTTTTTTATGCTAGAGCATACAGAAGGCTTTGATGCAGCCTCTGAACTGAAGAGGGACGTTTGATGAATGGTAGTTATTACAAAAACGGCCAGCAGCAGGTGGCAGCAGAGTATAAGAGCTCAACCTGGGCCATGTTGCATGAAGCTGTTTTCCTCATTGTTTTAAACAGATTTGTGAATAATGATGAAACTTAGCTATCTTCTAATGCTAATTGCTGCAAAACGGAAACAGATACAAACAACTTTTTTCCTGATCTAAGAAGAGACTAGGGGTGCACCGATCGATTGGCCGGCCGATTTATCGGCCCCGATTTCCTTAGTTTTGGAAGATCGGTGAGCAGCCGATCCTTAAAATATGAACCGATCTTTTCCACCGATCTCATCTCTCTTTTCAGAGGTCTGAAAAGTCAGCCACTGTCCTCTTCTGCTGAGATGACTAATGAGCTTTTCATTTTTATTTCAGAGAACTACTTAATTTGCAGTTAAAACAACCCGTTTGTATTATTTCACAGATATTGTTCAATGTTTTCGAATAAAATATGATTGGAACTCTGAAGGTGTATCCTGCTTGTTATGAAATAAATCGAGATCGGCAAAAATCGGGATTGGCAGGTCAGACTTTTTAAAAGATCGGTCATAAAATTGTGTTCGGTGCACCCTAGAAGAGACTCTAATCTTTCTTTTGGTAGGTTTCATGTTTTTATAGCAATAGAACACAATATATCTGTGGGCCTTGCAAAATCAGTCAAAATCAGTAAAACAGCCGGGAGCGAAGGGGGTTGCTTCAGTGAAAATGGATGGGAGTGAATGAGTTAAGCAAAATGTTAGGGTTTTAGTTAATGGTTAGGTTTTCGAATTGGTTTGCTAGCCAAGCTTTTGTTTTCAAACTACAGTTATGGTTTCAAATAGGATATTTGATACCACATTTTTCAGACTGATACCAGTTTGAATATTTACCCTTTGATTACTTTTGAAGTTCAAATTAAGGTTTAAAGCCAGGTCAAGGGTTTCATGTGAGAGTTTTAAGCTTGGTTTACGGTGTATCGTTTTAAGTTAAAAGTTCTGGCCGGGTTTAGAGTTTCAAGCCAGTGTTCAAACTCAGGGTTAAGATTTCAAAGAACAATTTCAAGCCTGAGCTAAGTTTTCAAATTAGGGGTTTAAGCCAGTTGTAAACCAGGCATTGGGTTTCCAAATCTCTCAAAGTAAGGTTTTCATCCAAGGTGCGTATGTAGCCGTGCATGACTTGCATTGTCATCCGTGTCCTCCATCCCGCCTGCAGTCGTCCATCATCACCTCCCTCATGTCATCATCACCACCAGTCCGCATGGACGCATACTCTTCATTCCTCTCTAAATGGGATCACTGCAGGTCACTCAACACTCAGGTGTGTGCCGCCACTCTCATTTGTTGCCGTGTGTGTGTGTGTTGTAATAGTCCAAAGTTGTATTTGGGCACCAAGGGAATATAGTCACCTGCTGTAAGCACACGGAAAAAAAGCTGCAGTGTGATTAAAACATGCTCCTGTAATGAGTGTGTGGGGGGGGGGGGGTTTGGGGGTGCTCATACTCTATGTATTTATTGCATCCCAGCAGAAACATTCTGTGAATAGGAGGGGAGTGACTCTGGTTAATGGGGGTTAAAAATGCCAAGCTGTGCTGCAATTTGGTGGGCTATCCCCTACAAATACGTTAGCAGGTTATTTGAGGCCATCCTAGTAGAGGAACATTCATGAACTCATAGTTTGACACAAGGGTTGGAGTTTCAGGTCAGGGTTTGAAGCCAGCATTTTGATTTCATATTGGGGGTTCAAGTCAATTTGGGGATTTTGAACAAGGGTTGGAATTTCAACTTAGAGTTACAAGACAGAGTTATGGTTTCAAACGTTGGTTCCAAGCCAGCGTAGGGTTTAAAGCCCGTGTTAGGTTCAATCAACGTAGAACATTCAATAAACACCAGACCAGGAAGGAAGACAACAGACTTGGATTATTTTTGCTCGTGAGGGGACGTAAAAGAAATGTGCACAGATTACAATCTCCTCCTCGTTCTAAAGCATATTCCGCCGAATCTCCTCTTTTTATTGGGCAGCCCCTGGTTACATAGCCTATTGCTGCTCTAAAGGGTTTGGGGAATCACATAGCAGCAACATGACAATCATCATGGATATGACTCATAGCGCAGACAATAATGCAAAAGTTTTTCTTCAGCGCGGAAAGTTTCAGTCAAAGTTCAACCGCAAAATGTTCCAGCCGCGATCTTGTCAAGTTTCAGTTCCTGTGTTGCAACTGCAGCTTCTTCTCTCCATAGACGACCCCAACCCACATATTCCAAACATAGGTCACACTGCTGAATAAATGCTTTGCAATTACCAAAAGAGTAAATATGGGACATTAGGATTTGTAATTAGGGTTTCAAGTCAAATTTGCAGTTTGTAATTTGGTTTTCATGCTAGGGTTTTTACGCCAAATCAAAATTTGAAGCCAAGGATACTATTTGTAGCAAGTGTTCCAAACAAGGGTTTGGGTTACCAGCCTGGCGTAGAGTTTGAAGTTAGGGTTTTAGGTCTGGGTTGACATTAAGGACACAACTCAGACTTAGGGTTTTGAATAACTTTAACATTTTTAAATTAAGTTTTCAAACTACAGTTACTATTTTAAATGAGAGTTTCAAACTAGGTTTTAGGTTTCTAGGGCTCCAAACCAGGATTGGGGTTTTAAATGAGGGTTTTGAGTCTAGGCTTGGGTTTCAAATTCATCTTTCAAGTTTGGGTTTGCATTTTTCAAGAGTCCAAAGCAAAATTTGCCATCTCAAGTGTTTTGTTTCTTCGCCTGCAAGGCATCCTGTCGGTGCTGTCGCTGTCTTCCGAGTGCACGGCCCTGGCTACGGAGCTCCCCAAGGTGTCGTACGTGAAGGCCATCGACATCTGGCTGATCGCCTGCCTGCTTTTCGGCTTCGCTTCGTTGGTGGAGTACGCCGTGGTGCAGGTCATGCTCAACAGCCCCAAGCGCATCGAGGCCGAGAAGGCCAAGATGGCATCCAAGGAGAAGGCGGCGGGCAAGGGCGCAGCCAACGCCGCCGCCAGGAACAACACCGTCAACGGCACCGGGGGGACGCCGCTCCATGTCAGCACCTTGCATGTCAGTGTATCCCGCAACCACCCAATCGTTACTCCCGACAACAACATGTCTTGTGTATCGAAACAATCAACATTCATAAGTGACCCGTCCATATTGGTCGTACCGCTATCCAAATGAGTTTCAAATTTGGTTTTCGAGACAGGGTCACTATATCAAATTAGGATTTTGAAGTCGGGTTTTAAGACATGGTCAGGTTCTAAACAATTGTGAGCTTTTCAAGTTAAGGTTTACATTTTGGGTTTCGGGTTTCAAATGTGAGGGTTCTAGCCAGGGTTTGGGCTTCGACCAAGTGTTAGGGTTTCAAATTGGGATTTTAAACCAGGGTTAGGGTTTTAATGTTAGAGTTTCATTGAAGGTTCAGATTAAATTAGGGTTTTTAAGTCAGGATCAGAGTTTCAAATTGTGGATTGATTTAATGGTTTAAGACAATGTTAGGTAAGGTTTCAAAGCTGTTAAGGGTGTCAAATAAACCGTTACAGTTTTAAGAATTTAAATCCACAGTTACGATTTTAAGCAAAACTTGTATGTTGGAATGAGGCTTCGTTACAAGTAGTGTTAATTTTATCCGCCATTTTTTAATTTAGTCCAGTTTCAATCAAGCTTCTTAGTTGTTATCATAGTCAAACTTATCCTGTTTTTATTTAGTATTTTTTTAATTTTGACTATAAATCTAGCATTTTAGTCCAAGAAATTAGTCAGGACAATCATGTTACCCCTGTGTTTTTTGTCAGCCAATAATGTTAAACATTTTGGATCTAAAACTATTTCACATAAAAATTTCTCTCATCTTTTTGATGAAAAATACAACTTGTCACACAATTACAGTATATCAACAAGTGGCTACTATGGCTCCATGCTATGAGCTAGTAAGTGAGCCAGCAAGTTAGCAGTCGGATTAACATTATTGTTGGAACGTAATAGCTGTTGGATTAATGTTACGTTATAACTATAATTTACTTCTTTTTTTAACCGTTCACCGTAAATCCACCTCCTGTCTGTCCCATGCAGATTTGAAAGGGGGGAGTGTCACATGACTGTGGCACAATGACATTAGCAGAGACAGGATTTTACAAAATTAAATAATTTTCGTCTGTTTTTTGTTCACGAACGAACTAAAATGTCCAGAGATTTTAGTCCAGTTTTTATTAAGTGAAGTACATTTTTGTCTCGTCGACAAAAATGCATACAAATTTAATTCCAGTTATTGTTTATTAATGAGGGTTTTAGTCTAGTCTAGTTTTCGTCGGGTGAAAAATGTGTTGACAAAATTATTTTTGTTTAGTTTTCGTTAACAAAATTACCACTAGTTACAAGCGACTCAGATGTAATCTAAATGCAAAACAGTCAAATGTAATCTATCAGAAAACGTGCGCAGTCTCTATGTAACTCAAGTGTGACTATGTGTTTGTCATTCATCCACCCAATTGTGCGCTAATAGAAACGAATGCTCCTCCGGAGTCCACCTTAGTTGTCTTTGAGGAGGATTACACCACTTCCATTGTGCTTTAATGAGCGATGCTTGTCGAGAGCAAATCAACCTAATGAAGCTCAGATGAGTTTAATGGCTTCCTCTGATTACATGCTGTCCACCCGGCGGGCCTTCAGGGAGGTCCACATCTTGATGGTAGAGAAATACCACAAACAAAAATGTCCAGATCCATTCCATTCTGAATTTCACTTGCCACAATGTCAGTCCCACAAACGTGTACATTGATGGAGTTCCCCAAGGGTCTACCCTTTGCCCACTGGAATTGACTTCATCAAGCAATATTTCAACAACTTACTACTGCAGATGTAAAGCCTTTCATAGACTCATAGTATTTTCAGTGATGTGTGATGTGCTTTAACTAAAAATGGACAAAATGTAGTTAGCCCACTGTAGTTCTGATTGGCTAATTTGTTATCAAACGTTGACATGAGTTACTTTATCATTGCAGGTGGCGGAGACGCGCTGCAAGAAGGTGTGCACCTCCAAGTCGGACCTGCGCACCAACGACTTCAGCATCGTGGGCTCGCTCCCGCGGGACTTTGAGCTGTCGAACTTTGACTGCTACGGCAAGCCCATCGACACGGCCGGCGGCGGCGGCAAATCGCAGGCCAAGAACAACAAGAAGCCGCCGCCCCCTAAGCCCGTCATCCCGTCAGCCGCCAAGCGCGTGGACCTGTACGCCCGGGCCCTCTTCCCATTCTCCTTCCTCTTCTTCAACGTCATCTACTGGTCCTGTTACTTGTGATCGCTGACAACGGACAACAAAACCCCTCCCTCACCCCAATTAAAAAGGAAAAAAAATCGGTGCTTTCTCCCCTCAAAAGCGAGTTAATCCCACCCCTACAAAAGTAAAACTATATAATCTATTTAACTTATCTAAATGTTATTTATCATCACTTCTGATGATTTAGTCAACAGCTTTGCCAAATGCACACTTCTATAAAAAGAGCTTATATTAGGGGTGGGCAAAGTATGGGCCTGGGGACACATACGGGGCCGGTGATTTTATGTCAGTCATATTCCAAAAATGAGAAAATTATTTTTTTGCGACCAACAAATTTTAAACACTCCCTGACATGAAAAAAGTTTTGTTTTATTTTTTACATTTTATTTTTGCAAAATTTAATTTTTTCACCACCCCCCCCCCCCACAAACATTTTTCCATGATGTAGAAATTTTGAGAAAATTTTCCCCATTAAAATCGGGAAATTAAAATGCTCCCTTTACTCCCTTTTATTATTTTAAACATTTAATAATCGGTTAATTTATTTTAAAAATGAACACATTTAAATAAACAATTTAAAATGACATTTAATATATTTTATATCGTTGTTTTATTAAATAATTGGTTTATAATGTAAATAAAATAATACACTAATTTTTTTATTTTATTGTCAAAATAAAGAATTTCAAATAAAATATATTATTTGTTTTAATAAGTAATTGGTTGATTTATGTAATGAAATTAGTAAACAATGTTACATGCACATGCAATTCTTAAAGTGTTTGTTAATGGTCAATTAATTTAAAAACATTTACATTTTATTAAGTATAATTAATGAATGAATACAATTTAAAAAAACATTTTTTAAAAATTAACTTTCCCATACATGATTTTTTTTATTTATTTTAAACGTTCTTTTCTTCTGGGGTTGTCTGTTTTAAAAATCAAATCTGGCCCTTGAGGAAAGGTTTGCCCACCCCTGGCTTATATATAAATATTCTCTATATATTTATATATATTATATATTATATGTACATAGCTTCTATTTATCATGATGAGCTTATTTCTTTGATTTTCAACACGCCAAGCGGAACGTTCTGTTGTTACGTTGCATGTTTTTTAAAGCCAGGCAAGGCATGCATGTGTGAACATATAAATATATATAAGTAGGCATTTTAAACGAGACATTTTTCGGGTGGGGGTTTCCCTAATATTTTTGCTCTTAAGTGACTGGCCCCTCCGCCGCCCCTCCACTGTGATGTTTTCCACCTGTGTACGCGGGTTGCAAGCAAAAGCTCAATAAAAAGACGACTTTTCACGTAACGTGATGCACACCGAAAGCCGTCGGGATGCTTATCATTGATGTGACCCCGAAAAAAGGAGAGTACTTTATGTAAGTTTTTCCCACAGCTGAAAATGTGACATGTTTACGGTTTGTTTACATCAAAAATAATGCTAACGAACAAGACAAAGACAAATTTGACATGTTTTCGTTCAGGGTGTATTTTTCCGTCCCAACCTACGGCGGGGCCAACAATGCTGAATATGGCTTTTGTTCCCAAAGACAACTTGTCAACTTCACCAAACAAGAAGCTAATGTTGCAAATCTGTATTTCTTACCCTGCAGCTCTTAGCTTTTGGCTTTGACAAAGACTATGTGGTTGCTTGAAAATAGCAGCTCGCCAAGCCAAGCTTCAAAATCATGGGCTTGGTGTGGGGCGGTATTATGTAAATTTAATGAATTTTTCTGAACTCCATGTCAGTGTTCTTATTGGGTGGGGATGGGAACCTTTGGGTAAAATTATTCATTTGTGGGTCACTTGAAAACAATGGATCTTCACCCAGCCTAGCAATCAAGTCATAGGTCCAGAAACTTAATTTGGGGGCGGAATGATGTAATTGGCCTAAATTGTGATGTTACAATCTGGCTAATTTCAATGCTGGAAATGGGCAGATAACGAAAAACTGGACAAAACTATTTGTTTATAAGATACTAAACTAATAATTGTTATTGATTGATTGGTTGTCAAGGTTTAATTAAACAAGACAGATGCCGATGCTGACCTAGAAGTGGAAGTGTGGCAAAGATTGTAGCTTTGGCGGCCATTTTGTGTTCAGGATCGTGGTCTGGAAAGAGAAAACAAGACGGCTGATTCATAGACATGACTAGAATACGGTATGTCTCATTTTGGTTTTGTCCAAATTATTTATGGATTGTTTCAAAAAATAAATTTTTATGTGATGGAAAAATCTACTAGTTAAAGCCACCAGTCCAAATTTCTCTATAATTATCAGTAAAATTAACAAATGAATTGCTTTAAAAATATACATTTGAATTGGGATCGGGTCAATTTGCTCATGTTCCAAATTCCTGCTTCACAGCGGGCGTGAACCAACAGCGCCTCTGCTGGTCACAGCCAAATCCTGCACTCCATTTTGCCTCTCTTACTTCCAAACGATCCATTAAAATCGATAACAATTTATCTTGTAATCAGTTGCAATACGGATTTTAACAGCACATAACAGACGTCAGTATACCAAGTCAAAAAATACGGCCCCTTTGAGGCCGCCTTGTCACGTTGCTGTACGATGACCTGTCTTAATAGACACTGACATGCTTTGATGCTTCTGCAGTGTGTGTGTGTAGCATTCTAGCGCGCTAACCTATATCACATAGGGCGAGCACTAATCTGACATGACCTCTCACCAGGCCGCCGCCCCGCAGGAGGCCAGGATGCAGTCTGTGGTGGGCAGAGCGTCATCAGCTGAAGTCTCATGCTGCAATCATGGCAGTGCGGTAGGAAAAGCAATGGAGTTGCGTAGAGATCAAATAGGTACATTTTTTTCTTTGTTTTTCACTTTCTTGGGTTTCTGGTTTTTTCACTTTAGTTTCTTTCGGTTTTCTCCTATTTCGGGTGATCGTTCCTACCTTTCTTTCATTCCCTGCTTTCAAGTTTACTTGAGCTCCTTCTGACTTTTGTCATTTTGGCACAATTTCCACTTATGCTGCCTTCACGTGGTATCGAGATTATGTTAAATACCACGTGTCGAGTAGAAAATTGCACATGAACGCCCCTTCATGTCGTATTTTCCACTTGACAACAGGGAATTTATTTTGATAAGCCAAGTTTCCCAGCTGAGAGAACTTTTCAAGTTTCAACATGGCGGAGAGCGCCGGAGGATTCGTGAATGTCAAGAAATATTAACACTTTATAAGGACGTTATCGTCCGCTAGCAGGTTGTTTTAGAATCGACACAATTACGCAGCGTACACAATTCAATGTCCTGTCCTTCACAACTCATTATTCGCCGTAATTGTTCGGTTTTACGAGCAAAGACGACGTCAGCTGCCATGTGTATTTATTGGTACAACAACAAAAGCACATGAACAGAACTCAGTCGTAATTAGGAGTTTCCTAGTAGTAAGGTCCATCTTTCCCAGAGCACGTGAAGGCAGGGTTGGTTATCGTTTTTTTCCTTCATCTTATTTGTTCATTTCTGGCTTGTTTTTCTTTTTCTTTTATTTCATTACTGTCTGCTTCCCCTTTTTATCTTCTTCTCTATTTGTCTTTTTGCGGTAGACTTTTTAAAATTTAATTTGTACTCTTACCTTTTTTCTCCTTTTGTACTTTTTCTTTTCATTGTTTCCCCTTTCAGATTCGTCCCCCCTTTTTTCTCTTACCATTGCCCTTTGACTTCCTGAGCACTCTTGCTGACCCCCGGGACGCGAACTCAAACCCCCATGTGTCAAGGGATGCTTGACATTGCAGCTTGACTGTTATGTATTCATAACACCTCTATGCTTCAAGCTGCAACATTCTTCTTATACTTACTCAGCCATTTCTAGATTTTCCTCCCAAACTTTTTTTTGCGTGCCTTTTTTCCGATCAGACTCCAGGGGAGATTCCTTAATTTCTTCTACTGGACTCATGCATTGAGGGTTTTCTGCTATCCATGGTGCTGAAAGACGCCCTAACATGGTTTGTGTTATGGATGGATTTTAATGGAGAGATTTAAAGATGGATAGAAATGATGATTTAGCATTTTTCTCTACACTGGAGGGAAAGTATCGGGAGAATCGGTGTAGACAGTCACAGGCTTAAAAAAAAAAAAGTTTCCTTCTCAATCACTAAGTCTTTTTGTCTACAATTCAGGCAGGATTTGGCTAATATTTTGTTTTAGCTAGCTAGCTATCGAGTAAGCTAGCTAACTCCCTAAAGAGCAAGATTCTATCTATCTATCTATCTATCTGAGGGAGGGGGGGGGGGGGGGTTTGCAACTACATTATTTTCCCAAATTGATCGGCCCTACTAGAAACTTCCCTGTCTGAACGCATATCATGAAAGCACACGGTGCGTGGCTGTCGTCACTCGAGCAGCCGGCTCTCCTTTCGGCAATCTTCGGCCGCCGCCTCATTAGCATTCGGCTTGAGGAGAAGGGTGGAGGGGAGAGCAGAGAGGGTGGGGGGGGCGGAGTGTGATGCTGAGAGAGGAGCGCCGCACTCGGAGCAGGAATCAGCCGCGCTCGCCGCTCCGTCTCTAAGAGTCCTTTATTCCTCGACTACTGGGGTCACCCCCCTTTTTTTCCCCCCACTGCCAACCTTAGTCGTCGTCTATTGCACGCCCGGCTGCACCCCCCCCCCCCCCACCCAAAAAAAAAAAAAAGAATGCGTGGGATTTAACGCCTTAATTGTCCGTCTCTCTCCTGGAATATTCCTGCCTCCCCTCCCTGAGTGTGTGTACGGTAGATGCGGACCGCCGCGGCCATGCAGCAGATTGTGCATTTCTCCGTGTCCTTTCTCCTCGTCTTGTGGGGGTGCGCGCACGGAGGCTCGCCCAGCGTCCAAATCGGTGAGTGTGCCCAAATAATATGAAAAAACAACAACAAACGTGCGGCAAAAAAATGAAGCGCATTGCGTTTTAGGAAGACTGACTGGTGCGTGTCTTTCCACCCATACAGGGGGGCTATTTCCGAGGGGCGCGGACCAAGAGTACAGCGCCTTCCGGATAGGCATGGTCCAGTTCGGTACGGCCGAGTTCCGCCTGACGCCTCACATCGACAACCTGGAGGTGGCCAACAGCTTCGCCGTCACCAATTGCTGTGAGTGCTTTGAGGGGAAAAAATTGCATTGCGCCTTATGGTATGGATGTGTGGATGGATGGATGCAAGGCGAGAAGGGAGATGAGGTGAGGGGGGGAGGTAAAGTTGGTTTCCAAGGCAACGGCCGCATCCATCTTTTCATTCCTTCACATTCACAACGCCATGCATAGCTCGCAGTCTTCGTCGTCATCTTCTTCATCATCCTCATCTAGTTTAGTTGAGTGAGCGCATCCTCGGGTGCCAGTCGAGTAGAGAGCAGGATTGTCGTCCCTTTATTTTTGGGAGGGAAACAGTGGATGGAATTTGCCCAAAGCCGACATTTTTCAGCCTTTTTAAAATGTACATATTTTTGTCATTTTTTAAAAAGTGTTTTATTATTTATTAGTTTTTTAATGTTTTCAATTTAGTTATCATTTCATTTATTGAGTTTTATTTGTTAATTTATTTTGAATTATTTAAGCAGTATTTTTCTTCCATCCATCCATTTAAATTTTTTAAATGTATTATTATAAATAAAAATAATAATAATATATATATATATATATATATATATATATATATATATATATATATATATATATATATATATATATATATATATTCTTAGTTTATTTCATTGTATTTTTATCTTGATTTTACATACATTGTTTTAATTGTTAGATTTATAAAGTTGATTATTTAAATTGTTTTTAATTTATCGTTAATTCATTTTTGCAGTCAAAGATACAATTATTTGTATTTTTATTTTGTTTGGTTGTTGTTGTTGTTTTTTTAGCTAAACATACTCTTTTTTTAATTCCATTATGTCATTTAATTTTTTTATTTATGTAATTAATTAAGTATGATATTTTAGTAATTTTTTGTTAGTCTTAGGTCTGAATTTTTATTGCTAAATTCCATTTTTAATTAATCAATTAAGTCATCAATTAATCTTGTTCCATATTTAACATTTTATTTTCTCTCACTTTATTTCTCATTGTTATAATTTGTTTTAGTCTGGTTTTAGGAAAAAAACAACTTTATTTAGTTTCTATAGCTATGATATATTTTATTATATATTTTTTAATGTATATATTTATTCAATTACACTTTTAAATGTTTCAATAAAAAATAATGATCATCAAAATAAACTAATAGCAGATTATTTTTTCATGATCATTTTTTTTTATTTTACAGTCAGATTTCACATGCATGCGTTTGGATTGTTTTTACGTAACGTTTTCCCCCACATAGTTCATGTTGAGGCGCTTGGTTGCTATGCGACTGCCCCCTTCAACATAAATCAGAAGCTTGTGATTGGTGCTCGCCGGCGTCCAATCCATTTCATTTGCATACAAAAAATGCTCCGTCTCCTGCATGCGCGCTCACGCTGGGCAGCCTGATGCAAGTGGGCGACCATCATCAAAGTGCTCAGCATACAAACACTGCAGTATAACTAGATGTGCTCTCAGTGCCATCATGGGTCGACGATAAGAATTAAAGCACAATTGTTTTGCTTAACTGCTTAAGACAGAGCTCCCAGTATGGTGTGTAGCACAACTTCTGTGTTTATTGAATTCCTGAAAATACAAAATGTTGTTGAAAAATTTAGAAAAAAAATACATAAACAGTAAGAATTAAAGTACAACTACTTTTCTTGAGCATATGCGGTGCTGTGGAATTTGTGTTATTTAGTTGACAGGATGACAAAATGTTGAACATTACACAGATCACCACAAACGATAAGAATGAAAGGAAACATATTTTCATTTCCTTAGTTTATCTAATAAAATCAAATATTGAAAGTTGTAGAGCAAAAGTCAACAAAATCAAACCATTTAATAAGAATTAAAGCCAGCTAGTTGCATTAGGCAGCATGGCACAACTTGAACATATTAGAGACCGCTGTGCAATGTCAGCATTTATTCAGTTGACATGATGTTTGCAAAATTAAAACCAAATCAAACAATAACAATTAAAGCTTAATTGATTTGCTTGAGCGTCGTCAAGACTGCTGTGCATTTTTTGTTAATTTAGTTTACATGATAAACTCAAACAATCAAATCAACCACATCTAAATGAACAGTAAGAATTAAAGCACAATGTTTTTTTTCTCCTGAGCATATTAGCAGCTGCTAAGCAAATTTTGTGTTTATTCAGTTTACTTAACATGTTGAAAAATGTTTAACAAAGTTAAACAGATTTAAGTCAACAATAAAAATTAAAGCAGACTTTCTGTTATTTATTTTTTTGCTTGAGCATATTAGCCACTGAAAGCGATTTTGGGTTAATTTAGTTTGCTAAACGTAGAAAAAATGTGGAACAAAATCAACCAGATTAAAGCGAACAACAACTTCACATAACATTGTAAAATGCAAAACAAAATTAAAGCAAACAATAAGAATTAAAGCACAACCACTTTGCTAAAGAGTTGCTGTTCGCACAAAGTGAAAAAAAATCTGGCACATGTACTCTTTAAAATTATTTGGGTTCTTCTTGCTAATCTACTTGTAACTCATCATGGTTTTGTTAGCAATGTGAGTATAACCTTAACGCTAAAGGTTTCATTAGCATGCATGCAAGTCATTAGCTTTGATGTGGTTTTCTGGTTTACATACTTACACCGTGTTCCTGTTAAACTTAGTGTGTGTGTGTGCGTATGGGTGTGTGTCGTAAATGTAAGCGCACGTCTTCAGGCCGTGTCCTTTGAAAGGGCAACATGACTCAGGATAGCTAGCAAGCGAGTGGACGCATTCATCGGGGGCTTGCTGTTGTCTCCTCACCTGATGCCGTATCTCCACATTTATTAGACGGACTCCTAAAAGAGTCCATTGGGCATCATGAAGCACTTTAATGCAAACTCTTTCATTTTCAGAAGGCTCTAGACATTTTGCCATTTTAAAGGCGTTTATACTGACAAAAAAATGATGTCCCCACTGAGACGGACATTTTGTGCTTGATTGCGGTTTAATCGCGGGGCTATAAAACGGGATTGAAAACGGCAACAGTATTTTGGAACTGATAATTGCAAAAATTTCAGAACCAATGCAAGAAACTGAGAAAGATAATAGATTGTCCAGAATATTATTTTTTTTTAGTTAAATTGGTTGCTGTGTTTTAGTGACGAAAAATAGCTTAACACTCTGAAAAGAGACGCACGTTTGTCCTTTAATTCTTTATTCTGCCAAGCAATGTAAAAATGTCAATATTTCGGAACCGATTTATTTTGAGACGGAGAAAAATAATAGCTTATCTGTCCCCAAACAAGACAGACATTTTGTTTTTGGGTTGATTTTGAATCTGTTGAGTGATAGTGATGATCCGCATGACGACGGTGAAAAACAAAAGCACGTTTATTCCAAACGTCGGTTATTTTGTGCCTTGACCGATGTAGAATCCGTTAATCGATTGCACTTAAGCGTAATAAAAACGGGAACATTTCAGAATAATCGTCTTTTCGCGAATCTCAATAAAATGTAACATGCCTTCATTGCTCATTCCGTTCCAAAATTGCGAGAATAAAAGACACAACTTTAAATTGATTAACACTTGCACAAGATGATTTGCTTATTGATTTTTGTCACTCATTTCTGGAGACGTTTTGCGAAACGGCCCAATTATCGGATGAGCGTTCACTCGCTGTCTGCCTTAACGTGGAAGGCTAACTGAGCGCAAGGCTTATTATATTTTTTAAAGGGATGGGCAAATATTAATAAATGTTCTGAACTCCTGTTAAAGTACGATTTATCACACGTTAATTTAGTGTTTACAGCCAATCACTTAAGGTCTTTTTCATTGACTCTTTTATCTTCCCTTGCCCGTCCTTCTCTGCCTGAGCTGTCAATCAAACCCAAACCCTGAACCCTCCCTCCGAGGCCACCGACATAACTCTAAAATATGCGCGCGTAAATCATGAAGTCAGCCCTTTCGGACGAGGTCAAATGGCGAGTGGCGCCAACAGTGGATGTCACACAAGTCCAGCGGATGAGAAATAAGAAACAACCGCAAGGACAGAGTAGGGGAAGCCATAAAAAGTCGAGTCGAGTCCTTTCGGGAACGATACGCAAACGATTGTCCCGCCTTTTGGCGGCGACAGATGTTTCAAGAGCACCCCTGCTGCTATCAAAACAACGGGAGATGCGCTAGTAAGAAGGCTGCAGAAATGAGACGTTTTCTAATTTCCTTATTAAGTTCTGTGTGAAAATGAACAAAATACGCATCGATTTGTATCCAGTATTGTTGTTTCAAAACTAATAATGTCATAGGAAATGGTTTTAGGTTACATTTGTAGCTGCCGTGCAATCTAAAAAATCTTTAACATTTGTTGCTATTTTGCTTTATGTTAGCGTACATTTTTAGCATGCTAACTGTTAAGCATTTCATCCATTCTTCTTTTAAAAAAATTATAAATTGTTCTTAAAAAATAGCGCCTCAAATGGTAGTATTAGTGGAAAATGTAAAAATCCTTATCAATTTGCTGCCATGTTTTTTTTCAGTACCTTTTTTTGCTTACATGTTAAGAATGCCAACTGCTAGCATATTAGCATGTCATCCCTTGTTAATTCAAAAGTAGTTCCGGACAACAACGGCAAAAATATCAAAATCCTTATCAATATGTCATAGTGCTTTGTGCTCAATGTCTCTTTCTTTGTTCACATACATTTTGGGAATTCCAACTGCTAGCATGTTAGCCATTCGTTCATTCTTTTGAAAATAGGACCTGACTTTGTGCTAAAAGGGTTCCGCAGCATCCGGTGCAGTACGACCAGGTTCCGAAATAGCTTCGTCTTCCAGGCCATCAGAATGATCAATTGCAAATAAGGACATTACCATTTTTAACTGCCTCTAAATTGCTGTTTTATTTTGTACATTGTGCTCTACATAATTTAATTACTCCTCCATAGTATATTGACTACATGTGCATTTAAAACTTTATTTATAAAATGTTCACATTTCTATCCTAAGCTAAGACAAATGAATGCAGAATGACGGTGTAAAATCCTGATCAACCTGCCAGTGTTTTTTTTTTGTTTTTTTTGTACACACGTAGCCTTTTTGAGACATTAACATGCCAAATCTGAAATTCAAACGACGACAACACATTGAAAGTTGTTGAATGTTGTCATAATGTAGGGCGACTGTAAACTACCCTTTTTTTTTGTAGAACCACAAATATGATACATGTTTTATAGCAACAACTAAAAAAATAATAATAATCCGTCTAACAACCCTGAATAATCTTCCGTATTGGTATCTTAATGCCATCGGATGCCTTCTACTTTTGACCTGCTCCACTTTCCAGCCGACGTGTGTTTTATTTTCACAGTTATTTATGTCATGCATTACATGGAATGACGTGTCACAGTGAGTTGAAGGCCATGGACAAATGGAGCGTATAAAAGCTCGGGCTCAGGGGTCATACGGAGATGAGACGGAGGTGTAGGCTACTGTATGTGTCACTTGGCAGGACAATGTAAGAGTTTTTTTTTTTTTTTTTTAATCGCTGGTGGATGCGGCATTTTATCACCAAGAGTTATGACGTTGCCAAAATATAATACCCCCAACTCCAAGCACAAGCTAACGCTAGTGATCTTGTTAGCTAATGCTAATGTCTGATAGCGATTTGGCCTGATCATGTCTTCTTTGTGTCGGTGGTTATTATGCTAATTAGCTACTTTTTTTTGCTACACTGACTCACCACTCTACCCTTTTTAATTTAAATGATTGGCACAAAAAAAAAAAAGAAGAAGCTCTTCACAGTGTTAGTAATGAATATCTAAATGAGGCACTATCAGGCTATTGGACCAAGTGCCGTATCCAAAAAGAGCAGTAACGGTTAAGCAAGGGAGAAGCAGCGGAGTCAGTCCACTGGGGGTTGCCACGGCAACCGCCTCCTTCACATGCGCGGCGGCGCTTGTCCGTTTGTTGCGAGATCATTAGGACACACCAAGTCCGCTTTGGTATTTCCGCTAAAGGTCACAGAGCGTACGTTGTGTGTTTTTATGACAGGAAGTAGCCGCGATTCACGTATCCCGATCGATAGTTGTTTACAGTTCAGGCAGGTGCATTGTTGTGCACGCACACAAACACAACGCTCGATTCAAGACGTTTTTTTGTTTCGTCGTGCCTGTAAATACATCTGAGCAATTATCCACAAAAAAAAGCTTCATATTATCAATATCTACTTTAAATTCATTAAACATTCCGCAGTTTACAACAAGCAACAATAAAAGCTAGCCAGTTAGCGGTTGCTGCCAGTTTCTTTTGTAACAGAGTCACCATTTTCCAAAGGGCAAAAAAAATTAAAAAATTTTAGACTGATTAAAAGTCGGCCCGATTATCGGCGCTGATATTTGGCATTTTCACAAATACCGGCATCGGCCTTTTTACGAATGTTTTTACTTTCGAACACATTCAGACCATTTTTCACTGTCTGCGATGATCTTTTGAAATCTTTTACAAACCCTGACAAAAAAAACTAATTAGCTACATTTCCATGCATTTGTCGCTCAATGAGATACAGGGAACTTTATTTATTTATTTTTTAATTTTATTTCCACTTTATAAAAAAAATACGCTGACACTGGGAACTCCCTACACTTACTATGTTAAAAAAAAAAAAAAATATATATATATATATATATGGAATTATTTAACAAGACCAAAAAAACAAACATAATATTACGTCAATTATGTTGTGATATTATTAGAAGTATTCACAATTTTACATGAAAAACTCCTAATTTTTTTTTAATAGTTTTGTAATATTTCAATAAAATAAGACTTTTTTTTGCGAGAAAAGCCATTACGACCATTTTTTTCCAGTGCGTTTTACAGTAGTAAACATCCGACTGCTTGTGAAGGACTGTTGCCATGGTGTTACAACAACCCCGACCCCCCCCCCCCCCACCCGCTTCCTACTTCCAAATCTAAACGAGGCCACCATCAAAAGAAAGCGGCGTAACACTAGGGGGCGCTAGGCCGCGCTGCGCTTGAAGTCGCTTACGAAGGCTTCGTCGCAGGCCATCAGAACGCCTCCAGGAAACAGGTCAGTGCACAAAAGGAGAGCGATGGCGAGAAAGAGGCGGAGGAAGAGGAGAAAGGGGAGGGGGGGGGGGGGGGTGGCTGGCGATAGAAGTTGACAAGAACTGAGCTGCAGTGTTCTCGTTGAGAGCAGCTGCCGGAAGGACGGCTCAAAGGAGGAGGGGAAAAAAAATCAAGCCAGTGTGGCCGCCAGTCACATCTCCCACAAGTCCTTCTTCTTTTAATATAGCTGACAGTCGCCACGGCAACATCCCAGAAATGCACCGCTTCATAGGATAGGTCATAATAAAGCATTGAAAGAGTGTAACAAAAAAAGTCAACAATCACAAAATTGTCATAATTATGGAAATATGTCTCTTTTTTTCTTTCCATTTTTCGATTTCCTGCAGAAAAAGAAACCCAATACATTTTACGCAAAATAAATTAAATTTATGTGTAATATTACAAGGAAAAAAAAGTCGCCTACATGAATAATATATCACACGGAATAAAAAAAAACTTGTTTTATGTAAAAGAGAACAAGTACGAATGAAATCTCTAATGCGTGTAATATGAGGGTGGGGGGGAGGGGATATCATTTTACAAGACACGAAAACATGAAAATTGTTAGATTAATGGGACAAAACAGTAATAGCTACGAGAGAATAATTGCACAAAAATGTTGTAGAGAAAAATCACTATTTACATGAATAAACATTTTGGGGGGATTTAACGATATTTATATGCTAAAGTTAATTTTATGTTAATATTCTCATAAAATTCTTAAGAAAAAAACATTTTCTTTTTTAAAGTAAGTATTTTCTTAATCTTATGAGATTCACGAGAAAGACTTCAATATAGTTGAATAACGTCAAAATTAGTTATTGTGTGTGTGTGAATGAAAAAGTTACGATTTTACTTGAAAAGACAAAAGTGATTATTTTACTTGAATAATTGCAATATTACAATTTATTGCTATTTTTTTATGAGAAAAATGAATTTTATGTAGCTAACGTAGTGTTATGAGACATGTCATCATTTGACATGATTACTGTATTAATATGAGATATCACTTTTTTATGACAATAATATTACAATAATTGATATATAATTCCTTGACTTATTAAATATTATTCACACAAAAAATATATCGGCACATCTGTTTTGATAACATTGCAATCTCTTTTTCTTTTTTTTCTTTTTTTTTTTGTTAAGCGCAACTTTGTTGTCATAATTTCATTGAGCTGTTGTGACTTCGAGCCCTGTGGCTTTTTTTTTTTGTTGCTAGCGCTCATCGACTGGCTCGTCAGCCTCTCCGGATCTTTAACCGCAAATGAAACCTAAACGTTCCTTTGGGACTTGTTTGGATGCCGCAGATGAGGTCGAAATTGAAAAAAAAGAAGAAAAAAAAAGATTGCGGCCACTGTATCAGGTGACACAACGGTCCATGTGTTAGCTGGTCCTAGATCAGTTCCACATTTAAATAGAAAAATCCCTGGGCATTCATTGTTTCCGTGGCGACGCGGTGCTTGAGTGGGACGAGTCAAATCTGTTCACACTGCTGATGACTGCCGTGTCACCGACATGCGTGTGTGTGTGCGTGCGTGTGTGCTGATTCATCATTTTAGCACTGCTCAGGGTCAGTTTGTCTTCCATTATCAATCCATCCACACAAGCTAAATGAGGTTGATTCATGTAAGTGTCCTTTGGTAGAAAATGTGTGTGGGATGGTGTCACCATGGCAACAAGATGTGCTCTAATCCATACAGAGGAGGCTTTTGCAGCAGGGGGCACTTTTGAGTGTCAATTTGCTACTAATGGTATCTGAGAATCCAAAGATTGCAAAGACTCCTGTGTTTTTATTTTTTGGTACAAAAAAATTTGTCAGAACAAAATACTGTGAAATTTTGACTAGCATTTCCTACAAAATTTCTCTTGGAACTGATTTGTGAATTTCTAACAAAATTATTGTGAGAGCGTTGAGATTTAAACTTCTTTGTGTGTGTAAATTTGAGTATAAATTTATAAAAAAAAATTGTCAGAACACAATACTGTGCAAAATTTGACTAACATTTTCTACAAAATTTCTCTTGGAACTGATTTTTTTTTTGGTACAATTTCTAACAAAATTATTGTGAGTGTGTCAAGATTTAAACTTTTTTGTGTGTGCATTTTAATATAAATAGATTTTAAAAAATTGTTAGAATAACAATACTGTGCAAAATTTGACTAACATTTTCTACAAAATTTCTCTTGGAACTGAAATGTGATTTTATTTTATTTTTTTGTACAATTTCCCACTAACTTCTTGCGAGAACACCAATATTTTTTGTGGGTAGAATCTCCTGTTAAATTATTTGCACATTATCTTGTAGAGTTTTCTACAACATTCTTGTGAGACCGCAAAGATTTTCAGTTTTTTTAGTATAACGGCCAACTGAATTCTTGTAAAAATGCAACAAAATGTTGGATGCTTTTCCTACTCAAATGTTCAAAATATTTTTTGTGCATTTTTTGGGGATTATGCTACATTTTGTATATTCACACAAAATACTATTGAGATCACAAAAATTGCACTATTGTCTTGTAAAATAGCAGATAACAAATTTCCTACAGAAGCTTTTGCAATTTCTTTGCACAGTCCCGTCCTATATTCTTGCGTGCCGTGTCGGGGAGAGGTGAAGGTGACTGTTTCATGATCATTTATGCAAATGCGATCTTTGATCAGCATAAACAGCAGCGTAAAAGGAGACGACGAGGCCCTCTGGGTGTCACGCCGGCAAAAAGCGGGACAGCTAATTGGAACGTCTAAATTTGTTTCACGCCGTTCACCTTCTTTCAAGGTGACAAGGCGCCAGAGCGTCTGTCCGTCCGTCCGTCCGTCCGTCCAAAACATATAGCGCCGTACGCCAATATGTAGTTCTCGACTTTCAAGTGAGGTGAGCTAAACAGTAAAACAGTTGCATGTGACAAAGACCTAATGTCGTGGTGTCCAATCTACGGCCCAGGGGCCATTTGCGGCCATTAGCGGCCCCTCAATTTATCGAGCTTTTCTAGTTAAGCTAATAAACTATTTACGGCTAAAATAGTAACATTTCTCTTAACTCATTTGCTGCCATTGACGGCTATAAACGTCAAAAATTCATTTGAACTATTTTTATTAGTTTTTCCCCCCCGCACTTGTTAACAAGAGTATGAAAACCTAGATTTTTTTAATTATAAATTACGAACAGATATAAAATTTGTGATTAATCGTGAGTTAACGAGTGAAGTCATGCGATTAATTACGATTAACAATTTGAATCGCCTTTTTTTTTTTTTAATTCATTCACTGCCATTGACGGCTATAAACGTCAAACATTTATTTGAACTATTTCTATTAGTTAAAAAAAAAATCTACTTTTGTTAACAAGATTATGAAAACCTAGAATGTGTTTATTGTACATTTAGAACAGATATCAAATTTGTTATTAATCGTGAAGTCACCTGTCACCCCTAAATTTGAATAATCTTTTTTTCCATCAATTTATGGCAGTGAATGAGTTAATAATGCTTCATGAATAAAGATATATCGGTTTCAGCTTGATTTGTTGAACAAATCAAATTAATTACTAACTAAGAGTCTCCCAAAAAATTGTCATCTTATTACTGTACAGATTTTTTCCTGTTTTGGTTCTGAATAAACTGAAAAATCAGAATGAAAAAATCTGCCGAATGGTAAAATTCTGATTTGGTGCTTGTTTTCAGGACCTATTTTTAGTAGAATTTTCTACTAAATTCTTGTGGCAACATTGCACTTTACACTCCTACCTCTTCCAAAGTGCTTTTTTTTAATAATTTTTTTTTTAATCATGTATATTACATCAATTATATAGACCGCTTCCAGATGAAAATTCTCAGTGAAGTGAGCGGAACAGTAAAACATTTTGTACGTGAACTTGAGAAATAATAGTCATTAAGTTGTTGCGAGTGTGAGGAGGGATTTGTGAGCAGGATTCATTGAGAGGCAGTCACATGTGACAAAGGCCTAATGGCTTTTCCCACAATCCTTCACTCTTACTGCCAGCTAACGATTAAGCCGCCCCAACTTCTTTATTGTGCCAGATTGACTTGTTTCGCCTCTCAAAAAATACATCTTGGGAACTTTTTAGGCTGCAAGACAATACAAATATTTAGTAGGGTCTTACTAAAACATTCTCATTTTTTTGTACCATCTTATGTTATTCTTGTGAGTACACAAAGATTGTGATATTCTTTAGTAAAATACATTTTTGTGCCATTTCCGACCAAAATTATTGTGTAAGAGCACAAAGCCCATGTAAAATTTTCTGTAATTTACTATTAAATTCTTATGAATTTTATATTATTATTATTCTCCTTCTTTTCTTTCTTCTTACTACATAACAAAAAAAATTACAAGGCAACAGTAAAATTAATCTTTGCATGTAGGAAACCAACATAGGGAGATTGCCAGAAGGAACATCAAATCAAATCAATACAAATGTGATTTAACATCACAAAAGTGAAAGGATCGATCAATAATAAAATTACAAAAACATCAATAGTAAGGAATTACAAATTACAGAAGTATGCAAACAAAAAAATTTTTTTTGTAAAGACAAAAAATGAGGATGCATTTTTGTACAAATTCCATACAAAATTCTTGAGAATTTTTTTAAAAATTTGGACGAAAATAACAACTACGTTTTCGTACAATTCTCTACTCCATTTGTACTAGAGCAAAAAGTTTTTTTGGTTCATTTTCTTCATAGATTGTTGTGTGAATGTTTTGTACAATTTTCGACTACTACTTTTTTGCTACAATTCTTACTTCAAACTTTTTCATACAAAATATTAAAATGACAATAAAAAAAATTCTAATCGTTAATATTTGTAAGACTACAAAAATCATCGTCATTCTAACTGCTAAATTCATGTCAAAGATTGCGCAATCGTTTTTGGGGAAAAAGCAAAAGCTCGCGAGAATGGTTGGAACATGCTTTACATTTCATAGCTCTCATATTCACTTTTCGGCACTCGCTTTTCGGGAGGCTGCCCTCTCGGGTTGCCTCCGATCTCCTCTCACTCGACTCCAGCTGCCCCTTGTCGGCAAGTCATTCCCGTGATATTGCACTAGAAGAAATGCCTCATTACATTAACTACACCACAGCGCGGTCAATAAAGCTGATGAAGCTACATGCGATCGATACGAGCCGCACGAGCGACACGCTAATCCGCTGACCCCGGGCTAACGCTTGAGAAACGGCCGGCGAGCTCAGGACGGCGGAAAAAACGGTTTTCCGTGTGTTTCCTGCAACAAAAGCGGCAGCGCTGCATAATGAATGTTCGATGTCGGAAAAGAGCCACTTTGCCGTACGCGCCGGGGCACGGCTCGTAAATTATACAGCGGGGAGAGGGGGGTTTGGGGGGGGGGGGTTGATTTTTGCAAAGTCAACAGAATGGAGGATGTCGCGCAAATCACGGGTATGAAAATGTAGCTTACATGCGGCATCGTTGCTCTTCAAGAAGGGTTACAAAGAGCTTGCTAATATGCCAATAGCTTGAGGACTTAGTAGACATAAATGGACAATATTTCATATATTTCCTACTAAATTCTTGATTGTACAACGGTTTTGCAATTATTTTGTAGAATTTCTTCCCAAATTTTTGTGAAAATAAAATACAGTACAGTTTTACACTAACTTCTTTCACAAATATGTTTTTTTTTGGTGTGTAGATTTCCCTTAGAAGTTTTTGGCTGTATACCGTAAATATTGTGCCATTTCTTATGAAAATTTCTACAAAATTTTTACAGACATTTTTATACAAAGCTGACACACTTATAGATGTTGTATTTACCTAAAAGTAGGGCCTGATCAATATTGATTTTTTTAGGCTGATGCCAATTCCGAAATTGCGCTGAATGAAATTCCAATAACCGATTAACTCATTCAAACCCAAAAACTTATAAATACGTTTTTTATATTAGTCCTGCACTCCCAAAAACACATTTATATGTTTTATGTTTTTTTTTATGCTAAAGCACACAGAATGCTTTGATGCAACTTCTGACATGAAGAGGTCTATTAAAGCACTGGTAGTTATTAAAAAAACGGCCAGCAGTTGGCAGCAGAGTATAAGAGATCAGCCATGGCCATGTTGCAACAAGCTCTTATTGCCAGTGTTTTCAACAAGTTTGTGAATAATGATGAAACTTAGCTATATTCTAATGCTAATTGTTCCAAAACGGAAACAGGTACGAATATACTTAAATTCCCTGATGAAAGAAGAGACTCTAATCTTTATTTTGGTAGATTCCATGTTTTTATAGCAATAGAACAAAATATCCTTGCAAAATCAGTCAAAATCCAGTAAAAGGGGGTTGCTTCAGTAAAAATGGCTGTGAGTGAATGAGTTAATTGGCTGATTGATAATAATAAAAAAAAAAAAATTGTTAAATCAAGCAACTTATTTTTTGGTCCTGTAAAGAATACCAGCACAATGATATGAAATACAAGGCAGAGCATTTGACATATAAATATAGATATACTGATTTTTAAATGGAAGATTTATTATTTATTTATTTCATCTTTTTTTTTTGCAATTATTATTATTTTTGCCTAAATCATCTCCTCATGATCCAATTGTTTTGTGTTTCCTGAAAAATCTGGCAAAAAAATATTTCTGCAATTATTTTAAGAAGGCGGCGATTTGCTCTCACCCCAAAATGGGACAAACTACTTCTGTCGCCGTTTCCTAAGAAGCAGACGAGCAAGCCAACATTCCGAGATTCAGCAGGCTTGGTGGCTTTTAGTGACTTTCTCCCGCATATGTCCTCTTTAGTACACGCGGTCCCCCGGGTGCAGCTAAAAGACGCAAATCAATTAATCAGACGGCGAACACGCCGGATCCCCGAGGCGCGCCGACGGATGTAAAACAACAAACCTTAACGCTTGTTTTTGTCTCCCTGCGTTGCAGTCTGCTCGCAGTTCTCCAGAGGCGTCTACGCCATTTTCGGATTCTACGACAAGAAGTCGGTCAACACCATCACGTCCTTCTGCGGCACGCTGCACGTGTCCTTCATCACGCCCAGTTTCCCGCTGGATGGCAACCAGCAGTTCATCATCCAGATGAGGCCTGACATCAAGGGGCCGCTGCTCAGCCTCATCGAGTACTACAAGTGGGACAAGTTCGCCTACCTGTACGACAGCGATCGAGGTCAGGACGCGCGCCGTTCACGCCACATTTCTTTCGTCAGCTGTGTTGGGATTTGAGTGGACACGATTTTGGTTTTGGTTGTCCCTCACTATTTGATATTTACACATATGAAGGCAGGACATTATAAAAAAATTTAGATGCAGACTGTTGGAAAATTTGTTAAAATTCTCAATCTTGAAATGTGAGGTGAATTATGCTAATTAATCTTCCATGAACATAATCATAACATTCTGTTTTTGACAAAAAGGCATAAATGCAAATATTAAACACAACAAATATATTATATACCATATAAATAATGTATACAACAAACATATATTTATTAGTAATGTAATGTGTAATATATTGTCGCTGCTATGTGAAAAACACTTGTGTCCATTTAAAAAAAAAAAAAAAATTTTTTGTTACTTTTTTACGTTTTTGGGATGTCTGCAATCAATTTTATCCCCAAAACATACCAAAAAAATTTTTAAAGACACAAAAATGGACACAAGTGTTTTTCACATAGCAGTGGCGATATACAATATATTGTACAGTATAAATATTTGAATAATGAAAACAATAAAAATACAAGTACAGTACAAAATAGGAATTGTCAATATTAATTTACATGTACATTTGAATATGTAAATAATAGAATAAATATGAATCATCTTTCTTTTACAGAAACGTGCTATTCGTGTCGTTTTCGGTTGTGGATACAGAGACAACACTAATCCAATATTCGTAGAACTAAAAAGTTTAAAATTCAATGAATTGATGGAGTTTAACCGCCTTAAAATAATGTATAAGGCCCATCATGAATTTTTACCAATTAACATGCAAATCAAATTTAAAAAATAAAAAATAAATAAAAAAGGGGAAAGAGTACAAATTAAGAGGAACAGATATTTTTTCCAAACCTAAATACAGAACACAACAAAAAGAATGATGTATTTCAACTCAAGGTGTCAGTTTGTGGAACAATCTGGATTATAAAACCAAATCATCTCAGTCTATTTGTATTCTTAAAAAAAATTATAAAAGCATACTTGCAGAACATGCCATTGAATTATCAAAATCACAAGTTTGACTTCTTTCTGTCCAACTTCATTAATTTTTTTCTTTTAAAGAATGAAATAAAAATTTGGAATATCCAAGGATGACTACCCATAAAAATGGAATATTTTCATGACTTTTATTTTTAAATTGCAGCGGACTCCCAATTACTTACGGTTCGGCACTCTCAGATTTGCATATTCATGAATTTAAAACAACAACAACTTTATTTTTAATAGTTTTACTCTTTTTCTTCTTCTTCTTTTTTTTGTGGGGTATTTTTGCATGAGTGGGGGTTTGACATATTCCCTAGCGGCCCGCCAGGTCTATAAAGCACTGGGGGAAACCCTGCAATTATAGACAGATTATTGCTATTCGCGGACCGGCCCGGTCGCTATCCGCCACGAATAGTGGAGGTCCACTATAATCTATAATATACTGTGATGTAGTATAAACAATATAGTATGAATATTTAAACAAATGCATAATTATTGTATTCAGGCATCCCATTGGCTCCTTTTCAGTCTATTTCAGTCAATTCTAAGATGGCTCCAAGGTGTTACTTGGAACTTGTGAGTTGTTGATTTTGTCCTCATAGTGCCGAAAATGTCCTCAAGTCTTCTGTGTTTACTATGTTTGCCCCCAATGCGGATGTGTATTTGGACCCCCCCCAGGTGCATTTAATGAAAGGGGGCTTGTCACATACAATCAGCTGCAACACGTCTTTATGAGTTTGTGCGTGTGTGCGTTTTATGTAAAATCAAATGGACGTGTGTGGTCGTTGTGACGTGCAGTGGAGGTGATGGGCCTTGCAGCTGTGGACCTCCGCACTTCTAATCAGAATAATAATGCTGGGATTTGTTTGCAAATGGGGGGGGGGGGGGGGTTCCAGTTCACTTGTCAACATGAAATTTTGGTAGCTGTGTCTATCGTGAGTCGACGCACGAAAAAGTCTCAAGAAGCCATGAACCAAAAAGACATAGGAAGTCTGCCATTTTAGGTTTTAAGTGGGTAATCTTAGTCGTTTTGAGGGATCCTTGAAAGAAAATGTTTTCACCGAAGCTAATTTCTCTTAGCAACAATAAATTTGGTAGGAAGGTGTGTCATGAGTAGACTCACAAAAAAAAGTCCTCAAAAGCCATGTCTGAAAAGTCATTTAGTTAAGAATTGGTCATTTAAGGGTCATTTTGGTGGGCCTTAAAAGAAATGAAGCCTGACTTGGGAACGTGGAATTTGGTAGCCATGTGTGCCATGAGTAGACCCACAAAAAAATCCCAAGAAGTCATGGCCAAATAGACACAGGCAGTCGACCATTTTGCTTTTAAGTGGCCATTTTTAGGATCATTTTGGTCATTTTCAGAGATTCTTCAAAGAAAACGTATCCCTTGAAGCCAGTTTCAGTTAGCAATGTCAAATTTGGTAGGCATGTCAATCATGAATAGACCCACAAAAAACTCTCAAGAAACCATGTCTGAAAAGTCATTTAGTTAAGAATTGGCCATTTAAGGGTCATTTTGGTGGGCCTTAAAATAAATTAAGCCTGACCTGGGAATGTGGAATTTGGTAGCCATGTCTGTGATGAGTAGACCCACAAAAAATCCCAAGAAATCATGACCAAATAGACAGAGGCAGTCGACAATTTTGGTTTCAAGTGGCCATTTTTAGGATCATTTTGGTCATTGTCAGTAATCCTCCAAAGAAAATGTATGTTTCACTTCGCAACATGAAATTTGGTAGGCATGTCAATCATGAGTAGACCCACAAAAAAGTCTCATGAAGTCATGGCCAAATAGACACAGGCAGTCAATCATTTGGTTTTAAGTGGCCATTTGTAGGATCATTTTGGTCATTTTCAGGGATTCTTCAAAGAAAATGTATCCTCCGAAGCCAGTTTCACTTAGCATTGTGAAATTTGGTAGGCGTGTCTGTCATGAGCAGACCCACAAAAAATCTTAGTGACTCAAAATGGAGCATTATTGCCTTTGCCATGGATCCCATGCGATCGGACAGGTGTTCCTAATGTAGTGTCTGCTGCATGTACTTGTCAGTAAAGTGGCTCGATGTGCGAATTGAAATCATCCCAGCCGACGACGACTCCCTCGCATCCGTCAAACGCGCACGCACACACGCCAACGCACACATCCCCGCATCACTTAGCGACCTGCTCAGTCACTTCCAGCGCTCTCCTCCGCCTTCCTTCCATCCCTTCCTCTCGCCACACATTGGTTGCCATGGGAACGCGAGGATCACACTGACCTAATTAGACAGCCGTGCGATGGCGAAAATATATGCACTGCGGTCCCCATCGGTGCCCGTCGCGCTAGTACAGTAAGCAGCAGGTTTCATGCGGCATTTGTTTAAGAAGGATTTTTTTTAGGTAGGCGGATTTGTCCTTTTTTTTTTAAATATTGTTTTTTATTCTGAGACAGGTGCTGAGTCGCGTTGTTGAATGGCACAAGAGCATGAAGAGGAGAGATTGGGGGGGGGGGGATTGGCGTGTACAGCATGAAAGGCATCCAAGGAGATGCCGTAGATTGCACAGAGGATGCGCGCGCGTGTGTGTGTGTGTGTGTGTGTCATGTTAAGTGTGTGTGTGAGTGAAATGGAGGAAAGAGCAGCACTGCACTAAATCCTTGCTAAGCCAACAAGCAAGCCAATAGACTCTCTTCATACGAGTGCATCATAGCAGACTTCGCGCATGCTGTGCATAGTATAGCAGATTGCAATGGAGGTTTGTGGGAGCGTCCTGCGGCATGGGATTAGGCTGGGTGAAGCAGCATGTGGTTCATCTATGTGATGTTGGAACGCCCACAGCTCACAGTAACTGTGAACATTTGTATGTTTGTGATCAGGAGCTCGATTATACAGTGTGTAAGTGGTCAGGATGGCCATTGCATGTTTTTGGTCTGGATCGCAATTTGCGTTCAGAATTTCGATCAAGTGTGTGGTTACAATTAAATTACAAATATACGTTTGCGATGAAGGTCACAGTTTTTAAATCAGGATCACATTTGTAGATGATGAGTCTCAATCATTTCCGACTAAAACGACAGCTGCAGTCACGCTTGTAAACATCCGACTGTTACTTGGAACGGAGAAAAACCATCATTGCACAATGAGCCACATGCTGCTTCACCATGTCTAAACCTCGATACATGATTATCCCAAGCGGGAATGACCTGTTTTTTAGCTCATGGGTTAGCCAGAACATCGTGTCCTCGTTGTAATTATGACACGTATAGATCCTTCAAATAAAAGTGCGAGTCTCCCATTTTCCTGCGCCGTAAAAAACTGAAATTGATCGATATTTCACCCCCCCGCCGTCACGCCTGGATTACATACGCCAGGCTTTTTTTTTAAATAAAGCACAACCTGCCGATCGATATGGGTGAGATTCAGCTGTGAAATGTCTTTAACTCGCGAGGAACGTCACATTGATCAAGAGGCGTAATTAAACGTCTCGTCTGGGCCGGGAATCTGTTTTTGAGGAGGGAGGAAAAAGGGAAGAAAAGGCCAAACAAGATGGTGATATAAAGACTGCAGGAGCACATTTGGCCGCTCCACTGCACACTCAAAGACTCGTTAATCAGATCCGTTACGGACGTTTTGCACACTTGCGGAGAGATTTCATTGGATCTGTCGATTAGTCATCTCGCAGCTGGCAGCTCAAAAAGGAATTGAAGCAGAAATATGTCAGAGTTTCACCCAGAGTAAAAACAATTAGAACCACAATTGTGTCCCTGATTGCTTTTATTAGTGTGCTGCAATAACTCAAAGTACAGGATTAAATATTTCAAGGCAAATTATTATTTTTCCTTACCAGACAGTTTTTGTGCGAGAGCATTTATTGCTTCAAGCATTTTGACTTCAAAATCTTAAGCTTAGAATTATAGTTTAGCACGTTTTGCTGCACCTCGAGAAAAACACTCCACTTGAAGCTATCGTTTCCCGTCCGAGGTTGGAAAATCCGAGAAATGAGCAGAACTCGGTCGTAAACGGAGCAGATATCATCTGTCAATTTGTGACAAAGTCGCTAAGGTGTCAAATACTTGACAAGAACCCGAGTCGGAAAGTGATCATCATAAAATACAGGCAGAGGGTTTTTTCGTGTTGTTTATGCTAGCTTTGCTGCTAACGCTACTGCTGAGAATTGCCATGTTAACATTGAGATGATATTACAAAAGGAATATTTCATTTAGCACAAACTGTACATTCATAGACTTGAATTTAGGCTCTTTCACCTGTAGGGGGAGCCCTTAAGATTGAAACCTAATGTTAATTCCTTTCTCTGTTTTGATCTTGTTGACAGTTTTAAGACAATCGAAGAAAGAAACAGAGCGAAAAAGCAATCACCGGCAAGGATAAGAAATGATGGAAAGTGTACGCAGTCATAAACTGTTGGAGATGCTTCCCCTTTCACACTTGGTTGCGATGCAGAATACCTGTGACTCAGCCTGACAAGCTTGTTACATAAAAGCACTGAATCACGCGCTTTTTAACGAGCCCGATATGGCAGCCAATCGGCAATAAACAAACAATGCCTGACCGTGAATATGTCGTGTCTGCCATATTATTGAGCTTACTTCCAGAATAATGACGCTGCTTTCGCATGAGCTCGGGCAGACCGTTGGCTTGCTGTTGGTTGGTCAGTTAGCCATTCGGTTAGTTGGTTTAGTTTGCCAGTGAGTTTGTTGATCTGGTGGTTGGTTAGTTGGTATGTTAGCCAATTGGTTTGCTAGTCAGTTTGTTGGTTATCCGGTTTGTCAGTTTGTTGCTTAGTTAGCTTGTTAGTCAGTTAGTCGATTGATTGCTTAGTCGGTTGGCTAGTTTGTTGGTCAATTTGTTTGTTGGTTGGTCTGTTTGTTAGTTTGCTAGTAAGTTACAGCAGTGTGTTCGTTAATTGGTTGGTTTTAGTCAGAAATTTGGTTCGTCATTAAGTCGGTTGATTAATCGGTTGGCTAGGTCGTTGGTCAGTTTGTTAGTTGGTGAGTTTTAGTCAGTAATTTGGTTAGTCATTAAGTCGATTGGTTAATTAGTTGGATAGGTTGTTGGTCAGTTTTTTGTTGGTTGGTCTGGTTGTTAGTTTGTTAATCAGTTACATGAGTTTGTTAGTTTTATTAATTTGGTTAGCCATTTAGTTGGTTGGTTAATCAGTTGGTCAGTTGGTGTGTTAGTCAGTTTGTTTCGATTTCTCACTTGGTCAGTTGGTTGGCCAGCTATTTGCCTTGTCAGTTAGTTGGTAAGTTAGGTAGTTAGTAGCCAGGTGTTGGGTTTTCAGCCATTTGGCTGGTTGGTTGGTTGTTATTTAGTTGCTCAGTTAGTTGGTGGGTCTATGTTGGTTGGTCAGTTAGGTAATAGGATTTAACATACCCATTATACATAGAATGTTGTAGAGCGGTTGTGCAAATGAAGATGTCATTAAATGATCACCCAGATCAAATAGATAAAAGGTAAAGATGAGTTGTTACAGTCCACTTGAATGGGGGCCAAGTGATCAATTTGATTCTGCGTGTGGAGGTCCACCCACTTTGTCATGCAAATTAGCGGAACAGTGAGTCCATCAAACGAATCATGCACACATGTTTAGGCAACGTTCTACCATCGAATGTCTTGTTCTGCTGTTTGATGTTGAGATTTTGGTTGCCAGGGAAACGAGACCCCGATGCTTTAATGTGATTTTGCGTTCCCCCTTTCACAGGCCTGACGACGCTTCAGGTGGTCTTAGACACGGCGGCCGAGAGGAAGTGGCAAGTGACGGCCATCAACGTGGGCAACCTGAAAGATGAGCGCAAGGACGAAGCGTACCGCTCGCTTTTCCAGGACCTGGAAAACAAGAAGGAGCGCAGGGTGATCCTGGACTGTGAACAGGACAAAGTCAAAGACATCATGGACCAGGTCTTTTTTTTTTGCACTTCTGCTACTATCGCAAAACATACAAAACTTAATTTGCAAATTGGCGAGGGTTCACTGTATTCCTATAAATTCTCACTTTACGTAATAAAACCGTCATCTATGCGCTTATGTCTCAGGGAACTCCAGGTAGACATTCCAGGTTCCGTACCCTGGTCGCAGATACAAAATGTCATTATTCAGATCTGCCCGAAGCCGTCGTTCCGACAAACAGAGGCGCCAGTCAAGCGGCGGGATTAGCTTCAGGTGTGTCACACCTGTCAAGCTTTCAAACGTTACAAAGCCGATCAATTTCCCGTCTCATTTTTCTACCCGCGTCGCTGCTGCTGTTGATAAGGGAAAGTCGCTTTCGGTAGCTCTTCCTGCCGCAGTCGTCACTGTCAACACCACAGGTTCTTCATGCAGCGGGAATGGCCGCAAGCGTCAGCTACGCTAGCTAGCGAGTCGCGCACTTGGCCTTTGGAAGGAATTCAAAAGGGATGTCCTCCTGAAGTTGGGTAATACGCATGGAAAATTCCAATTGGGGCTTAAGTAAGGGTGAGCAGTAAGGCCTTAACATCTCACATTTGAATCAGTAATGATATTAACAATAATCAAAGTTTTGCTTTCTGCTTTTTGCCTCTTGAAATTTGCATTATTGCCCTGGATTACCAAACAAGCTTTAAAACAAGTATTTTTCTCCAACATGTAGCTGGAACCAACTTCCACAGAGCTGATTTACATAAAACAAATGTTTACAGATATTGTGAAAAAAAAGGTCTTACGGCATGTAAACCCGATCCTTAATAAAAATCAACATTTCAAAAAGTTAATGAATGTGAAACTATTTTGCTGGTGTTGTCTGTTTCTTCAGTAGAATTACACTCGCTAGTTGCCCTTTTACAAGAATAGTTGCTGGAAGGTTCTTATAAGTCATTAGGTTGGCAACTTTTGTAAACTAGCTCCTCCCTGTTTGCTGCCAAGTTGTTAATGAAAAGAACTGAACGTTAGCACTCTCAACTAGAAGCTACCCCAACAATTTTTTTTAAAGTTCAGCTAGACCATATACATTTTGTTCGATTAATTGCTCAGCCCGAGAAGATGTTCCTTTCTACATTATTGAGTAAATTCCTTTTTTAAACTCATTCAAACCCAAAAAGTTAAAAAAAAATGTTTTAATACTTTGTCCTTCACTCCCAAAAACGTATTTATACGTAAAAAAATATATATATATTTTTTTCTTTTTTTATGCTGAAGCATACAGAAGGCAGAGAGGTGGCTTAAAGCAATGGTAGTTATTACAAAAAACAGCCAGCAGTTGGCAGCAGAGTATAAGAGATCAACTAGGGCCATGTTGCAAAAAGCTCTTTTCCCCACTGTTTTCAACAGGTTTGTGAATAATGATGAAACTTAGCTATATTCTAATGCTAATTGCTGCAAAACGGAAACAGATACAAATATACTTTTTTTTCCCTGATGAAAGAAGAGACTCCAGTAAACCAGCCGGGAGCGAAGGGGGTTGCTTCAGTGAAAATGGCTGCAAGTGAATGAGTTAAAAATGAAATGGTTGAAATGAAGTATTGGCTGATAAATCTACTATTTCAAATTCCAAAAGGAGTAGTTGGTTTATTTTGAACATCGGTATCACAAAAAGAAGTAGCATTGTTGAGATTGTATGCAGGATATCAGTCTACAGGTGCTCATTTTAAGGGTCTGGTACTTAATTGATTATCAGAAACAGTTGTGAATCTTGATATAATCCAGAAAGAAGATTTTGATGTACTCAATTTTGCACTTTCCAAAGTGCTTACCCATGTTTTTAATGGCTCTGATCAATTATTCTGCAGGTCATCACCATTGGCAGACACGTAAAAGGCTACCATTACATCATAGCCAATCTGGTAAGCGTAAAAACAACCGTTCAGGATTTTCCACTCCAAATCCACAAAAGTAACCACAACCCGTCGTGTTTCCAGGGTTTCGTCGACGGCGACTTATCCAAAATCCAGTACGGCGGCGCCAACGTATCGGGCTTCCAGATCGTGGATTTCGAAGACGCGCTGGTGTCCAAGTTTGACCAGAGGTGGGAAGCCCTGGAGGAGAAGGAGTATCCGGGAGCAGACAGTAAGATCAGGGTGAGTCTCGGACTCGATGTTGCCTCTTGTAGCAGAGAGCGTCCGACGTGTACGTTATGTGCATTATTAAGCAAGTCTGGCCAAGAACACCGTGTCACTGCGTATGCACTCCGGCAACGTCCGGCCTCATGGGATTGGGAATCGTAATGAATCTCATGTTGTGCTACTGAGCCGCTTGGAAAACTGTTCAAGCTCACTGAAATTGAAAGAGTCTACATTAAAGCGCTTCATTATGCTGAGGTGGGAAGGACAGCGGACAGCTGCAAGTCGTTTGAGAATTGTAGAATATATATCTATATATATTTATTTACTTACTTACTTACTTACTTACCTACTTACCTACTTTACTTAATCCTTACCCATATATATTCCATATGTTTAAAAAAAACTAAAAAACTAAAACTGATATAAACTACTGTACTTTTTAAATGAAACCCAAATGCTGATGAATGATTTAAATTGACAAAGACGAAATGAAAGACATTTTCACTATAATTATAGTTTTAGTGTTATAAATGCTTGTTTTCATTTTTGAAGCATTTTTTAAAATTATTTAGTAACAATTTTTTTCCAATTTTAGTTTAAATTATTTTGTTCATTTTTGTGAACTATAATAACCTTACTCCAGCCCTTCTCAATAGAATAAAGTGTAATTGCACCTCCACTACAGTAGGCGGCGCTCTCATTGTTATAGAGCCGGGCCGGAGTCCTGCAGGTTTTGGATGTTTCCCTTCTCCAACACAGCTAATATATGACCAGCTCATCAGCAAGCTCTGCATGAGCCTAATAATGATCCTGTTGATTAGAATCAGCTTGTTTGGAAGAGGGAAACCTCCAAAGCCTGCAGGACTCCGGCCCTCGAGGACCAAGTTTGCCCACCCCTGTGTTTATAGAGTGTGCAAGGAGTGTTAGCTCCTGCACTGCCATAGTCCACTTCCTTGACACCAAAATTACTCTCCTACTTTGCATCGAAAAACACGAATAAGGAAATCTGCGACGCTTGGAATTACTTTGTATAACCCAATAATCAACTAACTATCTATAAACCTCCAATTTCTTAAGATTTGCCTCCATTTATACCTAACTCGTGTCTCTTCCTCCGTCTACTGCTACCTAGTACACGTCGGCGTTGACGTACGACGCGGTGCAGGTGATGACGGAGGCCTTCCGCTACCTGCACAAGCAGCGCATCGACTTCACCCGGCGGGCCAACACCGGCGACTGCCTGGCCAACCCCGCCGTTCCCTGGGCTCAGGGAGTGGAGATCGAGCGAGCGCTCAAGCAGGTAAGACGCGGCCGCCGCGCTGGTCTGGTGGCGCGTTGCCACGGCAACAGTAGATTTAGCCGCTTTTGGGAAGGCGCGGACGACAACAAAGGCGGCGGGGATCGCGCGGTGAAGCACAAGATTTGGTGTCAGTCTCTTTCTCTTTTACCCCCAACAAACTCTTCAAAAAAGATTGGAGCGGTTATATTCATAAAAAGAATAATGAGTCGTTATTTGTTTTTATAGCAAGATAATTCAGACTGTTTAAGCTGTTTCTGTTGCTCTTGTTTGCATTGTTGGTTTCCTGGAAGGGAGACAAACAATTGATGTTGCAATTTACAAAAAATGAAATACTAAACTTTTTTTTCAAGCAAAATAATTGTTCACTTTTTGGGGGGGGTTTATTTCCCCCCAAAATAAAAAAGTTATTTGTGGCTGCACTTTACTAAAAAGGAAAGTAATTTATTAAAGTTTGTTATTTATTTTATTTTATTTTTGTCATGTTTTGTACTGTTAGTCAACACCATTTGTTTCTTAAAAAGAAGACAACAGATGTTCCACTTAAAAAGATGTAAAAATGTTAGTTATGTACTATTAAACTTCTTTTAAGCATAAGAATTTTTTGGGGTTTATTTCCTAATTATAATTTTTTTTAAGTTATTGATGGCTGCACTTCACTAAAAAGAAATGATTAATGTCGTTATTTAATATTTTTTTCTTATTTTGTTACTGTTAATCAGCATTGTTTGTTTCTTAAAAAGAAGAGAAACAACAGATGATGTACTGAAAAATAAAATAAAAAAGTGCAGTTATGTATTATTAAACTTTGCTTATGAAGCATAAGAATTTTTTTTTTTTTTCATTTTTGGCCTTTTTTTTTTTTTCCAAAAATAATTATTGTTGGCTGCACTTTACTAAAAAGAAAATGTTAATGTCGTGACTCGTTTTATATTTCTTAATATTTATTTCTTATTTTGTCGTATTTTGTTACTGTTGCACAGCAATTAGCATTCTCTGTTTCTTAAAAAGAAGACAAACAGACGTAGCACTTTACTAAAAAAAAAGAGAAGCTTTAAGATGTTATATATTGCTAATGATTTATTTCTTATTTTGTCGCATTCTATTTTTTCAGACTGTTCAAACTGTTCCCTATGTACTTATCAGCATTTTCCTCAAAAGAAGACAAACAGCAGACGTTGCACTTTGCTAAAAAGAGAAGATTAATGTCATTATTTTATATATTTTTCTTATTTTGTCGTATTTTGTTACTGTCAGACAGCATTGTCTGTTTCTTAAAAAGAAGACAAACAACAGACGTTGCACTTTACTAAAAAGAAAAGATGGTGTATATTTCTCAATATAAATTTTTATAATTCAGACTGTCTCAAATTGTTACTAAAAAATGTAAGATGATTTACTACTTTTGTATATTACATCCCTAATGACAAAACACGAAGGCTATTTTTTGGTTGTAAATGATTTTGCTTTTCTGGTTTGTGCAAGGCAGATGTGCACCAACTCAATGTGAATTTTCAAGGGGGTGCTTGTTGTTAAAAAGTTTGAGAAAAAATATTTTATGGAGTCGTTTCGGATTATCACTTGGGCTTCATTAAACCCAAAAGCAAAAAAAAAAAAGAAGTTTTGCAGACTTTCTTCTCTTTTGGGAAGATATATTAAGAACACATTCTCCAACAAATCAAGAGTATTTATTTTCTTTCTTTGTTCTTTTTTTTAGATTTTTTATGTGTGGCAGAGGTCCAACGCCACTCTGTCTAGCAATTAATCAGAGTTGGCAAACCCGGGTCCAGAAATTTAAATTTAAAGCCCTGCCGCAGTTTGGCCTTAGCCCTTGATGCTAGCTAGCTAGTTCCCTAAAAGGTAAACCAGCACCATAGAAGCTAGTTACGGAGCTAGCTGGGGCTAATGCCAAACTGCGGAAGGGTTTTTACTTTCTGGGCCTGGATTTGCCACCTCTGCAATCAATTCAGGTTGATCGTTGAAATTGTCACTTCCGTCGTCTTTAAAGACGTGGCCGCTCCATTAAAACGATCAATTCCGCTATTCTCTTCAGCATCTTTAAATTCAAAAGACGCATTGTTGCCACAGGTGCGCGTGGAGGGCCTAACGGGCAACATCCAGTTCGACCAACACGGCAAGCGGGTCAACTACTCGGTCAACATCATGGAACTGAAGAACAACGGCCCCGTAAAGGTAAAGTCTCGCTCGCAGCGAGGAGGAGAAAAAAAAAAAAACACTCTCAAGATTAACGACGTGTGTCTTACGCCGACGGGCGCTCATGACTTATTCATGGCCCGCAGATTGGCTACTGGAACGAGGTTGACAAAATGGCCGTCACCAAATCCGACGTCTTTGCCAACGACTCGACGGGAATGGAAAACAAAACGGTCATTGTCACCACCATCTTGGTAAGTTATCGAGGCCAACGCTTTGACGAATGGCCGCTCTGGCTGATGTAATTGGTTTGCGGGGTGTTTGTCCTTTGGTTCCTCCGGGTAACATTAAGACGGAAAGAGCAAATGTTGCGCTGCTATCATTCGTCTGGATTTGCAACACCAACCGATGGGCAGTAAGACAAATGATGACTGAGGATCTACGCAGACATAAAGAAAGAAACAATTTCAATTAGTGGTGTCACTATCGAATATTTTTAGAATCAATTCATTTTTTGATTATTCAATCAATTAATCAACCAATCGGATAAATTTTAATTTGGCATTAAAGTGTATTACAAAAGCATTTTTTTCTGTGATTACTGTTTATTAGCCAGTGATTAGTGTTAATTTCGTATAGTGATTTTTTTATTTTATTACATTTTTTGGAAAGGGGGGGATTGATGTTGTACTATGTTACCTGTTTGGAAATGTCTTACACAAGATAATAAAAAATATAATAATGAAAAAATCCAGAAATCAGTAACAGTTACTGTTGATGGTCAATGGTTCCAATAGTTGTCAATTCATTTGATAATCGCTAACTTGTCATAGGGCTACTTGATTATGGAAAAAATAATAATCGCAATTAATTTTGGCAATAATCAGGGTTATTATAGTTTTGGAATTTTTCATTTTAGTTAGTTTTTATTTCGTTTGGAGTTTTGTTTTTTAAATTTAGTTAGTTTTAATTTGTTTTCAGAGTTGTTCTGTTAGTTTTTATTAGTTTTAGTTATTTCATAAATGCTTAATTTTAGTTTAGTTTTAGTTAGTTTCAGTATTAGTTTTAGTTTTTTTAAGTGTGTATTACTTACACCATGGGAGCAACGTCATCTGAAGGTGCTTTTCTATTGGCTGCTGCTAGATGACGTCACTTTTGTGTGACACACTTTTAAATGTCCTTATTCCGGTTAATATCAAAATAAATCATCCCCAAAGGCTCATGCATTAATTTGATTACCAAAGACTAAAACGAAGGACATTTTTGCTATAACTATATATATTATATTAGTTTCAATTAGTTTTCGTTTTTTAAAAAGCATTTTCGTTTTTATTTCATTTCGTTAACACAATTAGAATTTTAGTTTTAGTATTTTCGTTAGTTTTAGCTAACTAAAATACCCTTGGCAATAATTGAAATCACGATTATTTAAGCAATTATTTATATTTTGGGACAAAACAAGAAAATGTTTAAACATTTAAAAATATTAAGACCAATTAAAAAAATAGAAACACTATAATTATGGAAGTTACTTTTGGACAAAACAGAATATATAATAATATATATTTATTTATGTTGGCAAAAACCCGAAGTTGGAGTGCAGCATGTGTACTGTATAGTAGGATGATTTTTTTGGTACAAAACAAAAAAAAAATTAAATGTAAAAAACTAATTAAAAAAATATTTAGACAAATAGAACATTTTGAAACACTATAAATATGCAAGTTCCTTTTGGCTGAAACGAAATTGATTAAATTAGTTTAAAATTTAAAAAGGTGAAAATGTATAAATTTAAACAACTCTTTTTTATGAATATTCTGATTTTGTAATTGTGGAGTGTAATAATTGAAATTGTAATTGAATTTCGATTAATTGCACAGCCCTAACTTGCCGATTTAATCGATTAATTTTGATAGCTCTAATTTAAATTGAATTCCGTTAAAAATGACTCGGGCAATTATGCTAACGATAAGCTTCCTAAATGATGTCATTTTGCAATGGCCGTCTTTTAGGAAGCCCCTTACGTCATGCTGAAAAAGAACGCCGACCTCTTTGAGGACAACGACCGCTACGAGGGCTACTGCGTGGATCTGGCCGCCGAGATCGCCAAACACTGCGGCTTCAAATACCAGCTGAAAATCGTCAGCGACGGCAGGTACGGAGCCCGGGATGCCGAGACCAAAATCTGGAACGGAATGGTCGGCGAGTTAGTGTACGGGGTGAGTTGCCTCTTCTTCTTCTATTTTTTTTTTTTTTTTGCTGAAACATTCCGAGACGCGGGAAGGACTGAAGGTAATACTTCCCGGGTTTGTTTTCCAGAAAGCCGACATCGCCGTGGCTCCGCTGACCATCACGCTGGTCCGAGAGGAGGTGATCGACTTCTCCAAGCCATTCATGTCTCTGGGGATCTCCATCATGATCAAAAAGCCTCAGAAGTCCAAGCCCGGCGTCTTCTCCTTCCTGGATCCGCTGGCCTACGAGATCTGGATGTGTATCGTGTTCGCCTACATCGGCGTCAGCGTGGTGCTCTTCCTGGTCAGCCGCTTCAGCCCGTACGAGTGGCACACCGAGGAGTACGAGGACGGACAGATCCAGACCAACGAGTCCACCAACGAGTTTGGCATATTTAACAGTCTGTGGTTCTCCCTGGGGGCCTTCATGCGTCAAGGCTGCGACATTTCGCCAAGGTAGCGAACATTGAATTGTGGCGTAGCTAAAGAGAATTTACACATATTTCATTCTGCGCCCAAAAAAACTAAACAAAAAACATCTCTATTATTATTTTGCCCATTTTTGTTGCATAAATGTGAAAGGGGGAGAGTTCTAACAAATTTCTCATTCAAAACCATTCAAACTTCAAAGTATTCACCGATTTGTAACATTTTGCTAACTATTTTCTACATTGTCAAATATACCCTGCCACAGTTTGGCTTTAGCCCCAGGTGCTAGCTAGCTAGCTTTCAAGCTAGCTCCCATGGTGCTCGTTTACCTGCTAGGGAGCTAGATGGCTATCTAGCTAGCATCAATGGCTAAAGCTTAACTGTGGCAGGTTTTTTACTTTCTGGACCTGGATTTGCCACTTTGGATAGCAACATTTTAAAAATTTGCTTTCTCACGAATGATTCCTCATTTCTCATCTGATTCAAACCACTCCAACTTCAACTTATTGACTTAATTCATAACATTTCAGCAACTACTTTCTACATTCCCAAATGTACTTTTCTCACAATTTCACAAAAATCACAATTCAATTTTTATTTTTAAAGTTTTATTTTTTATTTTTACTTTTATTTTTGAAACCCTAAATTTAGCCTGGGTTACTAAAAGTTACAGAGCTTCTTCCCCGCATATCCATATGCAGTATATGCACATTTCCACTACTTTTTTTTTTTTTAAGCTGCTGTGTTTATTTATTTATGCTCATGTTGTAAAATGAGTTTGGACTTCTTTGCGAGCATAGTTTGTGGTATATTTACAGCCGAAACTTTTTATACAGGCAATTATTTCAACAAATGTACTCGTTCCCGTTTATCAATGTAAACCAGATGGGGGCCATTTTGTTGGCTCTCCTAACCTTGTAGTTCCTGCTACTGCATGTATAATTACTTGGTTGTAAAATTCAAATTAATGACTCTTACGTCATAAATTGTAGCTGTTTGTGATTGTGATTGCGTTTGGGTGACAGGTCCCTGTCCGGGCGCATCGTGGGCGGCGTGTGGTGGTTCTTCACGCTCATCATCATTTCGTCTTACACGGCCAACCTGGCCGCTTTCCTCACAGTGGAAAGGATGGTGTCGCCCATCGAGAGCGCCGAGGACCTGGCCAAGCAGACGGAAATCGCGTACGGCACGCTAGACTCAGGCTCCACCAAAGAATTCTTTAGGGTAAGGCGTCAAGTTGAACTCATGCGACCATTTTAGACGTGCTGTTCTTTCATTTCATTTTCGTTATGTGTTGTAGAGGGACAATGTACATTTATGAATATTTCAAAAATTCAATGTAAATGCAGCCGATTATAGCCACAAGGCAAATTTCCATCAAATGTCTTGATTCACTTTTATTTGGGCTTCAATGTTTTTATGCAGACTCCCCCAAAAACAATAATAATGTTTGTAATGTGTGTCAGAAAAACACTATCTAACATTGTACTTTATAAAAACATACATTAATGATATAATAAATTCGAACATAAAGCAGTTTTTGCTTCAATTCATCGGATATTGTGCTGCTCCTTTTAGTGCGCGTGCGGGAGCGAAGGGAGTTGCTTCAGTGAAAATGGCTGCGAGTGAATGAATAAAAATTTGGACAATCGATGAACTTTAAAATTAATTATTTGAATCAACCTAATTATTAAAACCAGAGGTGACAAATCCAAGTCCAGAAAGTAAAAACCTTGCCACGGTTTGGCTTTAGCCCCTGATGCTAGCTAGCTCCCTAGCAGGTAAATGAGCACCATGGGAGCTAGCTAGGGAGATAGATAGATAGCTAGAACCTACAACTAAAAACCCTGCCACCTGGGGCTAAAGCCAAACTGTGGCAGCGTTTTTACTTTCTGGACGTGGATTTGCCACCTCTGGTTTTAATAATTAGGTTGATTCGAATAATTCATTTTAAAATCTATCGATTGTCCAGATATTAACTCATTCTCGCAGCTATTTTCACTGAAGCAACCCCCCTTCGCTCCCGGCTGTTTTACGGGATTTTGACTGATTTTGCAAGGCCCACAGAATATTGTGTTGTATTGCCATAAAAACCTGGAACCTACCAAATGAAAGATTAGAGTCCCTTCTTTCATCAGGAAAAAAAAATACATTTGTATGTGTTTCTGTTTTGCAGCAATTAGCATTAGAATATACCTAAGTTTCATCATTATTCCCATTCCTGGTAAAAACACTTGACAAAAAGAGCTTGTTGCAACATGGCCCTGGTTGATCTCTTATACTCTGCTGCCACCTGCTGGCCGTTTTTTTGTAATAACTACCATGACCTCTTCAGGTCAGAGGCTGCAACGTGTATACATGTTTTTGGGTTACTTACTAATGGACGATTCTGCCATTCATTTTCTCATGTATCTTCTCCTCCCCCTTTCCCCACAGCGTTCCAAAATTGCCCTCTTTGACAAAATGTGGACGTACATGCGAAGCGCAGAGCCCTCGGTGTTTGTGAAAAAAACCGCCGAGGGTGTCCTGCGGGTGCGCAAGTCCAAGGGCAAGTACGCCTACTTGCTCGAGTCCACCATGAACGAGTACATCGAGCAGCGCAAACCGTGCGACACCATGAAGGTGGGAGGCAACCTGGACTCCAAAGGCTACGGGATCGCCACGCCCAAAGGATCCTCATTAAGGTGGGTGGAATAGTATAACAATGTGTCCAATGTTGTTATAGTATCCCACCTACCCTGATGTAGCTTTGCTTATGTGTCTCTGGTTTGTATTAGGACAAAAAAAGGTAATACCCCCCGACCCACCCGCAAATCCCCGTTGCAATTTATTGTAAGTCGATAAATTGCAAAAAAAATAAATAGTTTTCATCACGAATGGGGTACTTTGGATATAGTTCTTCAAAAAGCAATATAAATGACATAAGTGCACTGATGAAAAGTTGATAAATTGCCCA